>NC_065543.1:5299696-5629384 GCF_932294415.1 Quercus robur | reverse complement strand
CCCAAAAAAAAAAAAAAAGTTCAAAATAATTGAAATTCTAATTTCCAACTCTTAAGTGCTAATTATTTTAGTCATTTAGTATGAGAACGGGAGTGAGATTTGAATTATTTTGACCATGTAGGGTGAACAGTGAACTATCATTTCTTGATATGGAAAGTGTTAGTTTAATTTATCCTAATTTTTACAACCTTTAGCTCCGTTTGGGAGTTCATAAGAGAATGGAATGGAATTGAATAATCATAAGGGAATGGAAAGGAATAGAATGGAATGGAATGTATTTAAGTAAGGGAAATGAATGGAAAAGAATGGAATGGAATGGAATTAAGTAACCTTGATTGGATGTTTTAAAATAAATGAATGGAAAGGAATGAAAATGAATGGAATGTAAGTAATCTTGTTTGGGAGTAACATGGAGGGAATGGAATGGAATCATTTTATGACAATATTACTATTAGACCCTTATTTTTAAATAAGGAATTGAATATATAGGGGTAATTTGGGAGTTTTAATAAAAAAATCATTAAATTTAATTTCATTCCCTCTCATTCCTCCCAATTTCGAAGGGAATGAAAATTTGAGGTTTTAAGGGAAAAAAGAGGAATGAGTGTTCCCTCCTACCCATTCCATTCCCTCCTACTTAAACTCCCAAACAAGGGAATGAACTTTCCATTCCTTCCATTAAAACTCCCAAACAAGGGAATGGAAGAATATTCTAAAATGATTCTTTTCATTCCTTTCCATTCCATTCCATTCCATTCCCTCCTCCCAAACGAGGCCTTAAGTGTGCATTTGGCTCCATCTTAAAAAAGCGAACTTATTTTACCTTTCAACTTATTTTTGCTACTATTCATGGGTCTCACTATACTTTTTGGTATTATTCATGAGTCCACTGTACTATTTCAGCAAAATAACCTGATCCTAAACAGACCCTAAGTCATGTAATATTTCTTAATGTTTTTAATGAAAACCGTTCAGAATTCAAATCCTCTTCCTCCATTTAAAGTTTATATTAAAAAAAAAAAAAAGAAGAAATAATTACTTTAGCTATATTTCATTATCCTCTCCTCTCACATATGATAGCAAGAATAATTATTTAAATATACAATTGTCTAATGTTAGACCTAACCTCCCCCACCCCCCCCCCCCTCCAAAAAAAAAGAAAAAATAAAAGTAAGTTTAAGTTCTTAAAAATGGATTTTAAAACAATTTGACTAAAGAAAGAAAGCACATGTGAAGAGTTGCAATCCGCTTTGGTGGCAAAATTGTTGTTGCATTTCTCAATTTTGGATAATTCATTACTAAGGAGGCTTCATTATAATTTACCTTAGACTCTAGACTGATTTGATCTTATCACAATTTAATTCACAAATTTTCATGGACTACATTTAAGCCCTATACAGTTTGAGCCTTTGAGGTAAGGCTCCATCCAGATTAGCATATTTTACATTTTGAGGACAAGCTTTCAAGCACAACTTTCAATAACCTATTGAATACATAATTGCACCGGTTCCTCGTATAATAATCTCTTTGAAACAGGGCACCATGTACACCTTAGATTCATGGAAAATAATTTTGAAGCATGGTTAGTGATATCCGCATTCAAAGCATTGAGTTATAATGATTCCAGAAGTAACGGCTTAAATTTGTAGTAAAACATGGTTTGATACACTTTCACAACTTCACATGGAGAGAGCTACCTAATAAGTACAATTGTTCCAAGCTATGCAGCCTAATGATGAATGAAATAATCCTAGCAGAACCTTATGGTTCATGACAGCTTAATCAGTTGTAAACCATGTACGTGGGTGTTGCACTGAATTTCTTGTATCCCTTGATGACCTTGTCCACTGCATCAAGGAAATCTTTCTCTGTCACAGATTTCCTCCGTGCTCGGATGGCAAACATGCCAGCTTCTGTGCACACGCTCCTTATTTCAGCTCCTGAGAGAGAAACTCATGTCAGAAAACCAATGTCATAACACACCCTTGGCATAGTGAACAAAGACTATCCATAATAAATGGTTCTTACCAGTGCAATTTGGGCAAAGTCGAGCCAAAAGTTCAAATCTTATATCTCGTTCGCAGTTCATTTTTTGTGCATGGATCTTAAATGTCTGTGTCCTACCATCCACATCTGGAAGGCCAAACTCAACTTTTCGATCTAATCGTCCAGGACGTAACAATGCGGGATCAAGTGTGTCAGGCCTGAAAAAAGGGGCAATCGAAATCCACAACATAAGCTAGTGTATAAAACACCATTTCTATTTCTAAAGTGAAAAACAAGGTTGTTTAAGTGCCATAAGTGTTGTAACAACATCAAGCAGAAAAATGGTCCTGATAGATAAGTAACCAACTTAACCAACCTATTTGTAGCCATTAAAACTTTTATGTTTCCTCGAGCATCGAAGCCATCAAGCTGATTTACAATTTCCAACATTGTACGCTGCACCTCATTATCACCACCAACACCATCATCGAAACGTGTACCTCCAATTGCATCCACTTCATCAAAAAATATAATACACGCCTTTTTTGAACGTGCCATCTGCAGCAAATTGCAGTACTAGTTAGATGATAAGTGTATAATTAAAACCATATGAATAAAAAAGAGAAGTTATGAAACTGCTGAACATGCACAATTAGTAACCTGGAACAGTTCTCGAACCATCTTAGCTCCCATACCAATATATCGCTGAACAAGCTCGCTCCCAATAACTCGAATGAAGCAAGCATCAGTTCTGTTAGCCACTGCTTTAGCTAACAGTGTCTTACCTGTCCCTGGAGGACCATAGCAAAGGCCACCCTTAGGAGGATCAATTCCAAGCTTCACAAATTTCTCAGGATGAAGCATGGGCAGCTCAACAACCTGGAAAAACAATCAAAATCAGTAAGGCATACATACCAACTGTATCTATTTGACTAGTTCTAATATCTGAATGTGAAGTCACTAATTATGTTTTTTTGTTATTGGGACTCAAAGAAATCACTTATTATGTTGCACATAATGTACACCAAAGAAAGAAATATAACAGAATGAAAAATAACATGAAAAAAATCAATGCTATACGCACTTCCCGCATCATTTGAATCTGCTCCTTGCACCCACCAACATCATTATATGTCACATCAGGCTTTTCCTCCACTGTCATCAAGGTCACACTAGGATCAATTTTTGGAGGCAAGGGAATCCGTATACGATGTCCACTACCGCGATCATCAACTCTGCAATGATAGACTGAAGGTCAATCCAAAAATAGAAAGGAGTGCAAGTTCAGTTTCTTTAATACTATCACACGTATACAAGAAACTATCCTAAATGTCTTTCATTGCTACTGTCCAACAGCATATACAAAGTATCATACAAATAAAAATTTAATACAAAAAGGTAATAATTGACCTCCTCTTGGCAACAAACTCCATGCAATTTATGTTGAAAGAATGTATAAATAGGGAATAACCAGAGAAGGTTGCAAAAAAATACAAAATATTTTAGTAAAATCTGAGAAGGTAACAAATAAGAAACTCACCCCACACGCATGCCTTCTTCAATGTCAGTTGGGGAAACTGTGTCACCCAGAGCAACAGCATACTGCAGTCAATAAATTAGAATTATATCAGATCCAATTGTTACATGCATGACTAAAAGAGTTAATAAAAAAAATTAAGATTCAGGCTCAGTATGTTTAAGCTAAAATGCCATGTCCATATAAAATCCCGCCGTCTGTTTGCAGGGCATAAAATATAAGACACTGAAGCAATTCAAAATGCAAATATCATTAGAAAACATAGTTGAACATTTAAGTTTAAAAAGCAAAATGTTTCCCACTTGTTCATATTTCAACAAAAGAAAAGAAAAGGCACTGATAGGGACAATGTAAGCTTAAAAATAACTTGAAAAATATAAAAATAGATGGACAAAACTTGAAAAATGGTGGTATTAGTTTTGGTGGGTGAAGAAAAATTTCATATTTCAAACACCTCCAAAAAAATGTACTACATGAGGTGAAGGCCAAATTGAAGTGTACCTTTCCAGGATAACAAAAATTTATAACATATTTGGCATCTTCAGTGTTTGGACTGATGATCTGTGTGCATCTTGCCACCTAGTTGACAAAGCAAAGAATTCTTCTCAGATTGTTACAAACACTTTATTGCCAAAGAGGACCTTATATAAGCAAAATACACACCTCCAGAGGCTTCTCCTTCAACAATTGCTGATCAGCTACTAGATCCCACTGGCTTGGTGCAGCTAAGCCAGTGTCAGACACCTTAATACCTATAGAATAGTGCAGATCAACATTATGATTTCACATATTCGGATTTTTTTTTGACAGCCAGCCCATGCAGTGAAGACATTGAACAGAAAGAAGCCAAACACAAAAACAAGATACATATAGACCATGCTGTAACACACAAACATGATATCGAAAAAAGAATTTTAGACACACTCTGATAAGTGACAAGAATCCAATGCTATTGGAGAATCATTAATAGGCAATTAAACCAGGAAAAGCAGCAACCAAGTAAATAGATGCTAGAAATTATTAAAAGGAATTGATGATGCACATAAAATAATACACATAAAACTTGGTTATCATACTTCTCTTATTAGTACAAATGAAAGCCATTCATCATACACTTAAGAAAAAGATGGCAGAGTGGACCTAAGAACATATGCAGAGAGAGCAAAACAACAATAGTTTGACAATAGTCAGAGCCGCCTAAATACAATTTGCAGCCTAAGATGAAAACTTACCTTTTTATATTTAAATATCACTTAAATAATAATATTAGTTAATGTTCTATATTAGTGGCACTTCAACACAAGTATTTAAATCTTTTTCTTTAAAAATAATTCATAAATGAGTATTTAATTAGTTCTTGTGATTGGTGACACCCCAATTTGTAAGACCTATGTAATAAAATTTGAAATATCTCTAGCAGTACTCAATTCCTTATGCCTTCTTAATATTGGAGAAAAAATGTTACATATATATTTTTTAAATTAAAAAAGATAATATTAAAAAAAAAAATCATGGCCTAGACCAAGGGCCAGCCCTGACAGTGGTACGACAATATTCCACACCTCTCATATAGTTATTAGAGTGTTATCACATTAAAAATTTTATTTTTTAATAAATAAAAAAAATGTGTACAGCCTCCTTAAAACTATAAATAAATTCTTTACAAGTGAAGAATATCAATAACTTCAAAAAATTTGTTTAATTAATAAGAGAAAAAGGGAGGCATATATACCACACAGATCATTGACGTTCTTAGCCAAGTCCTTAGCTTCTTTCTCTACTTTCTTGATACTTGTATTATACGGACCCAAACCCTGCATAAAGGATTAACATTATTACATATAAAAACAAAATCTCAAGCACATTCACACTCATAGTCATGGTTGAACAAAGTGAAAATCATAAATTCTCAAGCTAGAGTATTAAAATATTGACTAATAATCAAAATACCCAACTGGGTTACAAAGAATAGCCCTCATGTAAGATTACAAAGTACAAAAGTTCAAAATTTTATAGTTTATATCATCATTGAAAGCATGTTAGTTGCAAATTAAATATAAAATAAATAATAAATAATAAATAATAAAAAAAAGGTAAGTAAACCCTGCATAAAGCATTAACATTATAATATATTATATAACTACATAATCCTAACATTCATATTTGAACAAAGTGAAAAAGGAAGTCCTCTAGCCAGAGTATTAAAACATTGATAATTGATTAATAATGAAAAAACCCATCTGGGTTACAAAGAATAGTCCTCCTGTATAAGATTACAGAGTACAAAAGATCAACGTTTTATAGCTTATATATTTATATAATTATCAAACACATGTTAGTTGTGCATAAAACTAGATAAGTAAACCCCGGAGTGAGACATTAGGAGCACACATACATAGGTCTTGAGGATAGCTATGTCATCCTCGTCGAGTGGGATAACCTTTTCTTCTTTGAGAACGTCTTCATGGTCTAGAGCCATTGATTTTCAGAGTGCAGATGATGTGTTTACGTTTTCTTGTGAGTGAAGATTGAAGAAGAAGAAGAAGAAGAGAACTGAAAATTGAGATAACCTCCTCTGCAAGCAAGCTACTGAGCGATAGCAAAGAGAACCTGAGATCAGAGTCCACAGCATTAGACTACAATTATATAGGGCGCGTGCTCCGTGTCCGTTTCGGACATTAATTAACTAAAAATTAAATTACACAATTACCCCTCATGGGGTTATTTATCCATGTAGTTTTGATTTTTAAGGTGGTGTTTGGTTGGATGGATGAGAATAAAATAGAAGGAAAGATAAAGGATAAATAAGGGGGAAAAAAATTTATGTTTGGATGTAAAGGAGAAGAGGAAAAAAAGAGAGGAAATATATTTGACATTTATCATTTTAAATTATAAATTAATATAAGAACAACAAAATGTTAGTCCCAAAAATTGAGGTCAACTATGAATTCTCGACAAATTAGATTGGGTTGGCCATATGAATAGGAGACTCCCTAACAATTTTCTATATAATTGGATCTATTCATAAGAAAGTAACTAAATTTTACATAGGCCGTTAACATACTGCAACCCTCCTCCTTTACCTAGACTTGAGATCAATTGTGAACTAAATACATAATACTAAGCACAAAAATAAGCAAAGTTTAAAATTACAAATGAATAGAGATATAAAAGTAATTTCACAACAAGTTAAAACTTTTCAAGTTTAGAATTGAACAAATGGTGGATCCCACAAAAATATTTTTCTTCCAATTTTCCTTTCTTTCCTCAGTTTCATTTTAACCAAACAAAATAACTCTTTTCTTATATCTTCCCTTCCTTCCCCTTCCATCCAACCAAACTAGCCTAAAGTTTTCCTTTAGAGAACTATAATAATAAATTATTAATACATTAATCTAATGCAATACATAAAAGATGTTGACATGGCATGCAAATGTGACACAAGGGAGTGACATGGCACAAGACCAACCAACCTTCAAAGGCTATTTTCACATGTCCCAAGTGGTTATGTTAGCTAAATCGATATGTGCTAAGCTTATTGCAGTATTTGAAGTTTTGAGAAAAAATTACTTAGAAACACAAACATGCACGTGCTAAATTTTAGATTTTTTTTTTTTTTTGAGAAACAATTTTAGAAAGTTAAAATGAATTATAATATTTTGACTTTAATAGATAAAATTTTTAAAAAATTGAAATATATATAAACTCAAACTTATTACGTAATTAAAAAAGAAAAAGAAAAAAAGTAGTTGTTCGGGCATGGGTCGGATACATGGGGTCCGTTACTTCTACCTCAAGAATTAAAATCCTAATAATACTAGTAATAGTAAAAAATAGGTGGTCTCAAAAAAAAAGTAAAAAATAGGCAATAGTTAAAAAGTAAGAAGCAAAAACCCTAAACCCCACAAATTCTCAATTGTCAATTTGCAAGCAAAGTCCTCAGACAGAGACGGAGAGAGAGATGGATTACGCAGCAGGAGCTGAAGAGAGAATGGTTTCGGAGAGAGTGCAACAAAGACTTCACCAGGTCAATATAGCCGCTAAAGAACATCTTTCTCCTATTCAAGACCATGTCAATTTCACCCTTCAGGTTCTACTTCCCTCTCTCTCTGTATGTATGCATGTATGTGTATTATTGTTTTTAAGGACTTCTTTTGGGATGTTCAGTTGTTTTTATGATGTGGGTGTGGTTTGTCTCTGATGGGTATGAGTTCAATGTTATTACTGTTGTTTGGTTGTTTAGAAATTGGTGAAAATAAGGATGGGAATAAGTTCATTTTTTTTATTATTTTTTTTGGGTTTATGGACTTTTTGGGATGTTCAGCTGTTTTTCTAATGTGGGTGTGGTTTGTCTCTGATGGGTATGAGTTCAATGTTGTTTATGCTGTTTGGTTGCTTAGAAATTGTTGGGAAAAAAAGATGGGCATAAGTTCAGTTTTTAATTTTTATGTGTTCATGGACTTTTTGTGATGTTCAGTTGTTTTTCTGATGTGGGTGTGGTTTGTCTCTGATGGGTATGAGTTCAATGTTGTTATTGTTTGGTTGCGGAGAAATTGGCTGGAAAAAATATGGGCATAAGTTCAATTTTTGTTTTTTAATGTGTTTTTGGACTTTTGGGAAGTTCAGTTGTTTTTCTAATGTGGGTGTACTTCGTCTCTGATAAGTATAAGTTCAATGTTGTTTCTACTGTTTGGTTGCTGAGAAATTGGTGGGAAAACAAAAGATGATGATGTGTTGGGTATTGGGTTCTGAGAAAAAATTAGGAAAATTAAACTAATTTAAATTCCCAAGTCTTCAACTTTATGTGTGAGACAGCTGAGTTCAATTCAAAATATATCTAGCACAAATGTTTCATTGTTTAGCTCAGCTTAATGGTTTAGGTTTCAATTTTTGAATTTTTTGTAGGGAAAAAAACGTTGTACAAATGGGTATAAATTTTTAATTTTTAATGTATTTATGGACTTTTGTCTCTGATGGGTATAGGTTCAATGTTGTTTCTACTGTTTGGTTGCTGAGAAATTTGTGGGAAAAAAAGAGAGAAGAAGATAATGATGGGTTGGGTTTTGGCCCTTTTGGGTTCTGTTTGTTTTCTGGAAAAAGTAGGGAAATCAAACTAACTAGAATACCAAGTCTTCAACTTAATGTGCTTTTCGACTTGAGAAGGCTGAATTCAATTCCAAGTGTACTTAGTAGTTAGTACAATTGTTTGGCATATCTTAAGTGATTAAGTTTCAATTTTTAAACGTTTCATTTTGAGAAAAAGTAGGGAAATCAAATTAACTAGAGTTCCAAGTATTCAGCTTTATGTGACTGTGGAGTTGAGAAAGCTGAATTTTATTCAAATTGTATCTAATACAATTGTTTGGCTTAGTTCAAGTGATTAAGTTTCAATTTTTATATTTTTTGGTAGATAAAAACGTTTTACAAATGAAAAATCATTGTCTTTTTTTTTTAATTTTGATTCTTTTCTTCAAGTTTCCCAACATCCATATAGAGTGTTATGTCTTTTGTGGTTTCTGATTTCTGAGAAATTCAATTCAACATACCCATATTTTTGTGCTTTATTACTTTTGAATGGTGGAGCATATATCGTCTAGCTTCAATGGATTCAAATTTCAAACCTTCCCTTTTCCAAGCTTTCTTGGCAACTAATAAATAGAGCACTATTACATCTTTACTATTCAAGGGAGTGTTTAGCTTTCTTGGGTTCTAGTTTCAAATTTTCCCTTTCTCATGCTGTCTTGGCAACAAAATAAAGTATTAATTATATCTTTTGGAGATTAGTCTCTTTCTTCCTCTTTGTTCCTTTTGCACTTCTTTTCTTACAATGAATTTCTCAATGATGATTGATGTAGCAAGCATACTTCAAATGTGCACATGAGTGCTTTGATAGGAGAAGAAGCCAAGATGAGATAAGCAATTGTGTAGAAAATTGCAGTGTTCCAGTTGTTAGATCTCAACAGATGGTTGAGAATGAGATGGCCAAGTTTCAAGTAAGTTTTTTTTCTTTCCTTTTGTGTAATTATTTACTTTTTATTTTGCTTCTCTAATTGATTCCATTTCTTTCGGAGGGATTTATACCCTGGGCAAAATTTCTTGCCAAGAAAAAATTTACAAATATTCAATTTTAAGAAGCTTTGTTAATAGGATGTGTTGTTGAATATGCATTGAATTTCCACAAACCAAAGACAAGGAAAACACTTGCTTGCCTTATCAGGGGACAATTTCCTTTCTGAACAAACTGAGTTGAGATTTAGGGCTTATGTGATTGCTTTTAATTGTGGATTAATATTATTTATCGTAATTGAAACATGTACAATGAAATGTGATTGTTATTAGACTCACTGTCCTCTTCTTTAAATTTCCACAAACTGAAGAAAAGTAAAATACTACATTACCTTTCAGGGGACAATTTCTCTGTTAACAGACTGAGTTGAGGTTTAGGGGTTATATGATTTTTTTAATTGGGGCTGAATATTTATTTATCATAATTGAAACATGTACAAATTTGATTATTATTAGCCTCGTTATCCTCTTCTTTAAATTCTTTTATGGTTTGTTTTACATTTGATCTTTCTTTTTGGCTTTAATTGGTTTTACAGAACCTCATATATGCTCAGTCCTATATTTTCCGCTTGAGTTTCTTGAGGATTTGAAATAGTTCAATTTATGGGGCTCCTAGACTTGGTTGTTGTTTTAATCTGGACAATTGAAACTGTCAAATCATATGATTTTCTTTTTTGTTGCAATATATCAGGGATTCAGGGTAATAAACTGTACCTTCTTAAATGTTACTTGTCATGATGTGGAACCATGTGCTACTCCTTTTTTGCATTGATAATATTTGCTTGATATTTGGTGAGTAATATAAGATAAGTGGAAAGTCTGTAGAACTAGTGGATTGTTATTCTTAAAACACCTTTATGGGACAACTTACAAGTTTCTAGATCTACATTTTATTTGTTTTATTTCCAAATTGATTGAAGATAGTCCCATGTATTTGCATCTCTCTACCTCCTTTCTTCTTTGCATCACCACAACCTTCATGGAAGTACTTAAGGATATCTACACTTTACATTGACTTCCCCCCATTATTGGATATTCTTTTGTTTATTTCTTTCTTTTCCTGACCCTAGAGTCTCTTCTATTGAACTGTAAAATTCCTTTATGGTTCATTTGGATAGAAGTATTAAAAAAAATTATTTCGATTTCAATTTCTAGTTTAAATGGCTTGAATAAATATGGGGGGCAATTTTTTTTTCCCTGTTGATGAAATCTATGGATGGATTTGAGCTTTATTAATATGTGGATTTGAAATGATTAGATATAAAAATGTTAATTTCAAACCCACAACATACCAGTGTTTTTGTTAGAGCAAAACCTCCAAAGCTCAAATCATCTTTTTTTATTTTTGGATAAGTTCCAAAGCTCAAATCATCTTGTGTAGTTAAATTCATATAAAGCAATTTATATTAGCAACTGTTCTTCAAATCCTTGATTTTGGATCCTCAAATCTAATTGCAACCTTATTCGGTGTATGAGATTTCAAATTAAATGTGATCAAATGTGATAGATGGTTTATTGGCTCAACCTTTCGCTTGCAGTAGACTACCTAATGGGATGAGCCAATTACCAATGGCCGGGTTTCAATATTTAGGATCTTGTCTAGTTTGACCTTCAGTTGAATTTCTAATTTTATTTTCTGGTGACTAGTTGCCACCATTTTCATTCATGAATAATCCATAAGAATTAATTAGGATTATTCTTGCTATGATTACCAAGTGCTTTTCTCTTGACTCAATTAGACAAGTTGTGTAACTAGAAAATAACTCCAGGTGACAATGGATAGGTACTACCTCCATTGCAAATTCCTGACATTGAGTGGTTGCACCATTTTTAAACCTGGCAGTATTAATGGTCTTGCACCCTTGGAATCTATCTCAGGGAATGTTAATTGATAAGAGGTCTTAGTTTGCTTGCCTGATGGTTCCTCTTAGAACAAAGATGTAATCACATCTACCTTCTAGAGTTGTTGATATTAATCTCAAAATTGAAACTACTGTTCAGGAATACTATGAGCATGGAAATGGAAAGAAAGTTGTTAATATTTGGATAGAATTTTTTTATCAAAAAACAATTGTTGGATAGAATTCAGTTTGTCCCAAGACATTTTAAGATATTCTACAAGCGAGTGTGAGACAAACAATAATTAAGCTATTTGGTGTTTCTTCTTGGGAATATTCTAAAATATATTGTAAACATTTGTGTGCCTTCCTAATTTTCCCTTTTGAACTTATTAAGCTGAAGTTTTATGTATGAGTATAAGGATGTGTTTTTGTGTGTGGGCATGAGCATGCCCGCTAAGTCATTATATGTATTTAAGTTTGCAGAATATTTTTCTTTTCCTGGCCATTGCTGAAGAAATTTCTCAATACTAATAAAGATTATTCAAATATTATTTTATTGGATGCAGGAAAAATTGAATAGATCGCTGATGGTTTGCCAAGACAAGTATGAGACAGCTAAGCAACAGAACAAACCCGGTGCACTAAATGATTTGGAGTCCTGTGTGGATCAATCAACCCAGGACGGCATCAAGATGCTGCCACATCTTTGTCAAAGGTTGAAGGCTGCCTTTTCAATTAGTAATTAAATGAAAGAGTAACCTTATTTTAATCACATTCAAATCCTTGGAAACTGAAAAAGATAATGGTGAAAGATATTGAACTCTGTTTTGCAATTCCTTTTTAGGCCTCAAGATCAGTCACTAGTTTCATATTATTTAAATTGCAGTCAACAATTGATGTTTTAAAATACTCAGGAATTTTAAGTGTCAGTGTCATATTTTTGGTGACACTGAATCATAAAGATGTATGAGTGAATAATATACAAATTTAGCTCAAAACAGATTTATATGGATGGCTGGAAATTCTTCAGATGTGCATGTATTTTGATCTCTGAATGATGACCATAGGAATGATGGAAAACAATGGAAATCTGCTTGTGAACTCAGATATAATATTAATTTTTTGTGATGCAGGACAAAGTTTAGAGAAGCTCAAACGGGCACTTTTTCAAATAAGCTAGTTTGGGTTGTCTTTGCAAACAAAATTAAAATGCTGCTTACAATTTTTGATGGATGAAAGATGACATCTAATTTTGTAAATACAGATGCGAAGTTTCATAGATAGATAGATAGAAATATCAAATATGATTCATGCAAGAAATTTGAATATGTAAATATGGATATAATGGTTGCAGGAGCTGTAGAAAAACAACTACTTGCACAATATTTTCATCACCCCCAACACGTTTCAGCTAAATTTTTTAATCATTCCTAAATTCACTGTGTAATGTTTCCTAGGCTACTAATACACCTCATGTATACAGGCAATAATTTCAAATTTGCTGAAAAGGTAGAGAATTAGAACACTTTATTTTGACTTTATTTTTATTCACCCATCATGGATTTTTCCAAATTTGTCAATTGGAGAAGTAATAACACTCACAAAACCATAAGTGAGTTTGATTTAGGTGAAAATAAGTGCGATGCTTTCTTTAGTTTAGATTCGAGAAGATGGTTTTACACTTATCAAGTGATTGACACACCATTAGAATTAAGAACATCTTTTACAAGTTGATGTTAAATAGTTAAACAAGAAAATTGTATCGAGTGCCGGTCCTGTTAAGTTCACAATATGCTGCCCCACATAGCAAAAGGAAATACTAGTTTGATAGTTGGACAATTTTCACACAATAATATTAATTATAAGGAAATTTCAAAAAAAAAAAATTAAATATAAAGAAGACACTATACTTTAAGATTTCTTTTGCATTATTTTCCAAGATATGGAATCGATACAAAGGGTTGAAGCATACATCTTACACAACAAATTTGGATTCCAAATACCTGCATAAAAGCGAGATGGGATTGAAGAAAACAGCGTGATAAGCCATGAGAGACTCTTTGACACCTAAGTTAACATCCCTCATTTTTTCATAAAACCCATTTTTTTTAGGGTTCCCAATATTCAGGAATGATATTGTTGCCTTTTACCTTAATTTTAGCCATTTTCTTAATTATGGCCATGATAAGGGGCATTGCTGCCTCCATTATGGAGAATTATGGGCTGATTTTGGATTCTCTTAATTTTGGATGAGATTTTAGGCATTTAACCATTACCCCTAATTATGAGAAACTGATTGGATTTTCTCATGCACATCATAAAGTATTTGATTCCTAGCTTTCTCCATTTCTATTTTCATTCAATCAACTTGTACCGTTGTACAAGCCTTTCCACGAAACACCAAAAAATAATGTTCTCTTAACTCTTTAAATTAATACTAGATAAGAAATAACTTACTTATATTGATTGGGAGTGGCTGTCCGCCCTTTATATTTATACTGAATAATTTTTCTACCTGGGGAGTCCTTTTGAGTAGCCACAAATGTCCAAAAGCTTAACCCAATATTCTAAAACTAGTCATCAGTATCATCGTTGATCAGAATGGATGGTAGGTCTTCCATTTCCATACTTGAATTGGTACATTTGTCAACTCAGAACAGTTTTCATTACACAGCCTATCAGAGACATGATCACATCTTCATCATTCACATTGCCTCCTGTATTGTTCACTTCAATGGACTTCTTGTTTGTGTAACTTTAGCTTGATAGCTTCCCTACTATATTTGCCCTTTTCAACTCCTCTTTATCTCACACATGCACAGAATTGAAGAACAAAACTATAGCATGCTCACTTTCACAAAAAACATTTAACTTTGTACGTGCTTACATTATTACAAAGCTGGTTTTATTATTAAACCTTTAGTGCCATGTCTGAAGATAAAACAATAAACTCAGATGATCTCTCTCACTATCACAGAATTAAAATTCAGCTGTGTCCCCTGATTACATTATTACTAAACTGGGTACTAAGTTAAACCTTTGATGGCACGGTTGACACATCCTTGCTTTTCTGCTCTTCAAACTTATCAATAGCCACCTGCAGTTCATCACCACTGGCAACAGCTCTCATGGTGTAGAAGTACACACTAAAGACAAATCCTGTCAAGCTTCCGGCGACAACTAGATTCTTCATCTTAGGTGCAAGGCTACTAAATCCAGCCATTTGCAAGGAAAAATATAAAGCACTTTGTGATCTTTGATTCCTGCAATTACAGAGAATTTATTGCATTAATCTATTTTCTGAAAGCCAGAAAATGTCCAAGCTTGAAACGAGATACTAAACACAGCAGCCATAAGGGCAAAAATATGGATATGATTGTTCCAAAAACAGAAAAACAAAGAAGGTTGAGCACAAATAAATGGAAAATAGTACTGGTATAGCATCACAGAAGCCCAGAACTTACTCTCTTCTCCCACCGCCCCAGAAATTGTATATAATATATATTTCACAGTTAGAAAGATGCATCAGCCCAGAATATCTTGAAAAATCAAATAGTATACAACAATTATGCATGGGAATGTAATAGATCAAAAGAAATAATTGTTCTATGGAGAGAACTTCCTAGAGCAACACAATCTACCATATAACAGATTTAAAAATGTAATAGCTGATATTTTAAATTCAGATTTAGAATGTTGAGCTAAAGATTATTAACAACCTGTAGGACTCAAAATAAAGTAACGTTATATTGGAAGAACTAATTTATATGCTGAGAACGCTTGATCGAGCATTAGAATTTTACAAAAGTTGGGGCAGGAGGTATTACTCATTGGAAAACCCATTCAAAATACACTGATACGAGGCAAATTTGGCACAAAGGATCAGCAGTAGTAGTATATTCTTTTTTTGATAAGTGAGTTTTGGTTCCAAGAGGAGGGGGAAGGGGCGTTTGAGCTAGTGACTTCCACTTCCTGAGGCATGGCTCCTAGCTGATTGTGTTACCCCTTTAGGTTATCAATAAAATTAGGTTCTTGAAGGGATGTTTTCCATGAGTTTCAATATCACTATGATCTAAAAAATACTATCACCAAATAAGTACAAAAGGACATCATTATTCATATATATCAAATTTCCAAATTTCTGCAAACCAAGCCAAATCATTGTTGTTTACTTGTTTTTGTCTTGTAAATATATAAAGGAAAGATAGTTACCAGCAACCATCCACTTCTCTGTTGGACGACATTTTCCTCCAAATTTAGAGGAAAGTCCCTCCAACTTAACTAATACGTAGTTACTCAAATGAATACCCCACATGTACTTTTATTACATGACCTATCTAATAGCTATGCGACTTCTTTAGATGACTTAATGAGCCATGTGATTAAAATAAATGTTGATGGTTTGGTTTTATGAGCTCCCATGTAATTGGTTGGAGAAGAGTTGTCTAACCAAGTTTGGAAGAAAACTTTCTTCTTAGTCTAAATAAAATTGTAAAAGGTGTAAATCTCAACAAAAAAGAAAATAGAATGATTCTCAATTACTTTAATATTGTAAGGAAGCTATACTATTATTAAGAGAGTAGAACCCTTTGATGAAATGAGGGTGACCACGAAATTTAAAAAGTTCATTTATGGGAATTTTTTTTTGTTGTCCATTCCTCTAAACTCTAAAAAATATCACTTACAATATAGGGTAATCCATTCGACTTAAAAGAAAAGATGCAAGGGTATCTACACAATTAACAAACTAAAATCTGCTTAGCAAAAGTGACACCACTCTTCAACCAGTACATAAAAGCAAACTTCCCTAGTATCAATCAATTACCATGCCTTACAAATCACAATATTTTATGTCTCTCCATCCTTCCTTCCCCTCTCTTCTACATCTTTCTCAAATTCAAATAAACCCAATTGTCTTATTTTGCTAAAAGGAAACTAATTCCTGAGTGGCTGAATGACAATAATCAAAGCTGTAACTCCAAGACAGTCGTCACTTGGTTTCAGGAAAAAGGTATTGCCTTTGTTGTGTCTATAGCCAGTCACTCACTTGAGTCCTCAAGGGAGATTTGAAAGCAGGAAGTCAATCAAAATTATACTCAAAATGAATTTCCATTTGAGAATTTTATGAATATTTTCAAATACAAATTAAAAAAAAAAAAAAAAAAAATCTTATGTATCAAAATTTTCTTGGTATTAGTCTCAATAAATTTCTCAAAAAGTGATTAGTGAGAAATTTATGCAAAAGATTCAATAAGTGATTAGTTACAATTAAGTACCAAACAACTATCAAGACAAAGAAAAGGAAAATGTTTTCAAAGCTCCCAGTCTCAAAGAGTCAAAACCACAATAAAGTTAATAACTAAAATAAGTTAAAATTAAAATTTAATAAACAACATAAAAAAAAAAAAGAAAAAAAAGAAAAGAAAGAAAGAACTTATGGGGTGACTTTAAAATCAAGATAACTTCTAAAAACTCATTTCATCTATATATCTCAACAAGATTGCATCTTTGAATGAAATTTGTGACACAGTGAAACACTGATACTGACCACAACAAAGACAACGTGAAGTTATTTTACATGAGAGCCACTGACCCATTTGCAACCTAAGTAAAACTAAGACATACATACATTCATACATAATAGGCATAGATAGAGATTGAACTAAACAAGAGACACAATCGAATCGAACTCAAAACTTCTCATGTCGGAAACAGCCACACATCATAGAAAAAAACATGTGAAAAGATTAACAGAGAAAGAGAAATGCACACCAATGATGATTCGAAGCCAACTTCTTCTCAGCTCTCTCTCTCTCTACTTCTGTTGGAGTGTTTTTGGGAATTCTGCTTTGAGTAGCCCTGGTTGGGTTTTTAAGGAATATTTTTGGGCCATTTGTCCTTTTTATTGGGCTTGAATCTCTTATATTTTGACTTAGTTTAGACCCAGTGTAAAAAGGCCCAAAAGGGCCTAAAATATTAAAAGTAGGACTGGGTTGGGATTTTTGGTTTCAGTTCTTTCTGCAATCACAAACATTAATCTCAAGCCCAAGGATCTGTAACCAAAAACTCATCAGTAGAGCATGAAGCTTTTTCCTAGCTGAATTTGGGTGGCTGTAGGTTGTGTTGTATTTGGGTTATGGTGGCAGTGCGTTGGTGCTGGGTTTGGCCCTCAAAAGTCTAGTCAACACGCCGGTACCGTCGCTCTGCTGACCCGACCCGGCCACCTTGGTCATCGTCACGGCCCGCAGAGGCTCCCTCCGCTTCACCAACGTCATCTCCACAGCCACATTCTCATCCTCCGCCTTCAACACCACCCTCCACGCTGTCCTGCGGCATCGGCAGCGCCACCATGAGCTGCGACTGAAGCCTGAGAGCCATCTGCTCCTCGTCGTCCCCAGCCGACATTCCGAAACCCTAGCTCCTGATCTTTCGCCACTATCGACGACGCCGAGCCCATCGTCGACGACGACGAAGCGGAAGAAGACGAAGACACGCGGCCGGGACTTTCCACGGGTTCTTCATTGCGGTAGCTCAGAGCGAGGTGGAAGATCTCCGAAGGTCGCTTCCAGCCTAATCCCCAAGACATTGTGCGAATCCGGATCCGAGATTTAGGGTTTCGACGCGGCGATCTGATCGGAAGGCGGGGAATTGAGGAGGCGGTGGAGTCGCATTTTTTTTTTTGGGGGGGGATTAGAATGCGAAGATGATCATTGTGGAGAAGAGGAATGTGGAGAGAAAGGAATGGTGGAATTTTTAGGGTTAGGGATTTGAGAGAGAGAGTCAGAGAAGATGAAGTTGATAATGGCGGGAGAGACCGAGAGAAAACGCTGGTGTTGAAGTTCACAGAAAAGAGAGAGAAATGTGAAACTGAAATAGCTGTTATACTTTTTTTTTTTTTTTTTTGCTACAGTTTTTTATTTGCTAGTGGTTGTGAACAACTTGATTTCAGTTTGAAGTTTATATGGGAGTATTTTATAACGTTTATTATTGATAATATTACTCTTTTACCCTCAAACTATACTTTTTAATTGAAAAAAAAAAAAAAAAAATCTTTTTTCATCTTCTTAAATATAAATTTGATATAATTAAAGGTCGGAGCTTGGCATGCCCAATGAGATCGACTAGCATTCTAGCAATGAGTTAATACTGGTAAAACTTGATGAGATTGAATCGAGTTATGAGGTTTCCATATGGAAATCAAATGAACCACACTTGTTTAAAAGAGTTTTGTGCAATTCCTTGCTTCCCTAGTCACAGACCGTCATGGTGCTAATCCTCTCATCATCTCCACTTCACATGTCAGCATCCCTCCTCACCCTCCCCATCTCATACCTAATTTACATGGAGTTTCGATAGAGATTTTTAGATATCCATCAATTTACCGATTTGTCAACAATGATGTCACCTAAATTGTTAACATCGACAAGACAACCAATAGGTACAATAGATCAAACTGCGATTAACAACATGCATATTCACAGCCGACAACAATTTTAATTCCTTCAAATCCCGATGTGATCAAGTCAGTTAGTGGGTTGACACTAAACAACTTGTGATCACTTATAATCATAATTATATTGAAATTTCCCCCGCCACCCCCAATTATCAAATTATTAAAAAAATAATAATTATACTTGAAATCGTTGTATTTTTAAAATAAATTCTTAAAAATAAAGTTGAGCTTTTCAAAAAAAAAAAAAAAAACAATAATATTAGGAAGTGAAGAAAATAATAACATTGAAATGTTTCAAATTTATAAGAACTAAATTAACTAGTAGCGCGTGAGTGTGGCTTGATGGTAAGAGTTCTCATATCACTTCACATGATATTTGGCATGAGTTAAGTGGTTCAAGCAGTGATGCTTCTCCAAATATGTTATGCCCACAACAATAACCACATCAAAACCTTGGTAATGCACATAATATTACCTAATCATCACGTGGTATGAAGTCAATGAATTAACATTCCCATTTTTTATTCATCGAAAGAAAGATGAAGAAGAATAGAAAAAAAATTACTCATGTCCGGAGTAAATTAAACTTATAATAAGTTATAACTCATAACCAATATCGTAACTGGATCAATACAATAGTGAAACACTGATACTGACCACAACAAAGACAACATGAACTTATTTTACATGAGAGCCACTGACCCATTTGCAACCTAAGTAAAACTAAGACATACATACATACATACATACATACATACATAATAGGCATAGATAGAGATTGAACTAAACAAGAGACACGATCGAATCGAACTCAAAACTTCTTATGTCGGAAACAGCCACACATCATAGAAAAAAACATGTGAAAAGATTAACAGAGAAAGAGAAATACACACCGATGATGATTCGAAGGCAACTTCTTCTCAGCTCTCTCTCTACTTCTGTTGGAGTGTTTTTGGGAATTCTGTTTTGAGTAGCCACGGTTGGGTTTTCAAGGAATATTTTTGGGCCATTTGTCCTTTTTATTGGGCTTGAATCTCTTATATTTTGACTTAGTTTAGACCCAGTGAAAAAAGGCCCAAAAGGGCCTAAAATATAAAAGTAGGATTGGGTTGGGATTTTGGTTTCAGTTCTTCGGCAATCACAAACATTAATCTCAAGCCCAAGGATCTGTAACCAAAAACTCATCACTAGAGCATGAAGCTTTTTCCTAGCTAGATTTGGGTGGCTGTAGGTTGTGTTGTGTTTGGGTTATGGTGGCAGTGCGTTGGTGCTGGGTTTGAGTCTGGGTTTGGTTGGTATTTGTACTCAAATTTTCATTTTCAGTATTCAAAAAAATGAGTTTGAATATAAAAAATTAATACACATTTTTTCTGTTTTTATTTTCACTATAAATGAATAAAGTGGCTTATTTGTAAAAAAAAAAAAAAACTCAAAATTTGTATTGAATTTTTAATTGAAAAGTGAAAAGAGAAAACAAAAAAAGCAGACAAGAAAATTTGTGCCAAATATAAAATGAGTTGGAAATAGAAAATGAGTACAAGATTAAAGATTTGAGAAAGAGACAATGAGTATTGAAAATGAAAAGTGAAAATAAATACACATCTAACACAGACCAAAGAAAATTTAAGGAACTACACTTAAAGTATTGTATCTAACTTTCACCCAATCTGTAATATCTACTTTATGTTGATTGCTCTTATTATCAGAATATGATGCCAATTGGTTTATCATGTAGGCACGGTTCGAACCACTTCTTCAATGATGAGAGAGGTTTTACTAGTTAAATTAATTGAAACCCACTAATACAACTTAAAAAAATTATTGTGAGATTTTGTTGTACTAGTAGACTTTTTGAATCGGTAGTAATCGATTGGGATTGTAAGAACTAAAACGATTCAATTCAATTCGATTTGATTTTAACAACATTGGTACTCATAAGAAGGGCAACGATATAACATTAGTATGAAATACTAGCCTCATCACCTGCACTTTGTGCGTGAGATGAGGGTTTTTTTTTTTTTTTTTTTTTTTTTTTTTTTTTTTTGTGTGGATAAGTTTGTTTTGAAGACATGGATTAATAGGCGAGTATCCTATTTTGTAGGCATTTTAAGTGGAGTTGGAGATATATTTTTACAAGTTGTCCTCAAGTTTTTTCCCTATTAAACGTAAGACTTAGGGGTATTTCTGAACTATATAAAAGTCCAGTTTAAAGAGGAGAATCCTCTTATAAATAGTATAGATGAATACGAAATTAACTCTAAAGAAAGCCTAAAAGCTTGGACTTTTCACCAATATCTGTGTTATACTGAGTGTGAGACCCAATAAATTGGATATATAAATAGGATGGTGAAAATTTCTGTGAAGTTTTATGTGTTTATAGCAGAACTACTCTCCCATATAAGCCAATTTTGTTTTTTTGCTAAACCCCCATGTAAGCCAAATAGAACAAGTGAACAATATAACAAAAAAAGAGAAAATTTAGGACCGTAACATTTTGTGCCACAACTTTGATGTTATAGAATATAGACTATAACTGGTGAAGAAAAAATGATAACTCTATGTAAAAGTGACAATAACAAGTAGTTAGTTACAATTTACCACATAAAATAGTTGTAGAAAATACTGTAATAAATGTTGTAGTTATAGAATAACTCGGAAAAATAAAGAGCCATATATCAATATAAATAAGAACAAAACAATAGTTAATTCTCTTCCTTTTCTTTTCGTTTGTGGCTCTTATGCTCTACGTTCTTGGGTTGCATGAAAAATATCTTATACATGTGACTATTGCGGTTGAGTTTCTTTTTTAACTACATTGTTGCATAGCGAACTCTTTGATTACTTGAGGGTCCATAAGATTTTTCCATGTTTGCTACATGAAAGGTGAATTTAATTTGATTAACTTTCTAAAAAAAAAATAATAATAATAATAATAATTTGTTAAAATCTTAAAATCCTTTCTCTTTTTAAGTATCCACAATGTTTAAGGTTAGAGCTTTTACCAAGTTCATTGTTGACTTCGAGAGCAATCTAAAGACCCTTTTCAAGGCCAACAATCTCTAAAGCCATTATGTTATTAGAAATAAAAATTTTCATTAAAAAAATATTTTTTAATATATCGATAGTTGAAAGTAAGGAAATTTGAACCATGAATATATTCATTAAAAACATTAATTAAGAAGTATCAATTGAGTTACAAGACTCTTAACTTTTATTTCAAAATTTTATTCCTCAGATTTATGTATAAAATAGATAAGTCTAATATAGAACCATTCAACTTACAGACAATTTGGACCTAAAAATATGAGTGCAAAGATAGGAAATAACATTAACATCGTGACTCTCACCTAATGTGATGTATAATTAAGTTCTGGAAATAAAGTTGCACATCTTATTCCTGAGAGAGATTAATGCCGCAGACAACAATGGAGAATTTTTTTTTTCTTTCCTTTTAGACTTAGAAGACAAAGATCGAAGAAAAGCCAATTACGTAAGACAAAGACATGAAATTATGCGAGATCGGAGTAGTTTAGTTCCAAATCAAACAACATGCATGCAAGTTACAAATGGTTCCTAATGTTGAAATTACAAGAAGAAATCGGTTTTGAAAAAGAATTCCTGTCAATTTGACTGAGCAATATCATTAGATGCAAATGTTAATTATACGACCCTTTATTGGTGAGATGATAGTTTTCAATCTTCAAACATTTTGCGTTGGCTTAATGTCATTGATGATACACGTACTTTATTAGATTTTTTTGTTTAGCATTTATATCCATTTAAAACATAGTTGAAATACATAAATCATTTTCACATTTATTTTACAACTTATATTTGTAATAAACTATATTCTTTTTACATTTTAAACCTTAAATACTCCATTCACTAAATTAATGAATATCATGCTAACATTAGGTAATCAAAACAGTTCTTAATTTCTAATTTCACTCTCTATGTGAGATCTTACAATGCATTTGACTAATTTATTTGTTTAGAAGTGAGACAAAAAGTGACTTTAAACAAATAAGTTGACTTAACAAAAAAAAAAAAAAAAAAAATTTACTCCAACATATCCTCATCATCTTATGTGCTCTTTCTTTTATCTAGGCTCAAAAGTGAGCTCATGGAGAGGTGCCACTACACCCAAATTGGGAGCTGTTAATGAAAGTTTCTACTAATGAGTTCCTTAAGAGTACGAGTTAAGATGTATTTAATGCTGTATTAAATACTATTTATTATTCATTCTTTAAAAATAAAAATTGCACACATATCAAGAAAAGCAAAAACAGCTACAATGAATATAGACTATATATCCAATAATCTTGTATCTCAATTGGTTAACACTTTCTGATAATTTCAATAGAAATATCTAGTATTTAAATCCCTCCACTTCAAAATATTGAATGTATATATATTTTTTTTATTTTTACAATGGATATATGCATGCAAATCAATAAATTATTAACAAGAGTATTTTTCTTTTTAATTTGAAAAACATGCATTATAGTTCATAATTAAATATTCATTATTCCTTAACTTGTACCCTTAAAGAAACTCATGAAAGCCAAGAGTTTTGTAACTCAACCAGTTGGCACTTCTTAGTGTGTTTTTAAAATTCAAGATTCAAATCCTTCCTCCATATTGTAGCTATTGAATTATAAATAACTAAAAAAAAAAAACTCATGAGCAGAACCCTTATTTGTGAGAGGTTTTTTCTCATAATTTTCATCATATTTTAGCTCTATTACTTTCTATTAAAGGAAAACTTGAAAGTTTCTTCACATAAAGTTATAGCATGTCAAAAAGTCTCACAAAAAGTAAAGATTATTACTATTTGAACTTTGAATTGAGTATGGGTATGTAAATTTTCTTATTTTTTTTCACAGACAATGAGTTGTCATTGCTTGTGGAAAACCATGTTTATATTCTCTACTTTTATTTATATCAATGACTCCATTTTTTTTTCCTTTGTTGACCTAAGGAACAGCTTTCACTTATCAAATTTTATTAGAAATTTAGAATCCATTCTGGAGGAGTAGACTTTTCCTTATCACATGCCATAGAAAACACAAGATATGACTAGTTCAATTGGACTAAAGAAACAACTTATGTATTAAGTCAAACAAATCCTACTTCGTCGTTGGACTACATTACGGATCGATCTCTTCAATATCCTCATTTTTTATTTAGTTTTGTTGCTCCATTTTTTGTGCATATAGTAGTTCTCTTAACATGCTATGTATATATGCTGATCTGCAGGAGCGAATTGGGAGCAATGGTTGGCAACCATTATGGTTCTATTAGTAATTTGGTTGGGGGTGAAATAGCATTATAATTCTCTTCCACATGAAAATATTCGTCACAAGTTCTACGCTATACCATTTTATAAATGAGAGATAGAGAAAGAGTTAGTAAGAGAAAATAAAAATAGCATTTGGTCAAACAAAATCTCACTTCAAACTTTGAAATTTGAAATTAGTGAGAGCCCTCACATGTCCAAGATCAATTAGTTATTATCGATCTTTACAGAATTAATCATTCTATAACTTAGAATTAACAATACTTGTACCACTCAAGTAAAATCTTCCACTCGGTAATTCCTCAGGTGGAAGCAAGGCTAGCCTAGCTCCAATATCAGCAGCATCATCGGCAGTGTGTGTGCCTTTACCGCGAGTCATTGATGTCTGAGTGAAGCCAGGACAAAAGCAATTCAGACTTATACCTCTTCCCATGTAGCGCTTTGCCAAAACCCTTGTGTATGCATTTAGTGCAAGCTTTGATACCGCATAGTCAGTCCATAATTCTGGCCACCCTTGTCTTTCCCATGT
Source organism: Quercus robur (assembly GCF_932294415.1). Classification (NCBI taxonomy): domain Eukaryota; kingdom Viridiplantae; phylum Streptophyta; class Magnoliopsida; order Fagales; family Fagaceae; genus Quercus; species Quercus robur. The sequence continues at coordinate 5,604,673 of NC_065543.1, read as the reverse complement.
TCCATTCTTCACATTTTGAAGAAACAAACTTACCATAGCCTCAATATGCTTCTCTGACAAATTTTCACTTTGTAGTATGTTTTTTATATTAGGGTTTTTCAGCTTCTGCATATATGAAGGAATAATTAGTAATTAATAGCTAGTTGAGAAAATAAAGCGGTATATGTATATATGCAGTTCAATTAGAAACATTAAAATTCATGGAGATGTGTTAGGATCGGATATATACATTGTAATCAATGTCGGGCATGTATTCAGAAAAAAATAATTACACTAATTTCATTATCTATTAGAATTTCTGGTTTGAATAATTGAGTGTCAATGCAAGTGAAGAACTTTCTTTTTTGTTGAGAAAAATTGCAAGTGAAGAACTAGGTGTAAATAACTTGAAAGGGAGAGAAAGAGTAAATTTATTGACAAAATACTTAAACACCAATTCATTGCCACTCCAAATTAATAGTTGCTTTCATTGCAAAAAAGCTTTTTGACAAGATAAACACCAATTCATGGCCTCAACAAATACTTTATTTCAAGTTTACAAGCCAATGTAACAGTTGCTTTCATCTCAAAAAAGCTTTATGATAAGATACTTAAACACCAATTCATGGACTCAACAAATTCTTTATTTCAAGCTTACACGTTGTTCTTTATCAATCATGTTCTACTTCTACCAATGAAAACAAAAATACCAATATATCATGTTCTAATGATAATGTTCTCAAGCTAATTGCTTAATACATATCAACATTTAAAAAAAAAAAAAAAAAAATTCATCTTGTTTACATTTTTTTCTTGGCACTAGTAAAGCTGATTTAGTTAATTTATTCAAGTTTTAGATTGATTTATATCAGATTGCATGCACATAATTAAACGTACTGTTAAGAATTAATTTCACTCACATTTAGGGAGCCAAGTCTTGAGCTAATATTGAGAATCCGGCTTTTTGAATGTGAGAGACGAAACATGGGCAATAGAGCCTCAGTCAGTAACTTGGCTCCATAGAAATTGGTTTTGATCACTGTCTCTGCATGCTCCACTGAATTCTCATCGATTTCATTGAATGACACAGCGGCATTGTTCACCTGAAGAATATTCAAACGATATAATTTTGTCATTAAAGAGAAATTGAAGAAATGTCAGGAAAGAGTTGAACTATTAGCAATTATATAGATACTTGTCAATTTGGAATCCATTAAGTGCTATTTTGAAAGAGCTTATTTTCATTAACTTATTGAATTTAAGAATAAGAAATAAGCTAGACAGAAAGTATAATAGTACCTAAAAATGTAAACTTTGAAAAATTAAACATAAACTAAATAATTAAGCTAATTGAAAAGGCCTTCACCTATTCCAAATCAAAAAAAAAAAAAAAAAATCGGTTCAAAGTCAAGTCTAGTCTCTCATCGCTTAGGTTTGTGTTAGGAGAGGGACTTATAACTCGGTCTGCGACTCCAACTGCCGCATGCAGTTTTGGAGTTAGTGTGTGAATTTAAGTTCTTACTCCATTCTGCTAAGCTTTGAGTCTAGGTTTCCCCTTCCCCTATTCCAAATCAAAAAAAAAAAAAAAAGAAGCTAATTGAAAAGGAATGAAGTTTTAACAATCGAAAGTAATTAATAATTTTTACCACCAAAAAGAAAAATAAAAATAAAAACCTAAATCAGCAAAAATGTTGATGATGTACTCTAATAAGGTATATATATGGGAAAAAAAAAAAAAAGTGTGTTTGCAGATTTTATTTCATTTTTTTAAAATATAAATTCTGACATTTCTTGCAGATACATTCATTAATGTTTATGCTTTAAAAAAAAAAAAAAAAAAAAAAAAAAAAAAGACATGATGTCAAAATAGTTTGGGTTCCAAGGTCTTAGTCTAAACTATACAGTAAAAACACAACAAATCATTATTTCCTTATGAGCTTTTTAATATTTTTTACTTGTTTCAATGAGCTACAAGTTTTAATGGGCCTCGTATGTTGCCTTTAAAATACAAATTATTGCGTGATGTCCAATGTGATTAATCATGGTCATGTCAAATTACTTAGACGTGAAAAATTAAAAACGTTTTTATTTTATTTTCTTTTTTTTTAAAGAAAAAGACCCATATAATTTGATATGTGATGTTCCTATTTTGAGAAAATAATGCGTGATAGGCAAGTTCAAACCGAATATGTAGTAGAAATCTTGCTAAAGATAGTAATGTTAATACTAGCATTTTCATACATGTAATGTGTGTGTTTAATTAGAGGCTATGTTTTAGGGAAAAATAGATAAAATACTTATGATTTTTCATTAAAATAGAAAACTCATTTCAGGTTTTGTGAGTAACACTTAACATCTTTAAAGTATCTTATCAAAAAAAAAAAAAAAAAACTTTTAAGTATTATTTTATGTATAAATTGTGAGTTGGGCAACATTATTCTTAAGAATTTTTGAGCCTAGCATAGTAGCATTAGAAAATAGAAAGTGGACACCGACATTTCTATACCTAAGAAATTTGAGGTGAGGAGTACTATGAGTACTATCATCTTAAAAGAATGATTTATTTGACTTTAACATTTCACGAGATTCAATCCTAATAATTGTAACGATCTCAAAGGTAGATCAATCTTATTTAAGAAATATTTACATTTAAAATAAGTCCTTGTTAACGAATATTCTTAATTTAGCAAACCTTGATATTTTAAAGATTCTTTGGAGAGTCAAATCATGTAATGATATCTGGTTCCCAATGTATAACCACTCAATTACTGCTACATAATTAAATATGTAATATTGTATAATCTGTTACTCTACTATTAAATATGGAATTATAATAACCAATTTATTATATTCACTATAAAAAAAAGCGGGTTATTGCCGCATTTTTTTTAGCCACGTTTACAAATATCAAATATTCACTACATAATTTGCATTCACTTTCAGCACTTATAAAGTTTATTTATTTTTTTATCCAATCTTCTTATAAATAAATAAAAAATAAGGTACTAATCAAATGAATTATAAAACTCTTATAGCTTTTTCTAAATGCATAAATCATATAATTAAAGACTCGAATTGGTTTAGGCCGTTAGGGCCAGATCACATTATCATAAGATCAATTGGCTTGGGGTTTTAACAAAAATGCATATAATACACCTAAATGATAATGAAAATATATTTGCTTAACTTAAATTAAATTAAATGCAATGTTGTTTTTTGAAATTTCTATTAATTATTAGTACCTTACAACTCAAACATAAAGGTTATTTTTCCACCTTTCTTGTCATATATCTTTGAGTCATCTCTAAGACTCTAACACATGAACTCAAACATTGCAGCAAACATTTAATAGGGGAAAAAACTTCCACCACTACATAAAAAAATTATAAAAAAAAAAAAACCGATATGATATGTAATGCATGTGAGATTGATTGATCAGCTTCATGCGGCGAACACATGCAAAATCAACCTTATCCACCGGATCTATATTTAGTCAACATAAACTGAAACTATTAACAGTCAATAATAACATAATTACCGTAGTAAGTTAAGGAATTCAGTTTCTTTGTCCCTTTTGCTTACCATGGTAAATTAAGGAAAGTCAGTTTCTTTGACCCTTTTGCATTCGGTGCATTTGGATGCAACTTTTTGCTAATTATTTACTGAAATTTATTTGTCCTTATGCTTGTATATAGAAGAAAAAAATAGTAATTAAAAAAAAAAAAAACTGTATATAAACATATATGCATAAGAATAAAAAAGAAAAGAAAATTGATAGCAAACAAACTCACTAGAATATCCAATGCTCCGAAAATTCTTGCAAACCATGATACAAAAGTGTTGATCGAAGCAGGTTCTGAGACATCAAGGCGAAAGAAGTGTACATCATCAAGCCCTTGGTTTCTCAGTTCCTCGATTGCCTTGTGCCCTTTCTCTATGTCTCTAGCAGTTAAAATCACAGTCAATCCCAGTTGTGCCAATCTCTTCACCATGGCAAACCCAATCCCCTTGTTTGCTCCTGTCACAATAGCCACAGTATCCTTGGACCACCACCTTCATGAAATATATATATATATATATATATATATATATATGTTAAACAAAATTTGTTACCATGGAAAAAGATTTGTGTGTGTGTGTGTGTGTGTGTTTGAGACTTTGAGATAGAGAGAGAGAGAGAGAGAGAGAGAGAGAGAGATTGTTTAGTGCTTACTTGTTTGAGGGTAGAGAAGGAGAGGAAAAAGGTGCCTCATGTTCTTTGGAGTACTCCATCGTTTGAAGGACAAATGGGTGCAGTTTGTGTTGGTGTATAGAAGAGCGTGAGAGATGCCCTATATATAGTACATAAGGGAAAAAAATACAAGGCAAGAGACACGGTGACAAACTGACAATAAATATTTTTTTTTTGGTAAACAGTGACAATAAATATTATACCATAAGGCAACGTGCTCTTGTATTCTATTTCTATATAGGTAGCCCTGCCTTACATTAAATCAAAGGCTCTTGTATTCTATTGTACTCTATTTGAATTCTAACAGGAAAGTAGCCCTACCGCACGTTGAAATTTTGTTCAGTTTTGCATCACACTCAACTACACACACAACCATTTGTTTTTTTTTTTTTTTGAAAGAGTTTTAACCTATGGCGTCCGCTCCTGATAATAGCTCTTTATTATCAGACCAAGACACCAATCAGTTTTTGGTGTAGACGGGGATTGAACCCCAGATCTCTTATACAACCATCAGAGACTTTACCAGTTGAGCTAACTGGAACCCACCACACACAACCATTTGTTAATTAATATCATTATTGTCAAATATCATTAAAAAAAAACACAATTATATGCTCCTATCTTGAAAATTCCATATATAGGCTAATGTATGTTAGTATATGATTATCACCGTAACATAACATATTCCATTATATCCAAAGAAAGAAAAAACTAAGACACTCAAATCTTATGACATTGACAAAATAGTGCCATATATATATATATATATATATATATTTTGTATGGGCTAAAGAGCTATAGCTCAACATATTCTCAAAAAAAAAAAAAAAAAAAAAAAAAAAAGTGCAATCAAGCCTCTCAAATTCAATAGAGTAGATTCTCAAAAAAAAAAAAAAAATTCAATAGAGTAAACTTCTCCAAAAAAAAAAAAAAAAAAAAAATCAATAGAGTAAACTTCTCCAAAAAAAAAAAAAAAAAAAAAATCAATAGAGTAAGGAACAGTCAATATTAATCATTTGTATGCCTTGCTTTCAAAATTGATTTAAAAAATCTGCTTTTTTCATTTGACCGTTGACATGTTGACCCTAAGAAAATTTCAAATCGTACCATTTTGATTCCATATTATTAGACAAACACATTGTACAGACTTATGAATTGCATATATATACCATGGTGTAGCAGGTATTTATTTATTCAATATAAAAACAATGGAATAAATCATTCACCAATGAACAAGTGGTAGATATATTATTTTTTCTGTGGTACGAGGAAGGTTATTAATTATTATAGCTCTCAAGCCATAAATTTGTAACTTATATAATTCCCCAAATTGCACAACCCGAACTTCTATGCAATTTCCTTCCTGAGATCTATATCTATTCTTTGGTGCTAAGTACTTGGTTCATTGCTTGCACGTGGAAATGGACCAAATGTTGTGACTTCGAAAATAAAAATAAGATCATCCTTGCCGGCCAAATGCACTGGCGTATTAGTTAAACAAAGGGAAATTATTGAGTCCTTTATTTTCTACTCTCTATTTCTGTCCCCAAGATCATAGATTTTCTTTGTATATTTGGAACTCCCATTCTAACGTCCCTAAGTTCATGACTAATAAATCCAATATGTGAAAAATAAGGGTTTACAAAGAATTTTTACTACCCTCGAGAAACCCTAATCCAATACAACAATTTTTCGAACGTACTATTACCATATCATGAGGAGGATTCACCCCCACCCCTCCCCCCCCAAGGCCGAGACCAGTGTCATTTTTTCATTCAAAATATGAGTCATTATCTCTAACATTTGCTCTTCTATTATAATAACTTTTTATGTACCTTTCTTATTGGCATTCAAGTTTTTTGAACTTATAACAATATTAATAATAAAATTTGAAAAAACTGGTTATATTATCATTTAATACTTTTTTTTTTTTTTAGAATGATTTAATACTTTATTGGCGGTATAGAAAGAATTTTGCACTTTCATATAAATTTACTATACCTAGATTTCTTTAAGAGGAAAAAAAAAATCATGGAAATGTTATTTTATCAGGTTTGACTGAATAACCGAAGAATTTTGTGTTCAAACAAGTCCAACAACTTATTGAACTTAAGCCAAAGTAAAAATTTTAGCAAAAACTCAATTTTAACCCACATATCTATATATCGTCTCATATATACAATATATTTCATATGATACACATGTATTGTTCAATTCAGGAGCATAACCTATATATATACACCTTAGTATAGTATTTTGGTTTGATTAGTTACGTTTGGAATCATTGGATGCTAATTACAACTATCTTCTAAAGTATGTCAATTGATCGGTTACAAAAAAATTCAATCCACTTTGGTTCAATTATTGAGAATTGGATTTCAGTTTGAAGTCCTGAGGGTATGTTAGCATATTCTGGCTATCCCTTTCTCTGTCATCTTCTCCTTTTTCTTCTCATCTTAAATATATAACACATCTATTCAATCACCCCAAGACATTCCTAGCTAATCTCTTTCTTTCATTTTTATTTGAGCTACACTATAACATCAGATATGATTCCATGTATGTCTAGTGCTGGAATCATTAGTAATAATGTTCATATGGGGATAGTTAATAACGTTAAATAATACTGTTTATGCTTTGCATGCTTGGAATCCATGAGTAAAGTGGTGTCATGCTTAAAAAGCTGAGAATAATAAATAGACACAAACTAACAAACTGCTTTAAATTAATATTAATTCATGTCATGATCAAATTTGACCATTTTCTGCTATTAGTTCTCATCCCTTCTTTACATGCCTAGCTGAGTTTAGCTTGGGGACCTCTAACTTTCTTTAAGGCCTATATATCAGTTTTATAAGTGCCAAAAGGCAAAAGCCAAGATTAGGCAAGTGATTATAGACTTTTGTTAAGTAAAATTATGAAATGCATGTGAAAGCCGCCACTACATTAATTGTTTACAGTTAACAACTATATAGTATATAAATAGGAATGAGATGAGAATTTGTGTGGTTTCCAGGAATCAAAAAAGCATGCGGTTTCCTTCCTTTTTCTCTTCTGGAGTGGACTCCTCTTTTGACGAGATGGTTGAGTCTTTATTGCTTTGTGAACAAGAAAAAAATGCTTATTGATGAAGGGCAAGCCCTTTCTAGAGATGGGTTCATTAGGGTTAAAATATGCAACGTGATACTCACATTGACATAATAGAACACGTGATGAAAATCTATATACAACATATATATATATATATATATATATATATATAAACGTGTGTCTGTTGGGGGGGGGGTGTTTGGGTCAAGGAATTATCTAAAAATTGACACATAATAAAAAAAAAAAAAAAACATAAACATAAACCAAAATAAGGATATAATGGAATATGTAATGTTTGGATTCAGCGTTTCCGCTGAATCCTACGTTGCGTTTTTCTCTCTCTCTCTTTTTTTTTTTTTTCTTTTTTTTTTTTTTTCGCTTTTACACATTTCAAGGAGAAGACAAAATTTACTGTTCATGAGACAAATGTCACTGTTTACGCATTGTTCACGCACTGTTTATGAGACACACAGCCACTTTATTTAGGAAAAAAAATTAAAAATGGGTCCCACGGTACTATTTACACATTTAATAATTATTTTGCTATAGTGTTTTCAGTTTCAGTTTCAGCAAAAATAAGCTCCATCCAAACGGACCCATTATATATGAATTTGAATAAAAAGTAGGTGATAAAATTAAAATATACCCTTTTCTTTTACTATAATAGGCATTTTGTGTGGGCAAGCGGGCCCATTATTATTATTATTATTATTATTATTATTATTATGAAAAAAAAAAAAAAAAAACAATAAATAAACCATATTCGGTAGGTGTATGTATAGGTCATGGTTATATAAATAAAAAATGTATGTATAGGTCATGGTTATATAAATAAAAAATGACACAAAAGAAGTCGAGTCTTGGTACGATAGCAAGTGTCCTTTACCGAAAGTCACACGTCACAAGTTCAAGTCCGACAATAACTTGACTTTAAAAAAAATCAATAAAAATCTAAAAAATTGTAAAGAGATTTGTGGTTTAGTGATGTTATTCCATTTTTTTTTTCATAAAAGAATTAGTTCAATCTCCATTTTTTTCCACACCCTTTCTTCCATTTCACTAGTTTATTTATGGTCTCTCACATTGACGTACAATATTCAACTGTTTATGAATATTCTTTTGAGTCAAAGTTTTAAAAGAAATTATTAAAATTAGAAAAACTTAACCAAAAATAAGTATATTGTATATGGAATTGAACGAAGAGATCGACATAAAATATACCCTTTCACCTATCAGCTTTGAAAATCCATGTGAAAGGATTAACCGTCTACTATTCTAGTGGGAAAAAAAAAATAGTACTTTCATATATTTTGACACACCTTACAAAGAAATATTAAAATAGATTCACATTCTGTGATGAAGAAATTGTTTATAAAACAAAGGTAAATGGGAATGGAAAACGACTAGTCAAACCAAGTAAATGGAAATGGAGGTTTCAAAAAAAAAAAAAAAAAAAGTAAATGGGAATGGAAAAATTACCTATCAAAATTAACCTAACTTACACTTCACGTATCCCTTATATACAACATTTATCTTACAATATATAGATCCTATACAATTATTGGACCGACACTTGTTTCATGATAATTGTTTTTTATCATCAAACTAAAAAACCAATTAGTTTTTGGTAAACCCTAAATCTCTAATTTAACAAGAAGAAATTTTACTAGTTTGAGCTAATTGTAACCTATTTGCAAAATCATCCTTCTTTGTAAAAAATAATAAATATACGCAAAAAGAGCTTGCAAACTCATGGAAGATAAGCTTGTGGATGGAAAGAGATGGTTATTCAACCCACCCTTTAAGTTCTCTCCTGTGGTTTTTTTCTTTAGCCAAGTTGAGAAATTCTCATCTTGGGAAGTTTCCGATAATTAGAATTTTAATTTCATGGTCGATCCTAGAGCTAGCAGGATCCAAAACTTGCATAATTTCACACCATGTAGGAGCTATGAAAATTTTCCTATGTGAAGGACTTCTAAATGGTGAAACTTTAAAGGCTGCAAAATGTACATGAATCCACCTGGGACAATTTCGATTCTTAGGATTCATCTTTCAAAGAGAAGCATACCATTCACAAGCCTAAGACCCAGATCGAACATACAGTACATAATGGATGATTTGGAATACAAATATGCAGATACATACAGTACATAATGGATGATTTGGAATACAAATATGCAGATACATTAGAAACAATTTGAGTCAACAATACTTTATTTCATTAAATTGTAACTCAAACAAAGGGAGTCAACAATACTTTATTTCATTAAATTGTAACTCAAACAAAGGGATTTCATGGCTCGGGTTGCATTTTCTCGCATTCTTCCCTGATCGACTGGAAAAGAATTGTGGAGAGATATCGTTCTCCAAAGCTGGGAAACACCACCTACAAGCATTTTAAATTCTCAAATGAGTTGATATGTGAGGGAATAAGGACAAAGATTATTTGGAATGAGCAATTAAATAATTAACAGCATATTCAACAACATATGGAGCTTTAAGTGCCATGCGCCAAAAAGAGAATTCATGGTCCATCATTTATAAATACTTAAATAGTTAGTGCAGATTTAAGTTTGACTGTTCCAGTTGCTGATGACACAGTTCAAAAAGTGCTGACAATGAGAACCACAGTTGCTTGAACCAACTAAAACACTTTAATTAAGTAATCCAGGCTCTTAAAGTGCTTCAACCTCATTGGAAACCAAGTTAATAAGAAATATATCATGTGTTAGATGGCCAGACTGCAGAACATCAGTCAACCAATCAATAAAAATACAAGCCAACCCATTAGCAGCCCTTTAAGTAATTTGTTGGTTTGACCAATGCCACAACAAGGTCAAACCCACAGACCTGAATGGATTCACATGTGACTGCTCTATTTTTTGGCTCGACATTACCAAAAGCAAAACATTTAAAAACATTGTTGAACAAAAAGAACCAAAAGAAAAAGGAGGCAACTATAACTAAAGTAATCCACCAATTGTGCAAAACCCAGGATACCAAAATTTGACTGGTTGGCTTTCAGTAGAAGAGTATAGGTTTATTAAGAAAGGTCCTTGTGCCAACTTTGCATGTCCACACTTTGCTATACTCTCCCTGCAGCTTGAACATCTTTTCTTTTTGGTCAACTTAAGGATATTCTATCACTAACCGCCAGAAAAGAAGTCTGGAATTGAAATACAAAAATCCATAGTACTAGTGCCATCATTTTACTTCTTGTTACCTCTGTTGTACCATCTAATTTGAATAAAATTAAGTTTTTCTTTTCCAATGACTGGGATTTGAACCTGGGGTCACTAGAGTTGATGACTTGTCTGACTGGATAAAATGAAACCTATCAATGACAGCCACTTCATATTTCAAGAAAATAATATAAATAATGGAAGATGAACATAGAAGTTACTGCAAAATCCTAGATACATACTAATATACAAGCTATAAAAAGGTTAAACAAAAGAGACTAAGAACATAATTCTCAAAGCATAATTCTAGTTATCTGATATGTGAAAACAACTGCAGCAGTTTAAGCTGTGCTGGTGTGAAAAGTACCTCCTAAAACCAAAGCCTAAGCACAGCCAATATAGAATCAGACACCAGCTAATTCAAAGTCCAGCCTATCCAATAGTCCACCAGATCATTTCCTAGTTGTACGGTTGGGTGGGTATTGTTTGTTTGCTAGGCAAGGTACAATATTAATTAATCATCCAGGACAACCTTTACTTCCTAAAAATGTTTTATTGATTCCTTTTAAGCCTTGTTACTCAATATCTGCCAATTTACTGATTCTACCTAATCATTTTAATTTTTAGGGTACATCAGGCCCAAGGATAGGCATGGGCCTGATGTACACTAATATGACTATTGAAGTTGGTTTTATTCTCAGAATGATGTTCTAATTTTCCACAGTGGGCAACTTTCTGCTTTTTAGAGCTGCAGCTAACTCAAGATGGATTTATTTCTCACTAGTTTCATTGTTAATTAAAACAAAAAAGGGACATACCGCAATAAGCTTCCCTGCATTCTCAGGTCTCTTTCCAACCTTCAAGGCAGCAGCAGCAGCAGCTCCAGAGGAGATACCCACCTGGTTAGAAAAGATACCACTTAAGAAAAGAGCAATAATTTAGCAAATACATACATGCATACATACCTTAACAGGCACACGTGTATGTGTGCTTTATATTTGTGTATATACGAGAGAGAGAGAGAGAGAGAGAGAGAGAGAGAAGGCTTCCTTCTTTTAATTATTTATTTGGTAAACAATTCCTTACCCTACAAGTGGATTGAACCCGAAACTCCTTGAATAGAGGGATTTTTTTGGGTGGGGGGGGGGGGGGGGGGGGGGGGTTGCGGGGTTGGGGCTAAATGTAAATGAAAGTACCATATATGTATTAAACAGAAATCCACTAAAACATAAAGAGGTTATGCCATTGTCAACTCAGAAGAAGAAAAAGCATAGTGACAAACCTCCCACTACTTCTGATCACTTTGATGAGTGGGAATGTGCTAATATATGCACAAAAAATCCAACTGCACAATACTGAAAAATTGGGCAGAACAATCTATTGCCACCTCAGTTGATTTACAAGTTTTGTTGGTTCCTTTCAATTAACTAAATATTATAATGAACTAGATGTAGATCTTACTAGTGAGACATTCATGACTATAATGTAACTGCTCTTTTAGTATACATATGATGGTAAGTTACACAGGCACAAGGGGGAGCAGGTGCCAATTGCCCTCTGGGTATCTTTACATGAGTAAAAGGATTTATCTGATCGATTATTAAACCTGATAAGAAAGAGTCTACCTTTAATCATTTTGTTCTGTTTTCATCTTTCTCTAGTTAACAAAAACTTATTTCCAGCAATTCTAGTGCATTCATGTCAACACAGAGGGGAATGCATATACAACAGGGCATACTGTTTGAATTTGGCTTCATCTTCAATTTTGAGATGGTCAAAAAAATAAATAAAAATCACTAACCAGCAACCCTTCCTGGAGTGCTAATTGCTTTGCAGTTTCAACAGCTTCATCACTTGATATCTGCCAAATCACAGCATATGAATCAAGTAAAATACACCAGAAAAGAGTTTATTTACATGAAAAATACTAGTGCCTGCATGACTAGACATACTGCATGTGCTCACTAATCGCAGATGCATGCTTTACTAGCGGACAACTAAACTAAAAAATCAGGAAAGATAGGCATTGAAGCCAGTGGTCTAAGCATTTTTCTTTTGTTTTGAAAGATTATTGTGACAAGAAGAATTTACTAAATAAAACCAATGTTTGTGTGAAGGCCAAGACAACCTATGTTCATGTGTAAGCAAAGTCCTATGTGTCGTGTTATTAGATGAGTATGTACTGCAAAAATAAGGCTAGTGAAAGACCCTCATTAAGATCCTCCAGTCTTCATTTGCACAAGCAAAAAGGTCATATCTGAGCTAGTTTAAAACTGCATTACATAGCAGCAACAAAGATAATGACCAAGTGATAACTTTGATCCATAACTAAAAGAGTTAGTATATTCTGAAAGTTAGCATCTGCACATAGCATAATTCCAAGTAATAAACTTGATTATGCTGAGTAACCAATCACATTAACAAGAATCCATTGCATAATGATACATAGATGCAGGAATAGCAAAATTCCATGTTAAGATGAGCAAAGCTTGTATTTCCCAAATCAACAAAAGTCCCATTACTTGGTATTGAGGTGGTCAGTTATCCACAACATAAGGAGATTCCACAACCTCCCTAAGTAGAGAAAGAAAATAAATAATCCAATTGAAGAGAATATGGCAAATCATAGAATTAACACTTACCTCTATGATTTCATCAACAACTTCTTGATCCAAATTCCTGGGTACAAAACCAGCTCCAATTCCTTGAATCTTATGAGGACCTGCATATAAATGATGGCAGCAAGATTAGAAAAAAATTTAATAACTAAGTAATAGAAAATTAGATTTAACTGATAATGGGACAAAAGCTTATTTGTTCTCTCACCAGGTTTTCCACCAGAAAGTATGTTGCTTTCTGTAGGTTCTATACCGATTACCTGATACATCATGGAGTCGAATGAGAATGCTCACAAATAAATAAATAAACAGATTAATAAGGCAAAAGAAGATAGCCCTTTCTTTGAAAACATTTTTCCCACCATTCAGGGCAATCACATACACAAAATCGAAGACAAATATCCTATATGGTTTGGCAAAATTTACCTTTATTTTAGGATTTTGCTGTTTAAGGAACCGACCAACACCAGAAATAGTTCCACCAGTTCCAATGCCTGCTATAAATATATCCACCTTGCCTCTTGTATCTTCCCAAATTTCTGGACCAGTTGTTTCATAGTGTATCTGCACATTAAGACATTAATTTCCAAATTTTTGTATCTCATTGTATCAAAGCCAACAAGCTATAACTACATGGAAGATCTCTAGGCCACAACATTAACCTGATAGTGTTATCCGACCTACATGACTAGAGAAATCTTCTAGGAACAACTAAGAACACTTTTTTAGAAAAGTCCTGAATTTGAGTACTCAATCTCTAAAATAACATCAGCTTCATATATGTGGCTAGCTAGAAGTTGATCAAAACATCATTGACATCATCATCAACAACAACACTACTCTATATTTTATTAATAATAAAATAATCATCACAACCAATACATTTCGAAAGACAAATTTTCCAAGACAAAAAGAACATGATATTTGACTTGGTGTCATCTAGAAAGGACCCTAGACTGGTATACTCATTTCAGGTTTTTTATACAATCCTATTTAGAGATCCAAAAATAAGGTTCACAACATTTTGGCAAGTCAATCCCATCAGTCCAACACATGAAGAACACTTAGATGGCTCCTCACAGCTATTCTGTAATATAAATAAACAAATCAGCATATTATTCTGAATCGATGGGATTGCCCTGATTTTGTGAAATGTTTCAGTTAATGACCGGTCGACCACACTTTGCACTGCATGTTCTTTAATTGGAAAAGAAAATATAAAGCAACGATAATCCTAGCAAAGTGTGAGTACATCAGGCATCCTCCCTCTCAGACATGAGTTTTCCCTTCAGTTGGTATTCACCAAGTCCATGACACAAGGTAGCAGTAAAAAGCAATGCCAGAGTAGAGGTATACACTAATTCCTAAGATAAATATGAAGTGCAGCAAGTTATGAGGATACTGTGACCACAAACCTTAGGATTAGCAGCATTGTCAAATTGTTGAAGCATGTAGGCATTGGGTGTGCTTTTCAAAATCTCTTCAGCCTTTTGAACTGCTCCCTTCATGCCCTTTGCTGAATCAGTCAATACAAGCTCAGCCCCGAATGCTTTTAAAAGAACCCTTCTTTCCAAACTCATTGATGCTGGCATTGTCAAGATGAGTCTATATCCTTTTGAAGCAGCAATAAACGCAAGACCAATGCCTGTGTTTCCACTTGTAGGTTCCACCAGAATACTCTAAAAAATACACAAAAGAGAACAGCTATCTCAGAATGACTTTGGAAGCTATGCAAGAACAACTAGATGAAGTTCAAATTCAAAAATCTGTGTGTCAGAATGGAAGCTGAAAAAATAATGTGAATAGTTATTTGTGAGGAGTCATCTCATGCAAATTCTAACAAAAATACCAAACAATAGTATTTGTTCAAATTTAAATATAAAAGACAACTAACACATTTGGACTTGATTTACTTCGTTCCGGCACAAAAGTGATATTATGATCCTAGTGTCCCACATGAATTAAGTGTAAGATTAACAGGTGACAAATAAGCAACTCAATGGTTCACTAAGTCAATCCACTATAGTCTATAGGAGGCCTTTAGTTTTCACAATAGTCAAAACCCTAAAAATTCTTTGTCATCACAATTGCAAGTAGTGTTTGCTATTGGCATTTCCAGTATAATATCAAACTTGGCACTATAAAGCAAAAACTATTTAATGCAAAACCTGAATGATATATCCAATTACTGGCTTGAAGTATGTGTGAAGCAGGCCCTTTGTCATCTATGACAAAAGTCATGCATCAAGGCCCACTTCCAGCTACAGAAAGACCCAACCCTAAATTGATCCTCAAACTAAAGGTCAAGGTCTGATGGTAAATCATAGCTCTAGCTTTAGGCTTATAGAAACAATGCTAATATAGCATCAAAAGTATTTCAGTATTTATGCTTAGAAAAATTTGCATACAGCATCAGTCATCATTCTCTGTCAAGTTGATTTTTGTTGAGGCAGCTAATCAAAGGAAGGCTACCTTGTTTTATAAGAAGCCAAATTTCCAGCCCCAAAGTGCTCATATCAAGAAAAACCATAAGACAATTCTTCCATTAAAGTAAGTTCACATTACAATTCCAACAATATGCGTAAGAGTAGTACCTACTGCCCCTTACCTTTCCAGGCGTTATAAGTCCTTTTTGTTCTGCATCAGTTACCATACTGTAACCTATTCTGCAGCCAAATATCAGAATCATTAGTGAGAATATTAAAAATCAATTCCCAAGTCTAATTCCAAAGAGTTTTAAGGCCAGAAATTACAATATTAGCTTTTCATATGGATGAGATTATGTGATCCTCATAGTATAGGAACAAGACATATGGGTCCTTAAGGATTAAGATTCTCTATAGAGTTCCTAAGTTAATTCCATTATGGAGTTTTTAAAAATTCTATCCATAAATTGTGAAATAAATGAATTGGATTTGTCACATCATCAATGATGTAAAATAGATACCAAAATTGCAATAGTCAATGCTTGTTTAAATGCAAATGATATGGAAAAATCAAATCCACTCATTTTGCATTGGATGGATACGATTGTAAGAACTCAATAGTGGAGTTAGCCTAAGAATTCTATCTAGTCTTTAATCACTATAAATTAACATATTTGCTGCCTAAATTGTGAACTTGATAGAAACTTAGAACAGAGAGCTAGATTACTGGCTTAAGAAATGACCTTTAAAAAAAATATATAAAAAAAAATAAAAAATGATAATATTGACAATCTGACTTATGGGACATCCTGGAATTTTTTTTTTGAAAATCAACTATCCACATAGAAAAATAAAAAGGAACCTTGTAAGAACATTCGTAAGACCACATAATTCTCAAAGTGGGTCATGCCAATTATCACTTCTACCTTAATTCTTGAAAACCTTGAATACTAACTACAAGATGCTCATAAAAGTTTAATAAATAAAGTAGCATTTTTTACTTACCTGTCCTTGACACTACAACACGGCTCCATGATCTCAAGCTTGGCAGCAATATTTGCTACAGACCCCTTTACAATATTATTCAGGTAAACCATTGGGGTTTTCCCAATAAGCTGTGTCACAAAGTAACCAATAGAAAAAATAAGTAAGAGCAGTTTGATGTTTTTATGGATTAGTATTCTTTTATGTATGCAATAAAAGAAGACAGCTTTATTGATATAGCCATGGAACAAGAGTCAAAGTCGTTGTCTTTAGAGAAATTTTCAGTTTTGACAGCTTAAGAGCTTTCCATGTGTGAGGCCATCATGCCGTATCCGATTGAAGCAAATCTATATACTTTCAAAGGTTATATAATGAGAGTCTCAGGGTTAAAATAGTTTTAAATTGAGTCATTAGTTTATAAGTTAAAGTTAGTTTATGAGGGAAAAATAGAAATTTCATAAAAGTCCTGTGCATAATTTTTTTTCTTAGGGTTAGTTTTTAAATAATGCTTGATCTAGATTATTCTAGAGCTTCTTAAAGGTATCAGGAGTCTTTTATTCAGACTTTCATTAATGGAAAATGAGGCTAAAGTGCCTAGAGTATTCTTATCTCTCTCTCTTTGGTGCACAGTTACTGTTCACGTCATGTTTCATACAGTCCACGAACAGCAACAAATTACTCTCCTTTTGTTCTTCTTTACAACCCCAAATCATGCTTGTCTCCTTACCTATCAAAACATTAAAATCCCACATATTTTCTCTAGTAATATCCACCAAATAACATATCAAATTAGCCATAAATCCCAAAGCACAACTGTTGTCCATATTTTCCAGCAATCTTTTTTTTTTTTTTTTAATTATTTTTTTTTATTAGTAATAAATTTACAAATAAAATGATTACTTCATGCTCAGGATGATGAGCACTCTGTAACTAAAAAAATTACAGAAGGTTATGCACAAAATAGAAGTGATTCTGTGAAATCTTTAAGAGTGTTGCAATGTAAGACCCCAAGCATGAGACCAATAAAAAAGAGTTCTAATCAACAATGCTTCCAAACGAATATTTGATTTGTCAAAATATTTAATAGTGTGATTATTTTTCTCCTTTCCCAAGATCCACATCGAACATAATGGTACCACATTTCAAATCTCCGAAGAGTGTCTCCCAAACTAATTCTTCCACCCAAACAAAAGATCTGCCACCCTCCTTGTTGGTACCCAATGGATCCTAAATGTTCTAAAAAACAGACACCACAAACCATAGGCTACATCACAATGAATGAACAAATGATCTACTTCTCTCCACTACACCGGCACATGCAACACCATCCAACCAAGGTAAATCCTCGCTTTGTGAGATTATCACAGTTAAGGATCTTTCCCTATGCCACTGTCTAAACAAAAAACAAGACCATCTTAGGAGCCTTAAAATGCCAAACACTCTTTCAGGGGAAAGAGTTAGTTGGTGTATTGTGGATAACATCATAATAAGAGCGAACAGTAAAGACACCACCCTCTTTCCATTTCAACATTATCTTGTCACGCCCATCTCTCCAAAGAATATTGGAGTAAAGAAGATCTAGAAAAAACCTTCTGACTCCAACTCCCAATCATGAACATCTCTGTGAAATTCCATGATCCAGATCCAGCCTTCCCCACCTACTGGGCTATCCATGACTGAATGGACTGAGGCATTATGATCAATTGAACAAGGCAGTTAATCAGGATACAATTCTTTAAGAGACTGACTTCCATACCAAACATCATTCGAAAAGCTCTATTGAGTGTCGTCCCCGACCTCAAAATACACATATTGCTGCAAAGTGCCCCAACTCATCCTAATACCCCGCCATAGGCTATACCCATGAGGTACCCTAACAGAACCCAAAGTCCAACCACCCCATTGCTCCCCAAATTTCTTAGAATCACCTGTCTCCATAAAAGTGTAACCCTCAGTCCCAAATCACTTGACCACTTTTACAATCAGGCCTGATTAAAGTTTCCCAACCTTCAAATCCTCAAGCGTTTGAAGTAATAGAACGCACAGTCCCCATGGCACCAAAGGGAACTTAAACTCCACGTTTGAGGTGCCACACAAAAAATTTCTTTGTAATTTCTCAAACCTATTTGCCACACTAGTAGGAATAGTAAATAATGAAAGGTAATAACTTAGTAAACTTGAAAGTGTACTTTTTAACAGCCTACAGTCCATTTTCGTCAAAATAGGATTCCAAATCAATGTCACCTTAAGAAAGCACCTAAAGGCATCCCAAGATAAGTAAATGGTAATTCCCAATTTCACAACCATGAATATCAACCAACTCTTCCATATTACCCACATTGCTTACCGCAGACCACCTCACTCTTATCCAAATTAACTTTCAGACTTGTAACAACCACAAAGCATGTAGCTTAACTGCACTTCTTGTTGTTTCCAACAAAGATGTCTGGGTTCAAATCTCCCCTCCCCCAATTATCAAATTATCAAAAATATCCAATGCTATTTCTAATAACTAGAAATAGAGATGCAAAGATGGCAGATTATATGGATTTATTGACATATAATGTTCAGTGGAATCCATCTTTTATTCAGGTGGTATAAGATTAGAGTCCATAGAATCCTTCTTGGATGATTTATATGCTACAAAGGTTAGAAGGGAAGAAGAGGATGGAATTATCTGGATGCCTTTCAAAAGTCAAGGCTTTAGAGTGTTATTTTAAAGCTTTGAGCAACAGGGGCAATGCAAACTTTCCTTGGGAAGCTCTTTGGCATGTCAAAGCTTTCCCTCATGTAGCTTTCTTTTTCCCAGACAGCAGAAAAGGGTGAAATTTTAACAATGGACAACCTAAGGAAAAAGGATGTAATTATTACATACTGGTGTTGAAGGTGTAGATTTAATGGAGAATCCGTGGATCATATTTTTCTTCATTGTGAGTTAGCTAAAGGCTTATTGTTGTTTGTTTGGAGCTTATTTGAAGTCAACTCAGCGATGCCTAGGACAATGCTTGATCTATTGGCCTGTTGGAAAGATAGCTTGGGAAAAATAAAAAATAAATACTCAAGGTAATGTTGTGGAGAGCTGTTCCTTTGTGTTTGATGTGGCGCATTTGGAGAGAGAAAACGCACGCACAATTGAAGGGTCGTGACTCGTGAGCTAGCAGTGTTTCATCTAAAGCTCCTGTTCCTGTGGTCTTTACATGCACTCTAGCTGACTGCTAATTCATTCACTTCTTCAAATCTGTTAGAATTCATCGACTTCTTTTATTTTAGATGTTAATTTTGTATTCTTTTATTTTCTCTTTCCTTTTGGGTGTTCCCATGTATACTTCTTATGTACTAGGGTAGCGCCCATTTTTGTTCGTTAATTGAATTACAATTATCTATCAAAAAATTCCCAAACAAAAGTAATGGTTTTACCAGATCAAGAATTACATATAGTTCTCAGAATTTTATTGACTCACATTTTTCTTTTATTTCCCTTTTATTATTATTATTATTATTATTATTATTAACTATATGTATATAGAACTACATTCACACAATATTTTCAAGGATTAAATAAAAAGGAAAAAATGATTGACCCACTTCACTATTTTATCCCAGAAATGCCAATTTTCTTCTCCTTAAAAATATAATTAATTTACATAACAACTCACTCCTCTTATTGGCCCAGCATAATCAATTAAGTCAAACTGGTTTCAAGCGCTGTTATTTTCATCCTATTTTACAGTTAAATTGACCTCAAAACCTTGCTACCATAGTGACAGTAAGAGTTGACCATCAATAATCACAAAAAGTACAAAGAAGATTCAAAGATAAAATTTTCCTCCAAACTGCCTCTTCTGAATCACGAATGTGTAACATTAGCCGATTCCAATCCATATTCTTAACAAATGAGAATTACTCATTTCGTGGTTTCCATTAATTATCATGTAAAAAATCACTTTATTGCAAGACCTTAATGACATTTTCATCAACATTGAAAATTCCAAATAATAAGAACAACCAATTCCAATTCCAATGAATCATTTCATCCAAAACCAATACAACTTTAATATGAATTTTCAACAAAGTAAAAGAACCCAATTCAAAATTCCAAAACACAATCCCAAGAACAACATTATTATCTCACTCTCATATGAATAACATACTTATCAGAATCAGCCAAATCCAAGAAACCAAAGCGACCCATTTCCTAATTCTCAAATTTATCCTTGAAAAAACAACAAAAGACTACAAATTGGGTTTATAATCTGACCTGAGAAACATCCTCAGCAATGTTGAGACCCTCAATCTCAGTGGGGGCTTTCACAGACACAGCCTTGCAGACAATAGAACAACCTGAAGAAGAAGAAGAGAGCTTGTTGCTGTTGCTGCTGCTGCTGATGCTGCTGCTTCCAGAATTCTTGGTGTTCCTAAACAACCTCAAAGTGTTTGTTGTGGTGGGGCTCACCCAGGTGGTTTTTTGTCTCAAAGTACGAGAAGGGTCGGTAACAAAGAGTTCAGATTTGGAGTTGATTAGATAAGCAGACGAAGCAGCAGCCATTGTTCGTTTACTGCTTTGCTTTGTCTTTCTTTTGGTGTTTGTGTTGTTGTCCTCTGCCCTGCCTCTGCTTCCGCTGGCTTTATATGAAAAAAGTGAGCCACTCTTTTCTATTTTGTTCACCAGAAAAAGTGAGCCACTCTTTTAAAAATCAAGACTTTAATGTGAATGCTCTTATAGGATACATTCAATCTTGGAATGTTATTGAGTTGTTGTGGGTGTGGCAAAGTAGATTCCTCGGTAATTTCTCCGTATATAAAAAGTGTCTATGCGAAACAGTAAATTTGATTTTTTCAACCCTTTTCGCTTTCACTAACTTTTTTTTTATTTTTTCATTTTCAAATTTAATTAGTAAGTGTCTATGCAAAACAGTAAATTTGGTTTTTTCAACTCTTTTCACTTTCACTAACTTTTTTTTTTTTTTTTTTCATTTTCAAATTTAGTTAGTAAGTGCCTATGCGAAACAGTAAATTTGATTTTTTCCGACTCTTTCCGCTCTTACTAACTTTTTTTTATTTTTTCATTTTCAAATTTAGTTAGTAAGTTGGTTATTGAACCCGCTTTTTATTTTTTATTTTTTTATATACATATGCGCTACTCTAAAAAAAAAGTGTCTATGTCAAAGAAATAGTAAATTTGGTTTATTCAACTCTTTTCGCTTTCCCTTCTCCAAAAAAAAAAAAAAAAAACTCTTTTCACTTTTTTTTTTTTTTTTCATTTTCAAATTTGGTTGGTAAATTGGCATAATGAACATGCTTTTTATTTTTTATTCTTTTATATACATATGAGCTACTCAAAAAAAAGTGTCAATGCCAAATAAATAATGAATTTGGTTTATTCAACTCTTTCCGCCTTCACTTGCTTTTTTTTTTTCTTTTTTTTCAATTTCAAATTTGGTTGGTAAATTAGCCTATTGAACACGCTTTTTATTTTTTATTCTTTTATATACATATGAGCTACTCTAAAAAAATAAAATATTAACACAATAAATTGCTACAATATTTTCACAATTGTTGAGATATTAATTCCTTATAGGCCAAAATAAAATAATAAAATATCATATTGGAACCAATCACAGCAAAAAATAAAGGTATTGTAAAAAAAAAAAAGTGCGAAATTCATAACATTTTTCACAACACTTTCATAATAAAGCATAGGAGGTAAATTGTTATTGGTTCTAATTTAAATTTACCAATGAAATTACTTTTTTGCTCAACAATAACAACCCGTAATAACATATGTAAAGACTGAAATCGGATTGGTCCCAAAACCGGATTGGGCTCAAACCCCAACGGCCCAAACAATAAATTTATAAAGTGTGGATAGAAGACCTAAATCTATCCTAGAAGAAAAACGATTAGATTTAACGGTTCAAAATGGTTTGACACAAGTAAGATTAGAAAATCTATCCTCGGAATAAATTAAGTAGTTCGTATCATATGGTTTTGTTGAATAATCAAATTGTACAAGAGTTCCAATCCTTCTCCTTGATTTTTCCCCCCTTTTCTCAGTACATCTTTCCATATTATATATCACAATCTTGGTGTCATCCTTACCACACACGTGTAGGTTAGATTCGGGGGACTCCTTCCTGTCCCATCCAACATCTCCCAGAACCATCAACCAGTAGCTGTAAGGCTACTTGATCACTGTTTAGGCATCACTTCCACATTAATGCGGCCAAAAAGTTGGTTGAGAGGCATTTAATGCGGAGGTAGCAGCTTTTGAAGATATTTGTTTACCTTTCTTTTCTTATCCCTGGTCCAATGTCCTAGCCTTAGTTATGGTGTAACTCCGAAGTAAGTCCGTGATGATATGGCACTCAAATCTACCTCGGATACACGTTGCCGAGAAGGTTTTTGTCCTCGAATGCTTATTGGACCTATCTCATATTGTCTCTACTCCTCTCTTCATTTTGTTCTCCTTATAATCTTATTTGGACCTCCTCGGATGGTCTAACGTCTTCAGATAGGGTCATAGGCCCAGTTAATACTGTTTTAACAATACTTCTTAATTAACTGGCCCCCACAATAGCCCCTCAAAATCTTGCTTTTTGACTCCTCGGAAGAAAAGGATGATTTTGTTGTCCTTATCCCATCTCGTTTTTTGTTTTACTCTGTATTCCTGACCTCCTACATGTCTTTTTGTATGCTCTGGACACACTCCTGACGCTTCGACGTCCAGAGCGTGCCAGCATTAAATTTTGGCGATGCCTCTGTCCCCCACGTTCAATGGTAAAATGTAAATCGAACGGTGAAGGGTTTTTCTTGTTTTACGAGCGGGAACTTTCTCGCTTGTAACTTCTACGCTACTATAAATAGCTTTTCAAATCAATTCTCTCTCTTACTTTCAGCAATCACACAATCCTAGAGCTCATACACTGAACCTGTCTCTTTCTTTCGTTTCCCTGTGCATCTACAAATACTAGAATCTTGTCCGAGGACCCTCTTTCAAACCTGTAAGTCTTCTTAAAACCTTTTTAGCTTTCATCTTAAACTTGTTAATTTTTCTTTGAAACCCTTTAGGAAAATGGGTAAGTTCAAATGTCTGGTTGAATCCGAGGAGGGTATGAGAAGTTTCAGGGCTAAGTATAGGATCCCACCAACAGTGGGTGTAAGGTATACGGCCCAGGAGGAGTGGGTCGGCACTAGGAAAACAGGGGAGGTGGTCATTCCCATGATTGCCTTCATAGAGGGTGGGATGATCATTCCCATGGGTACTATTACTAGGAATTACCTTAGATTTTTTAGGTTATCTCACACACAGTGTGCCTCGAACATGTTTAGGGTCTTGGGAAGTATAGAAGCTTTAAATGAGAGAATGAACCTAAACCTGACCCACCATGACGTGAATTAGGTGTACAACCTGCACCATTTGAAGGGGTAGGGATATTACCTCAAATCGAGGTATCCCGCAGTAAGGCTAATCTAGTGTCTTCCCACTTCAAACAAGAACTTAAAGGAGGATTTCATTATCTTTTCCGGGGAATGGCACGATGGTCTGCCCTACCCAACAGAGGAGGGAGAACCAGGTGGGGGTATAGTCATAGATTCATGAATTTTAGTTTTTGTCTTGTGTCTCAATATTCTTGTTTCTAATGAAACCTCATTTTAATTTAATGATTTTGTAGATAGGCGTTCTACCAAACCCAAACTCAACTTAGTCAACAAAGCGAGCTTAGATAGGGTATTGCAAGCCGAAATATATGTGAACGAAACTGACGGTCAACTCCAAGCAGCCCATTTAATCCTCGGATACACACCTCTCTCGTTCGACTTCCAAGCTCCTAAATACGTAATTAGAGCTTGTGACCCTCGGCTCCACTGTATCAGTGTTGCCTACCAGGGGTTCGTCGTTCCAAAGGGTGTTCCACTCCTTAGATACACTCTCCGCGCCCAGCCACTTTTCGTTGCCACTCCTTCAATAGGAGCATCCTCATCCCAACTCGACATCAGAGAAAAGGAGGACAGAAGAAAAGAAGAAGAAGAAGAAGAAAGAAATCCGGAGGAAGTTGTAGATTTGACAGACTACTCGAACGAATTCAAGGTTTTTAATCAGACTATACACTCCAATGACGCTTTTGATGAAATGGGTGTCCAAAGGAAACCCCAAAGGAGTCTAATGGAGCTGATAGAGAACCAGCCTGGGAAAGGTGCACCGGGGAGATTTGCACAGTCTCAGATTCCCCCTCCTCCCACCAAATCTCCTCCTCCTGCTCCTCACTAACCTCAGTCGGTCAAACCTGAAGCTGCTGATCCAAAAAGGTGAAGGGAGCAGAAAGGGAAAGACATGGTGGATATTGGAAGATCCTGTCCAACCCGGGAAGAAGAGGCCCAACGAGCTGCGAAGCAGCAAAAGGTCAGCCACACCTCACAACGGGGCCTGGAGAGGTCGGATACTCAGCCTCCTAAGCCACAAGCCTGGCTAATAGCACCCATGCACGGTGGGGAGCCCTTGAGGGATGATGCATCACTTAGGGACTTCAATGGTGGCATTGGGTGCCACGTAGCCTCGGGCGTGGAGGAGGCTTTGTTGCTTCCAAGAGATATGGCCGAACTGAAAAATATGAGAAAGAATGAAGTCTTCCTTAACTGCAAAAGATATTTAGGAATGGTATAGTGTTAACTCTTTTCCCCTTTCTTTTTTTTTACTTGTAATTATTATTTATTGATATGTACTTTTTATTGGCTATGGTGTTGATCCTTCCCTTTTAGGCTATCCAAAATACTTTCAGACTGGAAGAGATTACCAATAACTGCTACCAGCAGTTGGAAGATGAAAGGAAAAAACAGATGGCAGCCATACAGACATTGACTATATCTGAGCATAATCTTGCCGAGCTGAAGAAAAAGTTGACTGCTGAGGAGCAGGTTCGCCGTAGCGCTGACTCGACCTTGGAAGGCGCAAAGAGGCAAGCCGAGGACCAGAGGAGGCGTCTACGCGAGGCAAATGACGAATTGAAGGCTGCCAGGGAGCAAATGGAAGCCCTTAAAAAACAATTAGAGGAAACCCAAAGGCTAAAGGATCAAGCCGAGAGGTCCAAGGCTGAAGCTAAGAAAGCAAGGGTTGAGGCCGAGAAGGAAAGGGACAAGGCCGAACAGAAGGGTTATGACCTTGGAGTGGCTGAGACCGAGGAAACCCTTAGGGCAGAGGTCCCAACGGTGTGCTGCATTTACTGCGCCCAAACTTGGGATGAAGCCCTTAATTGAGCTGGGGTTGAGGCTTCATTTGAATTGAGGAAAGCAGACAATGTGTTTTACCCTTCTGCAATTCGAGCCTCGGACCTTCCTTCCACTCAAGATAATGTGGCTTCTATAACTGTTGATCCAAATCTAGAAGTATTGCCTCAGGATCCTCCTCCTCCCAGCCAACAAGGACCAACAAACGAGACCGGTGTTTCCCAAGAAGTATCCTCGGATAAGGCTGTAGCCGCTCCGAAGGTAGGGGCAACTTCCCAAGGCTTTTAGCAAGACTTGGCTTCTACAATCACGCCCGCTGAGTGAGCTTCTAAAGACAAAGAGGGAATAATTACCTTGGAAGCAGATAACCCGGCCAACAAAACTCCCAAGCTTCAAATTAAGCTGAAAAAATAAGCTTTCTTTTGTAATACATTTAGGACTTTTGCAAGGGATTTTTTTTTTTTATTTCCAGACATATTTTAATGAAGTGTGCATTTTTACTTTTTGGAATCAGTTTGAGTTGCTGTTTATCTCATTTTTGTGTTATTCGTTTTGTTATTTTGGTTTTGAGTAGTTTCATCTTGATTGCCCTTTGTTTATACAAGAGAAAAAAACATAACTTACACACATTTATAGTTGGCAGCTAAAATGGATGATAACCATTGAATCTATAACATCACATAGATATATTTTGGATACATATATATCCATTCTAACAAGTTGAACCTTAAGAAAGCATTCAAAAGCTGGATAAAGTTAAGTCTAGAGCACCTCAATATGCATTAAATGATGCTCACAAGCTTATTGGGATTTATATCTTTACTAGGTAATTAGAAACCCTATGATCCGAGAATGGGACTTAAGGGTTTACTCCTTTGAAATGCCCAAGTTTGTGTGGTGCTAGCATTTTAATAACAAGAGGTTGTATTAGTTTCTATTGAATCCATTTAATGCTCCAATAGAGGTCATAGGGTATTAATTTCCACTAGGTTTGTGGTCCGAGGAACCTGACATAACTTAGTTTCTGTTTAATACTACAATAGATGTCATAGGATATTAATTTCCACTAAGTTTGTGGTCCAAGGAACCTGACATAACTTAGTTTCTGTTTAATACTTCAATAGATGTGGAAACACATGATGTATGATTGGTATAAATTAAAAGAAAACCAAACAAGATTACTTTTATTAATAATAATACATCTTCAGATTGTTTACATTCCAAGGATAGAGTACAGCTTTTTCGTTTAAGTCTTCTAGATAATAGGCTCCTATTCTGGCTACTGAAGTAATCCGATACGGTCCATCCCAATTAGGCCCCAATTTTCCCCAAGCTGGATTCTTGGTGGTTCCCAGAACTTTCCTCAACACCAGATCTCCTACAGCTAACGGCCTCAGCTTTACATTGGTATCATAGCCTTGCTTGAGTTTATGCTGGTAGTAAGCCAGTTGGACCATTGCATTCTCCCTTCACTCTTCGATCAAGTCCAAACTTCTTTTTAATAGCCCATCGTTACCGTCCGAGGTAAATGCACTAGTCCTTAACGTTGGGAAACTAGTTTCCAGAAGGATGACGACCTCGGCTCCATATGTCATTGAGAAAGGAGTTTCTCCTGTTGACCGTCGAGGCGTTGTTCGATACGTCCAAATGACAAGTGGCAATTCCTCCACCCATTTTCCTTTTGCATCATTCAGCCTCTTTTTAAGTCCATTGACTATAACCTTGTTGACAGCCTCAGCTTGCCCATTCCCTTGAGGATAGGCCAGAGTGGAATATCTATTCTTTATCCTTAAGTCAGAATAGTATTGCCTGAAGGCTTTACTATCAAATTGAAGGCCATTATCCTAGATAAGGGTGTGGGGAGTTCCGAATTGCGTAACGATATTCTTCCAGATAAACCTTTTAACATCTACGTCTCTAATGTTAGCCAAAGGTTCAGCTTCGACCCACTTAGTGAAATAATCCGTGCCGACCAACAGATACTTTTTGTTTCCTAATGCTTTAGGAAAAGGACCTACGATATCTAAATCCCACTGAGTAAAAGGCCAAGGGCTAGAAAAAGGATAAAGAATTCCTCCAGGCTGGTAGATGTTTGGAGTGAATCTCTGACATTGGTCACATTTTCTAACATACTCCTGCGCTTCCTTCTGCATATTTGGCCACCAGTATCCTTAAGTAATGGCCCGGTGAGATAGGGACCTTCCCCCCATGTGACTTCCACAAATTCCTTCATGCAGTTCCTCTAGAAGTGACTCTGACATCTCCGGATGTATACAAAGTAAATACAGCCTAGAAAAAAAACTTTTATACAACTTTTTGTCCTCGGATAACCAAAACCGAGGAGCTTTCCTTCATATTTCTCGACTTCTATTTTCTCCTCAGGTAATGTATCGCTTTCGAGGAATTGCAGTATGGGGTCCATCCAGCTCGGCGCTAAGTTGACTTGATGAACCTGGAGTACATCCTTCCTTGTTGGGGTGGGAGTGCACAAATCCTCAATGATTATCACTCGGGGCAAATTCCGCGCTGAGGAAGTGGCAAGGGTTGCCAAGAAATCTGCATGGGTATTTTCACCTCTGGGAATATGTGACAAGTCAAAAGATTCAAATTTCGTTTGTACACGCCTAACTTGACTCAAATATTCCTGCATTCTTGCATCTCGGGCTTCCAGTTCCCCTTTCACCTGGCTGACTATTAATCTTGAATCTGAGAACACTTTCGCTACCTTTCCACCCATTTTCTGGACCATATTCATTCCCATCAGCAAAGTTTCATATTCCGCTTCGTTGTTTGTAGCTAAGAATCCCAGCCTCAAGGACTTCTCAATGATGATCTTTTCAAGGGATACCAGAATTAGCCCCACTCCTGCTCCCCGTTGGTTTGTTGCTCCGTCTACATATACTTTCCAGGATGAGGCGTCTTGTGTGGAGATTAGGCCAACCGACTTTTCATCCATGTCATGCTGCTTCATCTCAGCTTCTTTTGGAAGCTCAACGAACTTGGCTACTAGATCGACGAGGACCTGGCCGTTCATGGAGGTGCGAGGCATATACTTGATGTCGAAATCCCCTAGGATCGTGCCCCACTTAGAAATCCTCCTCGTGTAATCTGTGCTTCTAAGTATGGACTTGAGCAGTAGCTGAGTTAGAACTACTACGATGTGTGCCTGAAAATAATGTGGGAGTTTACGTGTTGCATGGACCACTGCTAAGATGGCCTTTTCCAGCGATAAGTATTGCACCTCAGCTTCATAAAGTGACTTACTTACGTAATAAACTGGTCTTTGAACGCCACTATCCTCTCGTATTAAGACAAAACTAACTGCATGAGAGGGAACTGCTAGGTAAGCAAACAGGACCTCGTCCATCTCAGGACTAGACATGATAGGCGGCCGAGATAGGTACTCTTTCAGCTGCTGAAATGCTATACCACATTCCTCGGTCCATTCAAATCCTTTCCATTTATGCAGTAAAAGGAAAAAAGGTCTGCACCTATCAGCTGACTTGGAGATAAATCGGCTCAATGCAGCAATCATTCCTGTTAGTTTCTGCACCTCTTTCGGATTCCGAGGTGCTTATAAATTGTTAATGGCCTTAATCTGGTCTGGGTTCACCTCAATTCCCCTGTAAGCCACCATGTACCCCAAGAACTTTCCGGAGCCTACACCAAAGGAACACTTTGAGGCATTCAAACGTAGCTTGTGCTTTCCCAGAATTCCAAAAATGCTCATAAGATCTTCCACATGTTCGGACACCACTTTGCTTTTCATAACCATATCATCGATATAGACTTCAATGTTTCTGCCCAGTTGTTGTTCGAACATTTTAGTCATCATCCGTTGATAGGTAGACCTTGCATTTTTCAAACCAAAGGGCATCACTTTATAATGATAGTTTCCAATGGGGGTGACAAAAGCTGTCTTCTCTTGATCGTTCAATGCTAATGGTATTTGGTGATATCCTTGAAAAATATCCAAAAAAATCATCTGAGGATGACCTACTGTTGCATCCACTAACTGGTCTATCCTTGACATAGGAAAGGGGTCCTTGGGACAAGCCTTATCGAGGTCCGTCAAGTCCACGCACATTCGCCACTTCCCCTTCTTCTTTTTCACCACCACTGTGTTGGCTAACCATTGAGGATAAAAAACTTTCTTGATAGCCCCTGCCTACTTGAGCTTGGCCACCTCACTTCTGATAGCCTCGGCATGCTCTTTTGATGGGCGTCGAGGTGGCTATCTCTTCGGAATAATGGAAGGATTCACATTAAGTTGATGACAGATGAAGCTCGGATCTATACCTGGGGCTTCATATGCACCCCATGCGAACACATCAACATTTTCTCTGAGGAATTTCGCCAATTGCTCATTCTCTTGCGAAGGCAGTTTAGCCCCAACCTGAAAGAATTTCTCCGGATCATCACCAACAATTACCCTCTCCAGATCTTCGCATTTTGCCTCGTTGGCCGGTCCATTTAAGGGTAATACTGGGGCTTTTGATTGCTATAAACCATTATCAGCAGTAGCTGAGGTCTCCGCCTCTGGCTGATGTTGGATAGCCGCTACCAAGCATTGTCGGGCTACAGCCTGACTTCCTACTATCTCCAAAACTTGTCCTCCGGATGGGTACTTTACCTTCTGGTGTAGAGTAGAGGAGACTACTCCCAGGGTATGAAACCAAGGTCTGCCCATAATAGCCGTGTATGGAGAGAAAACATCTACAACGACGAAGTCCACTTCCACCACATCCGTACTGGTCTACACAGGTAGTTTGATCTAACCTTTTGGGACCACCATTCTTCCCTCAAAACTCACTAGAGGGGAACTGTAGGCCGACAAGTTCTCAGGCTTCAAACCTAGCCCCTTATACAAGTCAGGGTACATTATATCAGCAGCACTGCCTTGGTCAATCATCACCCTTTTCACTTCGTACCCGCCAATCCTCAACGTGACCACAAGAGTATCATCATGGGGCTGTATGGTTCCAACCTTGTCCTCATCTGAAAAACCCAAAACTAACGGGATGTCCATCCTGGCTCTTTTAGACATTGAGCTGTACTCCTCGGCTGGAGATCGGGATACTGACATTACCCTGGAGGGACAAGACCCAGTCCTCCCTGAGGCAGCAAAAATAACATTTATTGTGCCAAGGGGGAGTCTCGAAGAAGCATCTCCAAGCCTGCTTGGCTTACCCGACCACTAAAATGATGCAAGAATTACTTCAACTTCCCTTCTCGGACTAGCTGTTCCAAATGGTCCCATAAATTCCTACAATTCTCAGTTGTGTGTTTGTGATCTTGATGATAGTGGCAATAAAAATTCTGATTGCGTCTCATAGGCTCTCTTGCCTTCTTGTTTAGCCATTTGAAAAATGGCTCATTCTTGATCTTCTCTAGTACTTGTTGCACTGGCTCCCGAAACACAACATTAACCGCCTAGGTGTTGGCGGAACTTGATTGCCCAGCAAAGTCTATCTGAAGATGGTTATTGTTGTATCGGTCCGACCTGGAATCCCTCCTCTCTTGAGAGATCACCTTAGCCTTCCCGTTTCCCTACTGTTGGTCTTTTTCTACCCTTCTGTACTTGTCGATCCAATCCATCAGTTGGCGTACGCTAGTAACAGGTTTACCAGTTAGAGATTTCCTCAAATCATGCTTGGTTGGAAGACCGGCTTTGAAAGTGCTTATGGCCACATCATCATGCTCTCCCTCTATCTCATTAAACATTTCCCAATATCTATCCGAATAAGTTTTCAGAGTCTCACCCTCTCGCATGGACATAGACAATAAGGACCTCAAACGCCGAGGAACCTTACTACAAGTAATAAGGCGGGCGCCAAAAGCCTGGGTGAGTTTTTTGAAGGAATCGATAGAGTTAGCCCTTAAACCGTTGAACCATCTCATCGCCACCAGGCCTAAGCTAGATGGAAAGACCTTACACATCAAGGTGTCATCTTTGGAGTGAATAGCCATCCTTTGACTGAAATGGCTAACGTGTTCTACCGGGTTTGTCCAACCATTATATATGGTAAATGTAGGTTGATGAAATCGCTGAGGAAGACTCGCATCCTTTATGTTCTGTGTGAAGGGTGATTTAGAAACTTGACTCAATGCCTTGTTCATGGCATTGTTCCCCAAACCTCTGCGAGGTGGGCTTTTGTACCTACGTCGATGGTGGTGCTCCTCTTCATAGGAAAAAGTCTCACTAGGCGGAGTTTTGGATCTCCGTCTATAACTAGCACCATCTGTCTCTTCAAAGGACAGTTCGAAGCTGGACGGGGAACGTCTTCGCCGAGCGTGACGCAACTCTCTTCTCAAGTCGTCAATTTCACGTTGCATATCTTTGTCATTCTTTGTATGGGAGACATGACTCTTCCCTCGAGACTGACTTTTACTGGTATGAGTTATGCACACACTTCCCTCACAGCCCCCTCTCCGTTCGAGGCTCCGGCGCGGATTGCCATGTTGGGAATCCCTTGATTCTGCTAGATGTAGGTCAGCATCTATCTGGTGCAGCCTTATTGCTGCCTGGTATGGACCTACTTCCTCCATCGTGAACGTTGTAATCAGATTTCCTTTAGCCTAGATCAAGCTCTTCCCACAGACGACACCAATTGTAAAGACTGAAATTGGATTAGTCCCAAAACCGGATTGGGCTCAAACCCCAACGGCCCAAACAATAAATTTGTAGAGCGTGGATAGAAGAACTAGATCTATCCCAGAAGAAAAACGATTAGATTTAACGGTTCAAGATGGTTTGACACAAATAAGATTAGAAAATCTATCCTCGGAATAGATTAAGTAGTTCGTATCATATGGTTTTGTTGAATAATCAAATTGTACAAGAGTTCCAGGCCTTCTTCTTGATTTTTCCCCCCTTTTCTCAGTACATCTTTCCATGTTATATATCACAATCTTGGTGTCATCCTTAGCACATACGTGTAGGTTAGATTCGGGGGACTCCTTCCTGTCCCATCCAGCACCTCCTAGAACCATCAACCAGTAGCTGTAAGGCTGCTTAATCACTGTTCAGGCATCACTGTTCAGGTATCACTTCCACATTAATGCGGCTAGAGAGTTGGTTGAGAGGCATTTAATGTGGAGGTAGCAGCTTTTGAAGATATTTGTTTACCTTTCTTTTCTTACCTCTGGTCCAATGTCCCAGCCTTAGTTGTGGTATAACTCCGAAGTAAGTCCGTGATGTTACCGAGAAGGCTTTTGTCCTCGGATGCTTATTGGACCTATCTCATATTGTCTCTACTCCTCTCTTTATTCTGTTCTCCTTATAATATTATTTGGACCTTCTTGGATGGTCTAATGTTCTCGGATAGGGCCATAGGTCCAGTTAATACTGCTTTAACAATACTTCCTAATTAACTAGCCCCCACAACATACTACTTATGATTTGTTGTAAAAATGTTGTAAACATAGCATTTCTCTTGTGAAAATATTAAGACAATTTGTTGTCATCATAATATTTTTACAACTACTAAAGTATCAATTCTTTACGAATCAAAATAAAATATAACAAAATTGGCACAGGCGGTAGGTTGAGACAGTCCCCTTGTCATTTCCAACAGCCGGTTGTAGTGTTCTAGCGTAAAGTTCCACTAGGGGCTATGTTCCTTTACTAGGGGCTGCGCTTCATAGCGTCAACAGCACGGATGGTTCTAGGGGCTTAGCCGAGGAGGTAATTCCCCTAAACCAAAGTCCCACGCCATAGCCGAGGGGTTAACTCCCCCAACTACTTAAAAATCAAGTTTTGGACAGAACCAAGGTATTGCATGGTCCTCGGACTCAAACCTATGGGGAAACCAACTACTAAAAAATCAAGTTTTGGACAGAATTAAGGTATTGCATGGTTCTCGGACTCGAACCTATGGGGAAACCAACTACTAAAAAATCAAGTTTTGGACAGAACCAAGGTATTGCATGGTCCTCGGACTCAAACCTATGGGGAAACCAACTACTTAAAAATCAAGTTTTGGACAGAACCAAGATATTACATGGTCCTCGGACTCAAACCTATGGGGAAACCAACTACTTAAAAATCAAGTTTTGGACAGAACCAAGGTATTGCATGGTCCTCGGACTCAAACCTATGGGGAAACCAACTACTTAAAAATCAAGTTTTGGACAGAACCAAGGTATTGCATGGTCCTCGGACTCAAACCTATGGGGAAACCAACTACTTAAAAAATCAAGTTTTGGACAGAACCAAGGTATTGCATGGTCCTCGGACTCAAACCTATGGAAAAGTCAGCTACTTAAGAAGAATTCTAAGTCGCTCAGTCCTCGGACCAGATACCAGAAAAGGCTAAGGCTATGAAGGTCATTAGGCAGATGGCGAAACGCCTTATTTCTCAGCGACATGCAGGGGCTGTTCATTTTGGGTTATATATCCTCGGATGATTACTTCCTACATGGCATCGAGCATTCGACCATCATCTCGTCCAAGTTTGGGGTATACAACCCATTTTCAGGTTGGTCTTATTGTACACGATAGCTCCAATAAGTTCATAATAATATCTTTTTTTCTTGATAAGGGATTTCGGCCCTAAGTATTGTTTTCTTAGGTCGGCGTTATTATGCCAGACAGCTCTAATAAGCTCATCATAATATCTTTTTCTTTTTTCTTAGTAAGGGTTTCTGCCCTAAGTATCATTTGTTCAAATCAGCATTATTATGCCGGATAGTTTCAATAAGCACAGAGCAAGGTCTTTTTATTAACTGGGATTTCGACCCTAAGCATCATTCGGAATGTAAAAATAAAAAAAGAAGTTATATGGTAGTACGTCTATTCACGGCATAACTATTTCAAAAAAAAGAGGTAGAATATACGAAATAAAGCAATGATGACTTTTATTAATATAAAGAGGTATTACAGCGTACAATGAAGGGCTTAAACAAGCCTATATAGAAAACGAATTACAAAAAAAACAAAAAACAACAAGACAAACAAACAGCCAGAAGTCTTTTTAAGCTCTGCTTCGAAGTCTTTCCAAATTCTGCCCCAGTAGCACCCATATTGAGAGGAGGACCTCCCTTGGTGGAAAAGGAGAAGAAGAGGAAGAAGGAAAAGCACCAGGATGGATCTGGTGATGGGAAAGAAGAAGAAGGGGAGGCAAAAGGAGGCACCAGTAAAGGAAGAGAGGAAGAAACAGGGATACTATGTCCCTACGTCAGTCCTAACTCCTAACACGCTGGTGCCATGTTAGCTATGCTCATAAGAGAGCGGCTGGTACTGATAATGGGTGACCCCAGCTCAGTCGCACCAAAAGTTTGTCGTGACGAGCCTCTGCTTCGGCTTTTGGCTGAAGGGAGGATGAGAGGTATCTTGAGTCTCTGCCATCCCTGTCCTGATCGAGCCATCTTAAGCTTCGGAGGGACAGAACGCTTCTGAGAAGGATATGATCTTTTCATCCCCACTTCTACTTCAAATGTGCCACACTATAAGCTGTGGCTATGCTGATAAGGAAGACTTAGAGCACAGCTTGAGGGTTGAGGTTTTAGGAAGGTTAAAGAGTCTTTACGCGAAGGGAATACCCTCTCGTTTGGCTTCTTATATGGAAGGTGAGTTCAGTGGCATTTAATCTGTACATATCTCCAAGAAGATCTGCAAGTAAGGTAGCGTTTGTTCAACTCCCCAATGTCATTTGTAACTGTCAGACTTGATTGGCCTCGTAAAGGCAATTTATTAAAGACGCGCCTCGTACACTGAAACGACGGGAGCGCATCGTGTGTAAATCTAGAAGAATGTCTCGTAACCCGGCGCATTTCCTAAGCAGATGAAGAGACACCAACATTAATGAAGGGCAGAGCTAAACGAACCATAATAAAGGCTTGGCATCACTAAAACCCTCCTCTCCGACCAAGAGGTCGGATAGTAGGATTTTGAGGGGCTATTGTGGGGCCCAATAATTTGTGGCCTTGGCCCATTTTTACATTGGGGCCCAAGGCCCAAGCCCAGGAAGGGTATAGCCGAGGATGAGTAATAAAAGTCCAAATAGTTTTGAGACACAGCCGAGGATGATTCTGTCCTTGGCATATCCAAGGTCCCCCTGGAAAAAATGGCAAAAACGGTATAGGAACAGTTTGGGAAAAAATCTAAAATATTTATGTCAATAAAAAAGGAGACGCTGGATAGTATAACGACCAAGGACAAAGGGAAAGCTGCCATTACTGCCATTCAATACTCTGCACCTGACAGAGCCATGCTCTTCAGCTTTTACAACCACCCCCAACCACTCTAGGTATGGGCTGACAGAATAAGTCTTAAGTCCTAGGAAAGTGAGCTTATATGTGGACGCTGGTGAAAGGATAAATGCCCGTATAAAAGGATAAGAGAGGCAGTGTGAGAGAGGGGGGGACAACCCGTCCTCCCAGCCATGGTGTCCTAGAAACAAGGAGAATAAGAGGAGCATAGAGCTTCCCAAAGTCCTCGAACGAGATTCATTGACCGGAGCTAACCCAAACTACCGTCCGGTGAGCAAGGTCTAGCCTTTCAAACTCACGCTCTACAAATGATATTGTTTGGGCCTCTTTATGTGCGAACCCAGTACCATTTTAGGTCGTTACAAATCATGTACTTACAATGGTGTTACGAAAATGTTGTACCATTATGTTGTGTTTCTAGAAAAAGTGTCAATGCCAAAGAAACAGTGAATTTGGCTTACTCAACTCTTTCTGCTTTCACTTGCTTCTTCTTCTTTTTTTTTTCTTTTTTTTTTACCATTTTCAAAATTGTTTGGTAAATTGGCCTATTGAACACACTTTTTACTTCTCTATATATAAAAAGTGTAAATACCAAAGAAACAGTAAATTTGGTTTATTCAACTATTTTCGCTATGACCTTTTTTTTTTTTTTTTTTTTTTTTCATTTTCAAATTTGGTTGGTAAATTGGCCTATTGAACACGTTTTTTATTTTTTATTCTTTTATATACATATGAGCTACTCTGAAAAAAAAAAAAAAAAAAAAAAAGTTTAAATGCCAAAGAAACAGTGAATTTGGTTTATTCAACTCTTTCAGCTTTCACTTGCTTCTTTTTTTTTTTTTTTTTTTTTTTTTTTTTTTTTTTTTTTTTTTTTCAAATTTGGTTGGTAAATTGGCCTATTAAACACATTTTTTTTTCTTTTAAATACATATGAGCTACTCTAAAAAAATAAAATATTAACACAATAAATTGCTACAATATTTTCACAATTGTTGATGTGTTAATTCCTTATAGGTCAAAATAAAATAATAAAATATTATACTAGAACCAATCACATCTAAAAATAAAGGTATTGTTAAAAAAAAAAAAAAAAAGTGCGACATTCATAACATTTTTTACAACACTTTCATAACAAAGCACATGAGGAAAATTGTTATTGGTTCTAATTTAAATTTACCAATGAAATTATTTTTTTGCTCACCAATAACAACCCGTAATAACATACTACTTATGATTTGGTTTGAAAATGTTGTGGACATAGCATTTCTCTTGTAAAAATATTAAGACAATTTCTTGTCGTCATAATATTTTTACAACTACTAAAGTATCAATTCTTTACAAATCAAAATAAAATATAACAAAATTATGGTATTATAAAAATATTGTACCATTATGTTGTGTTTCTAGAAAAAGTGTCAATGCCAAAGAAACAGTGAATTTGGTTTACTCAACTCTTTCTGTTTTCACTTGAATTTTTTTTTTTTTTTCCATTTTCAAATTTGGTTGGTAAATTGGCCTATTGAACACGCTTTGTATTTCTCTATATATAAAAAGTGTCAATGCCAAAGAAATAGTAAATTTGATTCATTCAACTCTTTTCGCTTTCACTTACTTTTTTCTTTTTCAAATTTGGTTGGTAAATTGGCCTATTGAACACGCTTTTTATTTTTTATTCGTTTATATACATAGTGCTACTCTAAAATAAAAGTGTCAATACCAAAGAAACAGTGAATTTGGTTTATTCAACTCTTTCCGCTTTCACTTGCTTTTTTTTTTTTTTTTTTTTTCAAATTTGGTTGGTAAATTGGCCTATTAAACACATTTTTTTATTTTTTATTCTTTTAAATACATATGAGCTACTCTAAAAAAATAAAATATTAACACAATAAATTGCTACAATATTTTCACAATTGTTGAGGTGTTAATTTCTTATAGGCCAAAATAAAATAATAAAATATCATACTGGAACCAATCACATCTAAAAATAAAGGTATTGTAAAAAAAAAAAAAAAAAGTGCGACATTCATAACATTTTTTACAACACTTTCATAACAAAGCATATGAGGAAAATTGTTATTGGTTCTAATTTAAATTTACCAATGAAATTATTTTTTTTTCTCACCAATAACAACCCGTAATAACATACTACTTATGATTTGGTTTGAAAATGTTGTGGACATAGCATTTCTCTTGTGAAAATATTAAGACAATTTCTTGTCGTCATAATATTTTTACAACTACTAAAGTATCAATTCTTTACGAATCAAAATAAAATATAACAAAATTATGGTATTATAAA
This sequence comes from Quercus robur, assembly GCF_932294415.1. Taxonomy (NCBI): domain Eukaryota; kingdom Viridiplantae; phylum Streptophyta; class Magnoliopsida; order Fagales; family Fagaceae; genus Quercus; species Quercus robur. Next base: position 5,566,430 of record NC_065543.1, on the reverse strand, counting down.
AATATTGTACCATTATGTTGTGTTTCTAGAAAAAGTGTCAATGCCAAAGAAACAGTGAATTTGGTTTACTCAACTCTTTCTGTTTTCACTTGATTTTTTTTTTTTTTTTTCATTTTCAAATTTGGCTGGTAAATTGGCCTATTGAACACGCTTTGTATTTCTCTATATATAAAAAGTGTCAATGCCAAAGAAATAGTAAATTTGGTTCATTCAACTCTTTTTGCTTTCACTTACTTTTTTCTTTTTCAAATTTGGTTGGTAAATTGGCTTATTGAACACGCTTTTTATTTTTTATTCGTTTATATACATAGTGCTACTCTAAAATAAAAGTGTCAATGCCAAAGAAACAGTAAATTTGGTTTATTCAACTCTTTCCGCTTTCACTTGCTTTTTTTTTTTTTTTTTTTTTTCCAAATTTGGTTGGTAAATAGGCCTATTAAACACATTTTTTTTTATTTTTTATTCTTTTAAATACATATGAGCTACTCTAAAAAAAAAAATATTAACACAATAAATTGCTACAATATTTTCACAATTGTTGAGGTGTTAATTCCTTATAGGCCAAAATAAAATAATAAAATATCATACTGGAACCAATCACATCTAAAAATAAAGGTATTGTAAAAAAAAAAAAAAGTGCGACATCCATAACATTTTTTACAACACTTTCATAACAAAGCATATGAGGAAAATTGTTATTGGTTCTTGTGGGGGCCATTTGATCAATAGGCCCATTAAGGTCAGGATCGTTGGGCCTGTGGCCCATCCGAGGATGCATATCCATCCGAGAAGGCCAAGTCAGGTCATAAGGTAATTGCCAAGGGGGGTGGTAGTCAATATCACGATGGTAGAGTTCTGTATTTGTCCGAGGACGCCATACTCCTCGGCAGTATGCGTCCAAGGACGATTAGGACGTGGTCTTATTGCAACTGGACCTCAGAATTATGTCACCACTGAAGATAGGATAACAGACCAAGGGTAAAAGGGAAAAGACAAACAAATATCTATAACTACAGCTGCCTCCGCATTAATGACCTTTCAACCAACTCTCTGGCCGCATTAATGTGGAGGTGATACATGAACAGTAAGGAGGCAGCCTTACAGCTGCCCATAGGAAGTTCCAGGAGGTGCTAGATGGGACAGAAAGAAATCCTCCGAACCCAACCTACACGTGTGTGGTGAGGATGGAACACAAATGGTGGTATATAAACTGAAAGAAGAACATGCAAGAGTGGATCGAAAAAAAATAGAAAGAAAGAAAACGGAGACAAAGGAAGAAGAACGAAAAGAAAAAAAGAACTGTATCGATTACCAAAGAAAACGATCGTTGTGCCAGTTCTGGGCCTTCAATATACGTGAGGGTGAATCTTTTTATTATACAAAAGTTAACCTAGTTCTTTGCACCCACGCTCTACAAATCATATTATTTGAGCCTATTTACGTGCGAACCTAGTATCGTGTTGGGTCGTTACAAATTGTGTCCTTACAGTTCTACTTTAAATTTACCAATGAAATTATTTTTTTTTTGCTCACCAATAACAACAAGTAATAACATACTATTTATGATTTGGTTTGAAAATGTTGTGGACATAGCATTTCTCTTGTGAAAATATTAAGACAATTTCTTGTCGTCATAATATTTTACAACTACTAAAGTATCAATTCTTTACAAATCAAAATAAAATATAACAAAATTATGGTATTATGAAAATATTGTACCATTATGTTGTATTTCTAGAAAAAGTGTCAATGCCAAAGAAACAGTGAATTTGGTTTACTCAACTCTTTCTGTTTTCACTTGATTTTTTTTTTTTTTTTTCCATTTTCAAATTTGGTTGGTAAATTGGCCTATTGAACACGCTTTGTATTTCTCTATATATAAAAAGTGTCAATGCCAAAGAAATAGTAAATTTGGTTCATTCAACTCTTTTCGCTTTCACTTACTTTTTTCTTTTTCAAATTTGGTTGGTAAATTGGCCTATTGAACACGCTTTTTATTTTTTATTCGTTTATATACATAGTGCTACTCTAAAATAAAAGTGTCAATGCCAAAGAAACAGTAAATTTGGTTTATTCAACTCTTTCCGCTTTCACTTGCTTTTTTTTTTTTTTTTTTTTTTTTCAGATTTGGTTGGTAAATTGGCCTATTAAACACATTTTTTTTTTTTCTTCTTTTAAATACATATGAGCTACTCTAAAAAAATAAAATATTAACACAATAAATTGCTACAATATTTTCACAATTGTTGAGGTGTTAATTCCTTATAGGCAAAAATAAAATAATAAAATATCATACTGGAACCAATCACATCTAAAAATAAAGGTATTGTAAAAAAAAAGTGCGACATCCATAACATTTTTTACAACACTTTCATAACAAAGCATATGAGGAAAATTGTTATTGGTTCTAATTGAGATTTACCAATGAAATTTTTTTTTTTTTGCTCACCAATAACAACCCGTAATAACATACTATTTATGATTTGGTTTGAAAATGTTATGGACATAGCATTTCTCTTGTGAAAATATTAAGACAATTTCTTGTCGTCATAATATTTTTACAACTACTAAAGTATCAATTCTTTACGAATCAAAATAAAATATAACAAAACTATGGTATTATGAAAATATTGTACCATTATGTTGTGTTTCTAGAAAAAGTGTCAATGCCAAAGAAACAGTGAATTTGGTTTACTCAACTCTTTCTGTTTTCACTTGATTTTTTTTTTTTTTCATTTTCAAATTTGGTTGGTAAATTGGCCTATTGAACACGCTTTGTATTTCTCTATATATAAAAAGTGTCAATGCCAAAGAAATAGTAAATTTGGTTCATTCAACTCTTTTCGCTTTCACTTACTTTTTTCTTTTTCTAATTTGGTTGGTAAATTGGCCTATTGTACACGCTTTTTATTTTTTATTCGTTTATATACATAGTGCTACTCTAAAATAAAAGTGTCAATGCCAAAGAAACAGTGAATTTGGTTTATTCAACTCTTTCCGCTTTCACTTGCTTCTTTTTTTCTTTTTTTTTTTTTCAAATTTGGTTGGTAAATTGGCCTATTAAACACATATTTTTTATTTTTTATTCTTTTAAATACATATGAGCTACTCTAAAAAAATAAAATATTAACACAATAAATTGCTACAATATTTTCACAATTGTTGAGGTGTTAATTTCTTATAGGCCAAAATAAAATAATAAAATATCATACTGGAACCAATCACATCTAAAAATAAAGGTATTGTAAAAAAAAAAAGTGCAACATCCATAACATTTTTTACAACACTTTCTTAACAAAGCATATGAGGAAAATTGTTATTGGTTCTAATTTAAATTTACCAATGAAATTATTTTTTTTGCTCACCAATAGCAACCCGTAATAACATACTACTTATGATTTGGTTTGAAAATGTTGTGGACATAGCATTTCTCTTGTGAAAATATTAAGACAATTTCTTGTCGTCATAATATTTTTACAACTACTAAAGTATCAATTCTTTACGAATCAAAATAAAATATAACAAAATTATGGTATCATGAAAATATTGTACCATTATGTTGTGTTTCTAGAAAAAGTGTCAATGCCAAAGAAACAGTGAATTTGGTTTACTCAACTCTTTCTGTTTTCACTTGATTTTTTTTTTTTTTTTTTCATTTTCAAATTTGGTTGGTAAATTTGCCTATTGAACACGCTTTGTATTTCTCTATATATAAAAAGTGTCAATGCCAAAGAAATAGTAAATTTGGTTCATTCAACTCTTTTCACTTTCACTTACTTTTTACTTTTTCAAATTTGGTTGGTAAATTGGCCTATTGAACACGCTTTTTATTTTTTATTCGTTTATATACATAGTGCTACTCTAAAATAAAAGTGTCAATGCCAAAGAAACAATGAATTTGGTTTATTCAACTCTTTCCACTTTCACTTGCTTTTTTTTTCCCCAAATTTGGTTGGTAAATTGGCCTATTGAACACGCTTTTTATTTTTTATTCTTTTATATACATATGAGCTACTCTAAAAAAATAAATATTAACACAATAAATTGCTACAATATTTTCACAATTGTTGATGTGTTAATTCCTTATAAGCCAAAATAAAATAATAAATTATCATACTGGAACCAATCACAGCAAAAAATAAAGGTATTGTAAAAAAAAGTGCGACATCCATAACATTTTTCACAACACTTTTATAACAAAGCATAGGAGGTAAATTGTTATTGGTTGTAATTTAAATTTACCAATGCAATTACTTTTTTGCTCACCAATACCAACCCGTAACAACATATTACTTATGATTTGTTGTGAAAATATTGTGGACATAACATTTCTCTTGTGAAAATATTAAGACAATTTGTTGTCGTCATAATATTTTTACAACTACTAAAGTATCAATTCTTTACGAATCAAAATAAAATATAACAAAATTAAGGTATTACGAAAATATTGTACCATTATGTTGTGTTTCTAGAAAAAGTGTCAATGCCAAAGAAATAGTGAATTTGGTTTACTCAACTCTTTCCACTTTCACTTGCTTCTTTTTTTTTCTTTTTTTCTTTTTTTTTTCTTTTTCAAATTTGGTTAGTAAATTGGCCTATTGAACATGCTTTTTATTTTTTATTCTTGTATATACATATGAGCTACTCTAAAAAAATAAAATATTAACACAATAAATTGCTAAAATATTTTCACAATTGTTGAGGTGTTAATTCCTTATAGGCCAAAATAAAATAATAAAAATATCATACTGGAACCAATCATAGCCAAAAATAAAGGTATTGTAAAAAAAAAAAAAAAGTACGACATCCATAACATTTTTCACAACACTTCCATAACAAAACATAAGAGGTAAATTGTTATTAGTTTTAATTTAAATTTATCAATGAAATTTTTTTTTTTGCTCACCAATAACAACCCGTAACAACATACTATTTATGATTTGTTGTGAAAAATATTGTGGACATAACATTTCTCTTGTGAAAATATTAAGATAATTTGTTGTCGTCATAATTGAAAGTTCAAATAGTGTATAAAACACCTTTGAACGTTTAGACTCTCAATTACAAAATAACCAATTCAAGCTTTATGACAAACAACTAGTGTGCGGAAAATGAACAAAAGCTATGAACAGAATTGGTAAACAATCTAAGCCAATTAAAATCACATCTACAGCTAATAATAAAAGGTAAAGATAAAAGGGAAGGAAGATGCAAATACAAGGACAACACACGATGTGTTATCGAAGAGGAAACCGAAGCCCTCGGCGTAAAACCTCTCCGCCGCCCTTCAAGCGGTAAGTAATCCACTAGAAAATGTAGTTGGGATACATGAATAGCAATAGATCCTCTAAGCCTAATCTACCTAGTGTACCTAAGCCCTCCAAGCTTCTTACTCCAACGAGGTTACGCCGAACCTATTTCTTTTCTAGCTTCCCAGATTCCGCTACTTGACCATAGCATCAACCAATGTAGATTGGTTCCTTCCTAACTGCTTTCCAGAACACCAAACAGCCATCTCACAGTAATGGATATGGTGAGAAAAGGTTTTAGTAAAAAGACCTCTTAAGGATTTAACAATAGAGAGGAAAAGAGTTAAGGAATTTGAAGAGTTTCTTATGTGAAGATTGTGGATGAATCAACCTTGTTTTACTTTAGGGTTTCTCTCTCAAAATTCTCTCTGGAAGCTCTCTTTCTTTTGTAGGTATAAGAGGTATTTATACTAGGGTGAGAATGGAATGTGAAGAGTCAGGTTTTTCAAAATAGGGCTGGCTCGCGGCTTGGCCTCACGGCTTGACTGAGTCGCGAGATCCAGCCGCGAGATAACAGAACGGCCAGTTGTCCTATTTTGTCCTGTAGTACTCCAGCTAGCATGACGCTTCAACTTCTGGCATGCTTGGCACGTGTGCTACTTCTGGCGGCTTGCAGCCGCGAGTCACCCGCGAGATCCAATCGTGAGTTTCTGTTTTCTTACACACTATTGAGCATTTCTTTACACTATCTCACTCACTACCCTTACAACAATCCCACCTAAATACAGGGTTACTAATTGCTGAAATACAAGTAAATTTGGCACGGAATAAAGCCAACAAGATGGTTGATTAAATTCAACCTTACAATAATATTTTTAAAACTGCTAAAGTATCAATTCTTTACGAATCAAAATAAAATATAACAAAATTATGGTATTACAAAAATGTTGTGCCATTATGTTGTGTTTCTAGAAATTTTTTCTTGGTTTGGTCAACTTTGTTTAGCCAAAATTCACTATTTTACATACAATTTTCTTAAATTAACTTTTTGTATTTTTTTTAGGATAAAATTTAGCTACAAAATTGGTTATAGTTTTAAACTACAACCTTATTCAATATTTTTTTTATTGGAGATGAATTTTGACAAATTCACCATTGAATTACATCTTATTCTTATATCCTCCATGCTTGCAAAATTTTAAGAAAATTAAAGATCAATAGCTATGTCATCAATAAATTGTTTAAATTGTAAGTTTTTGTAGTTTAAAATTATGCATAAAATATAAGTTTAGAGATCATATAGTAAATAATATCCAATTGACACAAATTTTGACATGCATATTAAGAGCGTAAAGAATATGAAATTCAAAATATGTAGTAATATTTATTTTATTGAGTGAGGTTATAACCTAAGGTTACAACTCACCTCCAATAAAAAGATATTTCGTAAGGTTGTAGCCTAAGACTACAATTAATTTTATAACTAAATTTTGTTCTTTTTTATTGTATTTTTTATCTTTACGTACAATTTTAAGTAAAAACACATAGTTTTACACCAAAAAAAGAAAGAAAAAAGATTAGGGATAAAACACATTTCATCCTTTATGTTTGAGATAGTTCACAGTTCCTCCTTAAACTTTGAAATCAAGTAATTCTCTCCTTAGTGTTTTGAAAAAGAGCAAATGTGTCATATTGTTATTCTTTCAGTTAAACCCTAATGAAAGCTCATAATTCTTAAAATATTATATTGTGTAATGTCTAAAATACTCCAACTGAATTTTAATATTCCAAAAGTTTTCTTCACGTAATTTGAGTTTTAGATGGTAGTAATGATTAGGAAGTTGAAATGATGATATAAGGTATTTTATTTATTACCTAAAGAACATTGATTTTCTAGATTTAAATCTTCGAAACTTATAATTTATCTAATGGAAAATTCAAGACACATGCCTTTTGTTATTTATTTGTTTTTTCTTTTCTTGCCTAAAATGGGTGTTCATTGAAAACCAAGCTAGCTAAACATTGTACCTAGACTCATGTAAAATGATAAAGAAGAAAGTATGAATGAAAAAATTTTCATTGTGTATGGTTGAAGTTATTTGATGAAATGGTTCAATTGTAGCATATGACATCTTTTATTATGAAAATTTAAATATTATGACAATGTCTTAGCGAAACTCAATTGCTTATTGTTGAAAGATGATAATATTCATTATCATTCTTAGAAGTTTTTAGTAAGTGGATACTACCATTAGCAAATAAGTACTAAGAAACTGTTATAATAAAATAGATATTCATATGTTAAATAGCTACCCTAATATTGTGTGTGACATACATTTTTTTTTTTTTTTTTTTATGTATATAGTTTCATACTTCTTCAAATAGAAATTTTATCTCAATTTTTTCACTTAGGAGGTAGCACGTGCCACCCTAACTAGTATAAAAAAAACGACCAGATTCCTCGGTGCAAAAGTTCAATCTCACTAAGTATTTTTATTTTTTTAATATTCCCTCCATCACAATGTACCACATTTTCTTTTTATTTTTCTTATCTATAATATAATTTAGAGTTTTTTTTTTTTAATTTACCATAATTTTTTTTGGCATTTATTTATATATAAGAGCATTTACATTGGGAATGCTAAATGCCATATGTTGCCTTTATTTAGCATTTGTCTCTAAAAACCTCCTCCATCCGGTCTTGCAGAAAGGTGCAATTGTAAAAAATTTTGCAATTGCGCTACAATACCGTCCTAAATGTAAGACGGTATTGTAGCACAATTGTATACCTAAATAATATTTTTTTATTCCCTACTGAACAAATATCTACCTCTTTCTCTCTTCATTGTCTCATCTCCTCTCCACTTTAGACTCTCTCTTCCCACTTCGTCTTCCAAATCCAAACCACAATGGTAAACCTCTTTTTTCTTCTTTTTTTCCTCTCTATCTTCCCTTGAATCAAGCCTCCATGGTGGAGATGTGGCGTGGGACTCATGGATTGGTGGCTAGGTTTCATCTTCCGTGGTATGGGTTTCATGGATCAATGGATAGGTTCCATTTTTGGTGGTGTGGGTGGCTGGGTTTCATCATTCCTTGGTTCAGTGGTTGTGGTTTTTGTGGGTTGGTGGCGGTTGAGGTGGATTGACGATCGGTGTGGGTTTTGGCCATGGGTTTGGGCAGTGGGTATGGGTTTTGGCCAGTGCTAGAGGTTGAGGGAGAAAGAGAGGTTGGTGGCTCTCTTAGTGATGGGTTTTGGCCGTGTGCATAGGTATGGTCATGGATTTTTTTTCTTTTTTTTTTTTCCTGGTGGTGGTGGATTTGTGACTGATGTGGTGGTGGTTGTGGTGGTGGTGGTGAGGGTTGCTGTGGTGGTGGTGACTTTTGGTGGCCGTGGGTGATGTTCATGGGTGTGGTTTAGTTGTGTTTTGACTGTGTTTTTTCCTGGTGGTGGTGGGTTTGTGACTGATGTGGTGGTGGTGGTGGTGATTTTTGGTGGCTGTGGGTGATATTCATGGGTATGGTCGAGTTGTGTTTTGGTTGTGGGTGATGTTCGTGGGTTTGTGTTGGTGGTGGGTGGATGAGAAAGATAGAAAAACATAGAGAAGGAGATCAGAGATGAAGAGAGAAGAGAGGAGAGAAGAGAGAGATTTTTTTATATTATTTTATTCTGTAATATATATTATTTTAATATATTATAGGTAAAAATAAAAGTTGGGATGCTGGGTGTATTGTAAAATGGTATTGTATAATTGATAAAGTATGTTTTTGAGATGGTAAAATAGAATAGGATGGAATTTGTTGATGTGAATGCTTTAACCAAAGTTTATCTTCTAAAAAAAATAAAAATAAATAACATTTTATAATTGATAGAATATAAAGTTGCAAAAAAAAAAAAAAAAAAAGAAGAAGAAGAAAGAATTGACATATAAACTTTTGAGCATGAAATGTACTTTTGTACTTGTTAAAAGAATTAAGTTTATTACGACACTTTTTGTATTTTTTTTTTTAAATGATTAATGTTAAAAACACAATATTTTTCATGATTGTTGATATTATATATTAGGTTTAAATAATATCATTTTCACTTAAAATTATTAGTGACACTATTTTCATTATGTATCCATCACAATACATCACCTGAATAATTATATAAAAAATTATTTCTCTATTCTTATTGCTTTCAACATAATGTAAATGACTAAGTGACAAACATGGGATTACATTGGATAAGCACTGGGAGACCACTTCTAATGGGGTTACACTTAAAAACTCCTTAAGGTTTTATTATTATGTAAATCACCAAGTGACAAACATGGGGTTACATTGGATAAGCACTGGGAGACCACTTCTAATGGGGTTACACTTACAAACTCCTTAAGGTTTTATTATTTTGATCTCTAAAGTAAATGTCGGTATAGTTTATTTAATTATTTTTTCTATAATTTTTATAGAAGATAAAAATTTTACTCTAGCCTAATCTAAGTGTATATATGTATGAAGCTTCCTCTTGAAGACTTGAACCTCGGTCCTTACCCCACAAGCACTTATACTTGTAAAATGACCACCGCACTAAGGGTGTATGATGGTTTTTTTTTTTTTTTTAAAAAGTCTTATGAAAGTTGAAAGAAATTAAATCTCATTAAGTTAAGAAAAAATGATTTACAGTTAAATTGTTAGACAACTAGCTCATAGTTCATAAACATGCATGTGCAAGAACATATTTCAAAATGAAGAAACAGGGGTGGAGCTACCTTATTGCTTGGGAGGGCTATTCCCCCCCCCCCCCCCCCCCCCAAATTTTAATTTTCTTCTATTGTTATGGTAATTTTAGGCTATAGGTCTGGTCCAACAAGGAAGTAATAGGCAATGGGCCCCCTCAAAAAATATGACAGCCCCCCCCCCCCCCCCCCCCCAATTATTCCTAAGATCTCAACATAGTCCAATAAATATGACTTAAAGTTCACAAATCCTCAAATAATATACTAGCTAGCCCCCCAATCGTCCAAATGATTCGTTGTGTACCCAATGGATAATAACAACTGTTTCAATAGAGCATCATTTAGTCACTTCTTCAAACAAAAACTTAGGGTATGTTTGGTAACTGTTTTTTCCCCTTGTTTTCTATTTCCAAAACAATTTTCTATTTTTGAGACAAAAAAACTTGTTTGGCAACCCAAAATGGATAGAAAACAAAAGCTGTTCTCAAAATTCAATTTGTAAAGGAAACTGAAAACAAGCAAAATGTTGTTTTCAGTTTCTAATTTTCTAAAGTCAATGAAAACACGCATTTAATTTAATGAGTTAGCATTAAAGTTCAAATCCTAGTAACAACATATTTTAGTATTTTCTATTTTTTTCTTCAAAAAAATATCTTTTTAATTTCAATTAACCAAACATATTTTTGATTTCAAAAACACAAGAAAATTGTTTTTTCTTTATATTTCCCAAAACAAGTTTTTGAAAATAAAAAACAAAAATTGTTACCAAACATAACCTGACATTTTTTTTCATTTTTCTCAATCTCAAGAAGCTACCTTTAGTACTTCTCCCTATTGTAGCCAGCCTACACTGTTCTCTCTCAAATCAATACATTAACTCACTTCTCAACGCAACCAAATAAACTCAAGCATATGGGCATTTAGATTTAAGTTTTGTTATACATATGATAATGGTCATATGGTTTTGTTTTTTATTATGATATGAATCTGACCATATGAGTTTTTGCCTTTCTAATTAGTTGAATGAATATGTTTTGTTTATCAAGATTTTGTTCTTCAATTTTTGTATTGCTATATTATAATATATTTTATCTCTCTATGTCATCATTTTTTTAAGTTGATTTTTTTTGGTTTAAAATTAGGTGCTAAATAATTCATTAAAAAATTTTAAAATATAAGAAATTTTCAATATTACAAATAATGATGGGTTGATAGTTTTTAAAATAATAGTGAAAATTTTTGTATATATCTATAGTGAACTAAATAATTTTTGAGAATGATGATATATCAAAGTTGATAATTCTGTATTCAATAAATTTTTGAATTATGATTATTGTATTAATACAACAATTTTTGTTGTGGAGATTCTAAAAAAAAAATTATAACAAATCAGCCCCCCCAAGTATAAATTCCTAGCTATGCCCTTGTGAAGAAAGGTATGTCTACAACATTTTTATAATACTTTCACAACAAATCATAAGTAACAGGTTGTTATTGGTGGATAAAAAAATAATTTTAGTGATGGATTTAAATTAAAATTAGTAATAACTTACTACCTATGATTTGTTGTAAAAATATTGTGGATATAACAATTCTCTTTAAGAATATACCTAGCATAATCTTTATATATATATATATATATATATATCTAAAAACTGAAAATTAACATTTATTTTTGCTAAGCTTTAGTTGAGCCACATAGCATTTCAGTTTATTTTTGGTCTAATTTTGGTCCATTCGCTCGAATCTGGTCTATTCGGTCCACTTCTATCCACTACAATCTACTTGGTCCATACGCTCCATTGCGATCCATTTCGGTTCATTTGCTTCATTTCAGTTTATTTTGGTCCATTTAGATCCACTTAGTGCCTGTTTGTTTTAGCTTTCCCAACCCAAAAAGCCCGTTTTGAAACTACAAATACAAAAAGTCCGTTTGATTAGGTATAAAAAGCAACTTTTTGGAAAACGTTGCGTTTTGGGTTTGTGAAGAGAACGCGCAATGCCATAAAGGAGCTCTGAGGTGCATTTTGGAAAAAGCCCGTGCGCGTTGATTTATATATACGTTGGACTCTGTGGGAAATTACCAAATTACCCTTCAATAAATCAGAGGATGTTCTCAGTTCTAATGCCAGATTCCTCATTCCTCTCATCTCATCTCTTTGCTCTGCCCTTTGCCCTGAAGCTCACTCACGCCATCCTCTCTTCTCTTTGCTCTGCCCTCTCCGTGTTGCTACAAGCCTCTCCATGGTAAAAGTCTCTCTTGCCTTTGTCATCCATTGAATCTTCTTCCTCTTCTTCTTCTTTCTTCGTCTTCTTCAACGCGCATTCTTTTTTTTTTTTTATTTATTTATTTATTTATGTCTAATCTGATCTGAGAAATATATTTTGAAGGTAGAGTTTTGATCAACAAAACACCAAGCAACACTGATCTGCTACCAAAAACCACCAGGTATCACCAGAGATTTTGAAATAGTTGTTGAAAAATTTTCAAATCTGTGCATGCTTTGTTCTTGCTAATGATTTATTTGTTCTCTTTTGGGTACTGACAAAATTTGTGAGTACATGCTTTATATATTTTTTTTTCTTTTGTGGATGCTTTGTCTTTCTAAGTTATGTGATATTTCTATGTTCAAGTCACCTTTTAATTTATGACAAAAAATTGTCCAACCCCCCTTTCTCTGTTCAAGTCACTTTGGATTAAGATATGATTTTTTAAGTTTAGCATGATTTGGGTCTTTTTTGGAATTGGGTATTTTAGTTTTTGTTTCAGGTTTGACTTCTTTGGAATTGGAATTCGGTATTTTAGTTCCTGTGGGGTAGTAAAGACTAAAGATGGTAGGGTACCTTATAAATTAACTAGAATATGTGTCAAAGATGTGCCATGGAGCCTATATGTTTTTATATTGAGGATGCAACTACATGTTAGTGTGTCACATCTTAATGTTAGGAGTGTGTAGGTGTATATGTGTGTGGGGTGCTGATGGGGAGTGCGTGTGGTGCTGATGAGGCATGCGTGTATTGCTGCATGGTGAGGTGTTGCAGGGTGTACGTGGGCTGCTAATGTGGGGTGCATCTGCTGCTGATGGGGCATGCGTGTGCAGCTGATGAGGTGTGCATGTGCCAGTGCAACTTGAGTGTATAATGTGTCTTCGCTTTAGATAATGGTGTATTTTAGTTTAAGCATGATTTGGGTCTTCTTTGGAATTGGGTATTCTAGTTTTTGTTTCAGGTTTGACTTGTTAAAGCAATTTTGTTGTCTTGTATGTGTTTGATTCATTTTCATGGTTTGGAAAATGCTTGTCCTCTGGCAGAAGAGTTTATTATTGAAGCCGTATGGTTGTGTAGAAACACTAAAAAAAGACATAGCAATAGCAATAACGTGAGAAAGAGAAAGAGAGAGTTTTGTGAAGAGAAATAGTTCCTATGTTTTTTGAACATTCAGTAGATGGCTTCATGTTTCTGCTTGGCTTGTTTACATGCCTTAAATATTGCCTCTAATTTGATTTGTTTGTGCATGTTATTTACCACAGAAAATCAGTCCTAGAATGCCAGCTATGTAGTATTTTTCTGAGTTGTTCTTATTCATGCAAGATTGCACTTTCAAGTGGGTTGGTTTAGTTTTTGTCTTTCTATTTTGTTTTTGTTTTTTTAAAGAAAAAATAGTTATTGATGAAGTAGTTGAGTTTTGTACATGTTAGGACATATGTGATTCACTTGTTTGGAACATATGTCACTATTTTATGTAATTGGTTAATCATTTGACAAAACACACTTTACTTGTATTTGGGTAGATCTAGGATGTGTTTAATACTTCAAGAAACCTTGTTTCAAGTTCAAGTGTTGAAGGTATGCAAGTCTGTCCAAGATTCAAGTGCAGAAAGTGTTGTTTATTAAAGCTCGATAGCTAGCTTGACAGCTAGCTATCTATCGAGACCTGTAGAGCTGTTGAAGCTTGCTTGCTCACTCCCAAGGGCAAGAGATCGTAGCAATATAATTCTCGGAGTACCGAGGTCGAATCACAAGGAGCGGGTTAAATTCAAAGACAATGTAATTAAACAATAATTTGGGTGAAGAAAAAAAGTACTTTTGCTAGGTGATTGTTAACAAGAATAATAATAAAAACGGATTTAATTCAATAATGGAAATACTAGGGCATCATGGTGTTTCCCTATATCGATATGATATTCTTTGTGATCTAAGAAATTATATATTTCATAATTGATTGTTCTTATACAATTAAATACTTATGATTTAGTTGAACTGAGACAATTCAAGAACGCATGATAACCTAGATTAATAATGCGGTTAGAAAAATTTTCAAAAAAAACTCATTTACTTTAAAATCTGATTTCTATTTGAAACTATTAGATATTCATCTAAACAATAAGAAAAACATGATTGAACTTATTGAAAGCATGGAAGAACAAATCCATCAAAAGAAATCTAATTGAACAATCAAATATGTTGTTGATAAAATCATAGAAAAAATTACATTGAATATTCATACCATATTGAAGAAACATAACCCCTAGCCCTAACAAAGAGTTTAGGTTGCCATTAGAGAAAGGAAAATACAAGTTTTTCTCTGTCAAAATTCGTTCTACTAGCCTCCCTTCAAAACCCTAACGTAAAAAGTGTCCCAAAGAAAATAAAACTTTTACTATTTTAATTTTCGTCCAGGTTTACAGCAGTAACTTGTGAGTTAATTTCGGCCTTCAAAAATTGAGAATTTCAAAAAACTCAAAACTGGAAAGTTGTAGATATTTAAGTCGTGGTTCGAACCCATCCAACCTTGTGTCAATTGGATTTTTGAGGAGAGAGATACGCCCAAAATACTTATCAGTGCTCAAATCAGATTTTTCCTTTTCAGATTCTGCCTCTTTGATTTCTTTCCTTATTTGAAGCTTCCAATCATGGTAGACGATCTAAGCACTCCAGCTACACCTCCTTTGACATTTAAGCATTGTCCTTTATCTCCACTTTAATTCTAGTTTGACCTCTATTCTTGTTAGGACATATGTGATTCAATGTTAGGAACATATGTCAATATTTATGTAATTGACTAATCCTTTAATAAAACGTACTTTACTTGTAATTGGGTAGATCTAGGATGTATTTAATACTTCAAAGAACAAGAGTTCAAGTCTAGTATTAGAACCATGCAAATCTGTCCAAGAAACAAGTGAAAAAGTGCTTATTTTTTAAAGCTCGATAGCTGCTCGACACCTCTCGACAACTAGGCTTTCTATCGAGCTCTTCAGTTTCTTTTTATCGCAATCTCAATACCTCTCGATAACTAGGTCGATTGATCGAGCAATTTTCTGTCCCCTTGATAGCTCTTCGATAGCTTGCAACCAATAGGCTCGACACCTCCTCGACACCTCTCGATCGATCGAGAATTACGAAATTTAGATTTCTAGATCTGATTTTCAGCCCATGCTTATGTATTTGTGTAGGGTTTCTTTCCTCACAACCCTAGACATATATGAAGCTTATTTTAGAGGCTGTCACATAAGAGAATACAAGGAGAACATATGAAAAAGGTGACCGATGCCTTATTCTCTCTGAAAGAAGCTACTACATTTTTGCGCCTTAGGGTTTTGTAACCAAGTGCTTCTTGATCTTCATTATTGATGAAGTAAAGAATTTTGCAGCCAACATCTTCTTTAAGTTAGGGAGTGAGTCATGTACTAGGAGCTATGCATCTTTTTGTTAGTCACGTACTGGGATTCATGCAAAAGGGTGGCGTTCATATATTGAAGAGTTCAGAAGTTCTGAAGCGATAGAAGGTTTTTACTATAAGTTCATCTACGGGGATTGTAGAGTCTAGGGACAAAAGTTTTGTTCTAGATCTGGAACTTTTCTTTACTATAGTGAATTGCTTTTCGGAAAGGTTTCTCCCTAGGTTTTTTACTGTGAAACTAGTTTGTTTTATTAGTTTTCCTAGGTCATCATATCTTGTCTTATTTATTTTTTTCACTGTATGATTTTGACATGATATTGATGTTTGTTTGTTTTAACAAGTTTTATTAATAATAAATCTAATTAACAAATTGGATTTAAAACTTGTTAATTCTATCAACCAGGGTCTAAATTTCCCAACAATTCTCTCACAAATTCTTTTAAACTCATCTTTCTCATATGATTTCCTGAAAGTAGAAAATTATACACAATGAATGACATCTTATTCAAGAAATTATGTACAAATAAATAAT
The DNA here is from genome assembly GCF_932294415.1 of Quercus robur. Taxonomy (NCBI): domain Eukaryota; kingdom Viridiplantae; phylum Streptophyta; class Magnoliopsida; order Fagales; family Fagaceae; genus Quercus; species Quercus robur. The sequence continues at coordinate 5,550,248 of NC_065543.1, read as the reverse complement.
AGGGACTAATGCAAATCATGGCTTAATTATACAAATTAAGCATAGTAATAAAAAGATAACGTCCACATAAATATATAATAAGTATACATTTTAAGGTGTTATTACATCCCCTAACTTAAATCTTGCTAGTCCCTAGCAATCCACAAAGCACCCATGTCTACTAAAAGTAAAAAATTAAAACTAAAACTCAAGTCACTTTCGTAGACCACACGGCTACACTTCCCATGTGCAGCAAGTCTTTGAATCCCTAGGTCACCCTAGTGGACAAGTTTACTCTTGTGAGGGTTTACAATGACTCTACCCACAAAAGTCAAAGGTTTCCTAAAAATTCCTGCAGCAAACCTTAGTTTGCTTTATCATTATATCATACAAATGAACTTTCAATTTTGAGTTGGGATACTATTCATCATATTAAAAAGTTTTCACTAGCTTCACTTTTGGTGTGTGTGTGTGCATAGCCCATCCAATCAAACCAGCTTTTCCAAACATGCATAGACCAAGAATAATCTAGATTAGAGCCTCTACTCCAAAACCTCTCTTAAGTCATCAACACTCTGAAAGAACACACATAGAAGAAATGGTTTCTCTCTTCAAATCACATGTGAACAAAAAGGAAAGAAGAAGTTTTAAGAATATCACATGTGTATACAAAAACAGTTGCTAAAACAACGGAAAAAAATCTTTTGGAAAGGATGTTGAATTCTTGGAAACATGAGGTTAATACCATTCTCATCCCTAGTTTTTATTCCAAACACATACCAGCCATGCATCTTTAGGATCAAGTAGGACTTTAAGCTCAGTGGTAGTATAATCTTATGGCTAGGTAAAGGTGAAACTGCTCTCTTTGAAATATGAGGTATATGAATTAAATGCAGAAAATTCAAATCAAACCCAACTCATAGTAGTAACAATCAACTTGAATCAATATAACCTTTACTCAACCATATAAACCTTCTGAAATACATGAAAGATGTGTAAGACACAAATGATTTATATGTATGTCTTCTCTTTTTTTTTCTTTTTTTTTTCTTTCTTTTCTCTTTTTTTTCTTCTTCTTCTTTTTGGTAGATATATATATATATATATATATATTTTTGGAAGAAAAGAGAGACAACGGTGGTATCTAAATGCTTCAATAGCTCAAAACTAAACGCCCAAGAGAACACCCATAAATAAAAATGTTTTTTGGTATTGTGGAAATATTTCTCATGGCTCAAATGATGGTGACAATGGTTAATGTCAAGGTAGGCTGAATATTTGTTTAGCTAGTGACAAAAGATTGATGGCCTTAGGCTCTCATCTCCTAAAATTCCACATAAACTAGCATACCTAAGGACAAAAATAAGTAGGATCATGGTATATCTCCCCATAATGTTTCCAGTAGTCAACCAAAAAATATAGAGATCTTTTACAAAAATTGAAGCATATGAGAGAAATTTAAGAGTTCAAACAAAGATATACTCTCACAAAATAATAATAATAATAATAATAATAATAAGGCTTAAGAACTCTCTATATGGGTTGAGTTTTAGCTTATATCTAGCTTGTTCATGATCCATGCATATCCAACATCCTACCGTCCACTAACCCGGCTATTGTGCTCAAAAGTTTCCAATTGTGCTATTCATGAAAGAGTCTTAATATAACAAATAGTATAACCTGTTAGGGACATATTTTTATGTAATTGGCATATCCTTTGACAAAACGCACGTTACTTGTATTTGGGTAAATCTAAGTAGGTTCAAGATGATCATTACAAGTAGTTAAATTGAAGACATGAAGATTACTCAAGAACTGCTCAAGAAAAGTGCAATCTGCAGGTCTCAATACCTCCTCGACAGAAGCTCGATCTGTCGAGATTCATTAAAGCTCGACAAATGTCTTGATCGATTGAGCTTACAGGTTTTCAGATTATAACCAGCAACGTTTTTACTCTAAAAGGCTATTTGTTTATGAGTTTGTATAATCCTTATTGGACTAGGAAAGGCCAAGGTTTATGTAAACCTATTTGGAATAGGAGAGCCCATTAAGCTCCTATTTAAAAGGAGGTGGAAAAAGAAAAATCAAACCCTAGAGAGCTTCATAAGGTTTTCTTTTTGAAACCCTAGCCTCCTCCTACAAAAGAAAGAGTTCTTGCTACGTTTCTTATACGCCTTTGGGTTCTGTAACCAAGCAAAGTCTCTTGCACCAACATTGAAGATCTTATTGGTGTTTCTATGTGAAGCTGTTGCAAATCAACTACAACAATCAAGGGGTTGCTGTGGTATTAGTCACGTACTTGGATTTGTGCAAAGGAGTAAGCCGCATACTAGGATCCGCGCATTGGTTAGTCATGTACTTGAGAGCCGTGCATCAAAAGGAGAAATTGTCACTACAAAATAAGTCCAATTGGATCAATTGTAGGTTGGTATAAGGTACTGGGATTCATTTACTTGTAACCGTTTTTTGTGATAATAGTGGAATTTCGGGAGTGGTGACCTGAAAATCACCCGGTGGGGGTTTTTGCCGTTAATTTTTCCCCATTCATAAACAAATCACCGTGTCAAATTTATTTTCTATTGCATACTTAGTTTATTGGTAATTTGTTTGTGTTAACCACGCGTTTGCATGTTAATTTGATTAATTAATAAACTTGACTAATTAATCACAAGGGGTTAATTCGTTTTTGGCCTATCATAACCAACTCAGCATTATTCATTCCATCACATGATATAAAAATAAAGCTTATAACTCTTCTATATTCAAATTCAAGGTTGGTTTTTTTTTTTTTTTTTTTTTTTTAGAATTGAAAAGTTGCAACCAAAAAGAAAGAAAAAAAAATCATGCAAGGTGTAGCAAAATGTGTAGACCTCACCCCCCAACTAAAATATTATATTGTCCTCAATGTATTAAAGCCAAAATAAATTTAAGTATAAAGGGAAGAAGTTACCTTAAGTATTTAATTTTTTTTTTTTTTTTTTGAAATTTCTTTCACACTTGCAAATGTTAGCTCACAAAAAATAAAAATAAAATAACAAAACAAAAAACAAAAAACAAAAAAAAAAACAAAAGGCAAAAAGGAAAAAAAAAGGAAGAAAAGAAAATTAAAACAAATATGGTACAACTTCATAAGGTTTTTTCAGAGTTCACATAGCATCCCAATAGGCAGGGATCTCCTGTGACATAGTCTCCTCCTCTGGTATAACTCCCCCTAAGAATGGTTTTAACCTTTGTCCATTTACTTTCAAAATCCTACCATCTCTAGGGTCTTCAACTACTACAGCTCCTTAGTTAAACACTTCCCTTACAATGAAAGGGCCATCACACCTAGGTTTTAACTTACCTAGGCCTAAATATGCATATTTAAGACCACCGGGCAGCGGTTTAAGCTCCAGCTGTGGTGCCTCTTCACTTAAATGCACGAGCTTTTTTTCATTTTCTAGTAGCTCCTCAAAGCAAGGCTTCCATCCTTTATTAATTGCCATCATATGTTGTTCTTCCAAAACCTATGAGGAATCCAACAAAGAAAAATTTTCAAATACATGAATATCACATTCTAAATCATAAGAACCAACAAAATTATTAGGAAGAGTTTTAAGAGGATCAAAAAAAAAATTCTTATTAAACTCTTCTTGAACCATTGTCCCAATGAGGTTCACATAAGCATAGTCATCATCCTCATGTGATTGTTTAGCCATATGAAATATGTTTAGCTCCAAAGTCATGGAACCAAAAGTGAGTTGCATTCTTCCATTCCTGCAATTAATTAAAGCATTAGCTGTGGCAAGAAAAGGTTTACCCAAAATAATAGGGGTATGAACACTAGGATGTAAAACAGGTTGGTAATCTAGAACAATAAAATCAACTAGATAATAAAATTGTTCAATTTTCACCAAAACATCCTCAACAATCCCCCTCGGCTCCCTTACAGAGCGGTCAGCCAACTGTAAAGTTATTGAAGTAGGTTTTAACTCACCAAGTCCAAATTTTTGATATACACTGAAAGCGATCAAATTAACACTTGCCCCAAGATCTAGAAATGCATGCTCCATGATGTAATCTCCAATAGTACAAGAGATTTTTGGACAACCTGGATCCTTATACTTTGGTGGGGTCTTATGTTGGATAACTTCACTTACCTGTTCTGTTAGGAATGTGGTCTTCTTCACATTATACTTTCTCTTGATGGTGCATAGGTCCTTAATTACCTTGGCATATGCAGGCACTTGCTTGATAACATGAAATAACGGAAAATTTATCTTGACTTGATGCAAATGCTCTAATATCTCAGATGCGGTGTCCAATTTCCTAGGTAATTTTAAGGCTTGTGGAAATGGTGGAGGGATTGGGCATTGTTCAATTTCACCAAATCCAAGTGACTCAGTTTCATCCTTCTCTTTTTCAACAGGGGTCTCCTTAGATTTCTTAGTTACTAAAGGAGAACTTTTATTAATCTCTTTACCACTCCTCAAAATGGTCATAACTTTTACTTCCTCATGTTTATCCTTAGAGCCAATTTTTAGATTTTGATTGATAGGATTGGGGAGTTTGGGAAGGAAGCTTCCCTCTCTCTATCCCACTCAATGAATTTGTAAGCTTAGTTATATGACTCTTGGTCTCTCTTACCTCTTCATCTAGCCTAGTGAGCATGGATTCAAACTTTTGATTTTGCTCACTTTGCCTTAGAATGAAAGTACTAAGTGCATCCTCCAAGGAAGGTCTAGATGATGACGATGCATTTGGTGAATTAAAATTCCTTGGAGCAGGAGGATTCAACACATTGTCACTCTTATAACTCAAATACGGATGGTTTCGCATATTTGGGTTATAATTGTTAGAATATGAAGAATTATTTGGCCAATATGAATTCAATGCATGTACTTGTTCTTCTGGCACATTTAATAATGATGAAAGTGATGCACATTCATTTGTAGCATGGTTTATCTCATGACAAATTTTACACACCTCCATTGGGTCCTCTCTAAAGACAGCACTAACATTCTTACTTCCCTTCACTTTAAGTGCATCTATTTCTTTATTTAACATGCTGATTTTTGCACTCATGTTATCATCTTCCCTCAACTTGAAAACACTTCCACTAGAAGCAGTAGTGTTAGTTCTAGTCCTATCGGTGGAGTCCATAGGGCTAGGTCCAGTCCATGTGTTAGAGTTTTCAGCTATCTCATCAAGATAATCCATTGCATCTTCAGGTTCTTTTTGTAAAAAGTCCCCTCCGCATGAGAGTTGAACAAACTGTCGGTCCCTAGGTGTAAGTCCTTCATAAAAATAGCTAACTAATCTCCAATCTTCATACCCATGAGTTGGGCAAAAATTGAAAAGATTTTTGTACCTTTCCTAAGCTTGGTATAAGGTCTCATTTTCTCCTTTGAAAAAACTAGTTATTTTTCTTTTTACTTGCTGGACTTTGTGGGGAGGAAAATGTTTCTTAAAAAACTCTTTGGCCATCTCCCCCCAACTACCTATAGACCTAGGTTTCAAGGTGTAAAGCCAACTTCTTGCCTTATCCTTAAGAGAAAAAGGAAAGAAACGTAACTTAGCAGTCTCAATAACATTTTGTGCATAGAAACTACTAATTACCTCTTCAAAAGCTCTAACATGGACATAAGGATTTTCATTTTCTTGTCCCCTAAAGTCAAGAAGTATTGATAATAAACCTTGTTTCAATTCTACATGTGGTGCATTAGGTGGAAACATGATGCATGAAGGAACAAAATTTTGTGTGGGATGCAACAATTCATACATAGTTCTTCTATTCTCCTCATGATTATTATGTGTTTCATCACCCATGATTGATGAAGAAGGTGAAGGTGATACTGTGTCAAAAAGATTACCAAAGTAAGTTTCAAAAATTTCTAATCTGCCTCTCTTGTTTCTAACCCAGATGCTCATGCAACAATGAATGCACAATAAAATAAAACAAACAGAAAAATTTTTTAAAAAAAAAGGGAAAAAATGGAACGAAGTTACCAATAGAAGAATTTCCACCAGCTATGCTTTGCTCCAAAAAAAATTGCCTCTGAATACGCAGCAACTCCCCGACAATGGCGCCAAAATTGCTTACTCACTCTCAGGTGTCGGAGATCGTAGCAATATAATTCTCGGAGTACCAAGGTCGAACCACAAGGAGCGGGGTAAATTCAAAGACAACATAATTAAACAACAATTTGGGTGAAGAAGAAAAATACTTTTGCTAGGTGATTGTTAACAAGAATAGTAATAAAAACATATTTAATTCAATAATGTAAATACTAGGGCATCGGGGTGTTTCCCTAATCGATATGAAATTTGTTGTGATCTAAGAAATTATATATTTCATAATTGATTGTTCTTATACAATTAAATACTTATGATTCGGTTGAACTGAGACAATTCAAGAACGCATGATAACCTAGATTAATAATGCGGTTAGAAAAGTTTTCAGAAAAACCCATTCACTTTAAAACCTGATTTCTATTTGAAACTATTAGAAATTCATCTAAACAATAAGAAAAATATGATTGAACTTATTGAAAGCGTGGAAGAACAAATACATCAAAAGAAATCTAATTGAACAGTCAAATATGTTGTTGATAAAATCCTAGAAAAAATCACATTGAATATTCATATTGTATTAAAGAAACATAACCCCTAGCCCTAGCAAAGAGTTTAGGTTACCATTAGAGAAAGGAAAATACAAGTTTTTCTCTGCCAAAATTCATTCTACCAGCCTCCCTTCAAAACCCTAACGTAAAAAGTGTCCCAAAGAAAATAAGACTTTTACTATTTTAATTTCTGTCTAGGTTTACAGCAGTAACTTGTGAGTTAATTTCGGTCTTCAAAAATTGAGAATTTCAAAAACCTCAAAACTGGAAAGTTGTAGATATTTAAGTTAACCCATCCAACCTTGTGTCAATTGGATTTTTGAGGAGAGAGATATGCCCAAAATACTGATCAGTGCTCAAATCAGATTTTTCCTTTTCAGATTCTGTCTCTTTGATTTCTTTCCTTATTTGAAGCTTCCAATCATAATAGACGATCCAAGCACTCCAGCTGCACCTCCTTAGACATTTAAGCATGATCCTTTATCTCCACTTTAATTCTAGTTTGGCCTCTATTATCTCACAAATTCCTGTAAACTCGTCTTTCTCACATGATTTCTTGAAAGTAGAAAATTACACACAATGAATGACATCTTATTCAAGAAATTATGTAAAGATAAATAATAGGGACTAATGCAAATCATGGCTTAATTATACAAATTAAGCGTAGTAATAAGGAGATAACACCCACATAAATATATAACAAGTATATATTTTAAGGCATTATCAAAGCCCGTGTCTCGACAGCAGCTCAACAGATGTGCATTTGTCGAGGTTTATGAAAAACAAAATTTTAGTTCTGTTTTGACTCCAATCATGTTTGGGTTTTCTTTTCTCACAACCCTAGACATATAAAAGGATTATTTTAAGGGTCATCAAAGGTGACACAAGTTGTACAAGTGTTGAGCAAAGTTTGTTCAAGCAAATTATGATCGGAGATAGAATTTACCCTAGTTCATCTTTCTTGTGAAGAAGTTGCTGTGTTTGTGCACCGTAGAGTTTTGGAACCAAGGAGCTTCTTGATCTTCATCGTGTGATGAACTGAAGGACTTTACAGCCAACAACATTCTTTAGTTGGTGATTAAAGTCGCGTACTAGGATTCGTACAATTCATTAGTCATGTAGTGGGAGCCGTGCATTACAATGAGAGATTGTTACTACAAAACAAGTCCAATTGGGTATTGGGGTAAGGGTTCAACTATAGGTTGGTATAAAGTACTGAGATTTCTTTACTTGTAACCGTTTGTTGTGATAATAGTGGATTCTTGGGAGTGATAACCTTAAAATCACTCGGTGGGGTTTTGCCTCGATGGTTTTCCCTATTCGTAAACAAATCACCCGTGTCAAATTTAATTTCCACTGCATATTTACTTAGTTGATGATTTGTTTGTACTACCATGCGTTTGCATGTTAATTTGGTTAATTAATAAACTTGGCTAATTGATCAATTAATTCATTACAAGGGGTCAATACGTTTTTGGCCTATCAGTACACTAGGCTTAGATGAGGGAAACCTATAACACGTTTAAAGTCTATTGCTGGCATGCTGCTAGCTAAAAGTCAAAGCTTGGATAGTAGTCTTGTCTATAGCTTTTAATCCACAGAAAGACCACAATGAAGCATTTAAGTTAAAGGTGATAGTTGCAGAAAATGGTTGGTGGAAGAAGAAAGAAGCAGCACTTTAGCAGAATCCATGGCTTTTGATGTGGGAAAGTAGTATTTAAAGGTGAACACTCACTAATTGGAGGTCCTGGCTTCTCAAGGGTAGTCTATTGCAATGAACTTGATTGCTTTGAGGCCAGTGTCCTCAATTATGGTAGTAATTTTCTGGCTGTGTCTACTGACTAGTGAGTGTACAAACGGTGCTCTTATGATTTGTGACATGATGAGATTCCTCTCTAGCCCTTTCTATTTTAATGCTCAAACTAGACAACATTTTTTTTTTTTTTTTGTGGATTTATTAGATCATGTTTGTAACTAGTTCACTAGATTGGAATATTATGAATTCTATTTTTTGCATTTCTTATGGTTGCTTAACTCTATAGATGGGCAAAAATACCACTTCCAACTCTGAGGCAAACAAAATAAGAGCATTATGGGGAGATCCAAGTTAGACAACTACTTTTTGTAACCTTTGTGTGGAAGAGATTGAAGCGGGGAATAAAGGAATCTTTGCTGCCTTAAGTGTCAAAGGTTGGAGCAATTTGGTAATCAAATTTTGTGATGAGATCGGTCTAAACTATGATAAGGAACAATTAAAATGTAGGTGGGATGTATTAAAAGCAGATTGGAGAGTGTGGGAAAAATTGAAGGGTCTTGACACAAATTTAGGTTGGGATGCAGTGAAAGGAACAATTGATGCTAGTGATGATTGGTGGGACATAAAGTTGAAAGTGAGTTGAGTATTTTATTAATATGTAGCTAGTTTGAAATAGTTATGTATATTATTGTAATATGAGTGAAATGACAATTACATTTTGTAGGAAGTACCCAAAGCTTCAAAATTTCGACATAAAGGTTTGTAGAATCTACAACAACTTGATAGAATGTTTAGGGATGTTGCAGCAATTGGAGTAGAACTCATGTAGTACAATTGTTTACATTTTTATGTAGTACAATTTAAACTTGGATTATTGGTATGTATTTTATCATCTTTTTACATTTTCATTTTGAGCTTCATGATGATGAAAATTATTTAGATTTAATTAATAATGATAAGAAGTCATTAATGGTAATAACAAAGAATTATGACACTAAAAAGAACTAAACACAAACATTATTAAAATAATACCAATAATATATTATTATTATTAATTAGTTTTTTTTAGTAAGTATATGAAGTAGTTGATTTAAGTATAAAATAAACTCTCTTATATATACATTGTCCTTTTTGGTAATTTATCTCTCAAACTGCTACTTTTATAAGTGCTAACCAAACACTCAGCTTTTTCAAAAAGTATTTTTTAACAGTTTTTACCAAATACTCAGCTTTTTTCAAAAAACACTTTTTCATACCGCACTTTTTGAAAACCGCACTTTTTCAAAAAGCCCAGTTTTAAAAAGCTGAACCAAACTCATCCTAGTCAATTTGCTCCATTGCAATCCAGTTTGGTCTATTTCAGTCCATTTTGATCTGATTGGTCCATTTTGGTCAACACCTTTCATACTATTACACATGGAATAGGTGAATACAGACACACACACACACTTTAGAGAAATGTTTGGTAAAATTTTTGATGGTTAAATAAAAGATCTGAGATTCAATCCTCGCATACACCAAAAACTAATTGGAATCTTGGTTTGATGATAAAAAGCTATCATTAGGAGCGGATGTCATAGATTGAAACTCTCTTTAAAAAAAGCTTTAGAGAAATATTTTAGAATACTCTACTCGATTTGGCTCCTTAATTAAACAACCTGTCTTGGAAAAGAATCCTCTACAAAATCAAAAGCTACCAGGGACTAGCTAATCTCTTTATCTCCAAGAATTGCCAAGTGTTACCCAAACTTATTTGTGCATAAGTGGAGGATATTTGGTACTTGAGCAAGCAACTGTATCAAGTGTCTAAATTTACTAGCAACAGAAAAGTTTGTATAATTAGCTTGGTTTAGCTCTTTTGGCAACCAAGTCCTCTACGAAAATTGGTTGTGCTTGTACTGGTTAACTTCTTTTCTGCTCTTCTTCAGAAAAAGAAAAAGAAAAAGTAAGAACAAGAAGCACCTAATGTACCCACTAGTTAAGCATGAGCAACAACAAGCACATCATTTTCGTATATGCACCAGGTCCAAAAAAACTGATTAATCACCTGCTCACACACACACAAAAACACAATCGTGTAAATAAAAGTCTAGTTAATTAGCAAACATGTTGAAACTAAAATCATTTAGATTTGATTGTACTCTCCAGTCAAAGTTAACACACTTAACAAAGCAAAATAACATGTTGAAATTTGAGTGATGTGTATTATCAAATCTGAATGACATTTTGAGGTTTTAAGCGTCGGCTAGACTATAATCTAATGAGAAACTCATTTTAATGAAATTAACTCCAAAATTTATAACAGAGTATTGTTACACTTCTTTGAGTAGGTTATAACCTATATCCATTAATTCAAGGTAGTAGATAGGCTGCATATAATGGAGAAGGGGAGATGAGATTCCAATCCCAAACATGAGACGTTATAGAGTATACTATTACCACTAGAATCCTGGATTATGAGCCATGCTTAAGATACAACAGTTTTTAAAGCAAATTTCATATCTACTGAGTTGACAAGTTGTTGATACCCACTTTCGTGACACATTTTCTACAAGCCCAATTCAACCAAGCCCAACTTTCTTGTGGGCTCAATTCATGTATTATATTATATTTTATTATTTTAAGCATGGCCCAAGCCCATGCGACTTATTGGGGGAAATTGAGGAAGTATGGTTTAGAGGGTATGCGTCGATTCCTTTTGGACCTTTTGCATGAGCCCAACACATACGTGCTATCAAGTGGGCAAGGGACACTGGTAGCACTTTAGGCTCATGGAGGAGGTCTTGTACCCAAAATTTCCACCTCAAAAGAGCTTTCATGCTCTGGGTGACTATGCCCCTAATTTTCAGCCAAGCTTCATTTTCCATATCAAAACACAGCTGACTCTAAGAAAAAGGCTGAATAGCCTAGCCCACTTAGCTACCCAAATGTAGTTTTCCAAGGTCTGTAAAGACCAGAGACAGTAGCCATGAAGAGGAAACAACTTTGTTTCCAAAATCATGTAAAAAGCAACCAAACCTTTTCCTAAGCATAAAACATAATACATCAAGTCATAGAAATAGTATCTGAAAGGTCCAAGGCCTTCCTCCCAACTAAGAAACTGGTCACAAGCATCCCCTAAAGCTTGATATAAATATTCATCAGCAGCCCACAAGAGAGGGAGGACGTTCTATCCACATACCTAAAACTTCAAAGCAAAAGCTCATTCAGCCAGTCAACTTTCTCACGATTCTGAACCTTAGGGGTGGAAATATGGGTACAGGGGAACCTTCCCTTTCTTCCTCACAACCTCTCTCAATTTTCTCTTCTTGGTGACTGGGGGTCGATATTTTAGACCTTTTGAATCATGTTTTCCCCATAGAGCTGAAACTTGAGAGCCAAAACCCACTGAGCTAGGAAACATTCTCACAATTCTGAACCTTAGGGGTGGAAATATGGGTACAAGGGAATCTTCCTTCTCTTCCTCACAACCTCTCTCAATTTCCTTTTCTCGGTGACTGTGGGTCGAAGTTTCAGACCTGTTATTTTTTTATACTTTTTCTACACTTTTGTTATTAGCATTTTGATTTTCTCTCGTCAAAGTGTCAAACCACCATTAGCCTTTGTTTTATATATATTGTGAATTTTGAGCTTGATTTTCCACAAATAAACACTTTTAAAGAACCCAAGGGGAGATTTGGGCCGTTTTTGCATTTTCGGCCCTTGTCTCAAAAACGTTCCTGACACAAGTTATTATTGATTCTCATATGTACTTACCACCAACACTATTTTATTATCTACCATTAACAACTTGCTACATTGGGCAGTTGTTAAATTTGTTGTGAATTTAATTGTGCCTATAGACTTGTTGTAAACTATTACCTGATCCTGTATATGTTCTATTTCTTACGCCGTATGATATGATTTTAAGAAGAATTCACAAGTTCACAATGACGTGAAAAAAAAAAAAAATCATATTCTTGTCCTCGCACGGTGTTGAAACTTCAATTTCCAGGCGTCTTATTCTCAACCCTAGGCCCAGTGTTTCGTACTTTAATCCATTAAGTGCTCCAAAGTCCATAGTCCAAAGTTCAAATTACTTAATTGAGAAAACAAAATGTATGGGCAGCATTTATGTAAATGACAAAGGGCCATTGGTTGCATGACACTGGACTTAGATTAAACGCCAATATTGGGGATTAAAAAGGATTAGTGAATGTACAAAGTTTGGGCCTAATAAGAATAGCAGATTGATGGGAATATGCCCTCGAAAGGATCAAAACTAGGATTAAACTCGAGAAATAGAGGTTCAATGAATCTTCCATTCCCAATTACTCAAAATCAAGAGCAGATAAAGTTGCCAAGAGCTCGTAACTTAATTGGTTAACTTTTTTTAATGTGTTCTTAACATCTAAGGTTTAAATTTCGTCTAATCTGTTGTAACTATTAGATTATATAAAATAAAAATAAAAAATAAAAAAAAAGGACAAAGTAAAGCCGTTGTGTTGAGCTATGAAAGATATTGTGTTTTTGCTTCTTTTTATTTTCTTTATTTCCTTTTTATTTTTTTATTTTGTTCCTTACACTCATAAATTCTTTCCTCACGAGGTTGATGCTTGAAGATTTAGTGAACCTTGAACTATGTACTTCTTATTTATCCTTTTATATTATTTGTATTGAAAGGAAGAAAAAAAATTATCAAGTTTCTTATTTATTGTTTAATAATTTCTTTTTGGCTTGTGAAAAAAATATGGGTGATATTAGATTGACTCGACCCTAAAAAGACTAGGTAATTAAGCGTCTGTTTGGTTGTGTTGTTTAAACAAGACAATACGTATTTTCACAATATTTTTTCATCCACACGTATTTCCACAATACTTAAAAAACGTTACTAGAATAACATTATCAAACGGACCCTAAAAATCATTGTTTTTGCAACCAATTTATGATGACCTATTTTTAATCCGAACTTAGTCGGGTCAAACCCAAACCCAATCAAACTGACTTGTTTACTAGGTTACACCATTAACATGCCCTAGCTATAACTTTGAGGTATTTGTTGTCAAGGATAAGTCTCACCAACTACTGGCCTCTCTAAGTCATATTGCTTAAATTTAATTGAAAATTTTAAAATATGTAGAACACTTAAGAATTTATACCTAAATTTTATCCTTTAGTAAAGGGGTTAATTATATATTATATAAGAAAGAACAAACGAATTATTAAATTATTTATAACAAAAAAATTCAAAGCAATTAATAAATTTGAATAAGTTTTGCCGTCAACGACTTAAAAAAAATTATACAGAAAAGAGCGAATTAATTCCTACCATCGTTTTCTCTTTTAACTTTATTATTGGCTTACGCATCTCGTCTTTGAAATTATTCAGTGCTTATGACATATTACACCATTTTTTTTTTTCACATAAAAGTGTACCTAATTTCATACGAGTCATTTTCAAAAGAAAAGTATACTACTTTTTTTTTTTTTTGATTGGAGAAAAGTATACTACTACACCTAGGTGTACCATAATATAAAATTTATCTTTATCTTGCTCTATCTTTTCACTTTTTATGATTGTTGGTGTTGGTGCACATTGGCGGCAGACTAGTAGGTACCGTAGGTCCCATAATTTCTCCCTTGCATTTTTGGCAAAAAAATCCCAGTGAAACTATTTAGTGAACCTCTCCTTTTCTAGTACACCTTATCCGGATTGAGATTTGACGCAATAATTAGGATATTGTACCATGCAATAGGACATCAATTGTTGAGATTTAAAGTTATAAAAGTCATTTTTAATCTCAATTTTTAAATAATTTTTTTTTAATCCCATCAGAAAAAAGAAAAAAAAAAAATTTAACCCTCAACTTTTTACTATTTCACTTTTACACTTTATTTTTTTCACCTCTCTCTCACGTACTATTGATTAATTTCACCTCTCTCTCTCTCTCTCTCTCCGATGTTTAATAACCACACAAAAAGCCCTATGCAACTATTTGAGGAAAGTGTGATTGTAAACACAATTTTTTTTTTCAATGGTAGAAAATCAAACAATTGAAAAGAAATAGGTTTACAAATATAAATTTGTATTGATGTATAATGAGTACAATCTCTATTTCGATTCTTTTACAAAAGAATATTCTCTGATTCTATCTTCATTGAATTTGACTCAAACAAGAATCTTCTTGACTTTAATTAGAAGATGGATTGATCAGTCTTCACAATAAATCTCTAGCTTTGAGCTTCTTAGAGATTTATTGTCCTTCAAGTACTTCAAGCCCTTCGAATGTTCTTCAAGTTCTTCGAATGTTCTTCAAATTCTTCAAAGATTCTTCAAGTTCTTCAAAGTTTCTTGAGATGGAATTTCTCCAGAGTTTAGACCTCTTGAAAACTTGGCCTTGAAAATGAGAGGGGATGTCCTCTATTTATAGTGATTTCAAAGGATAAGCTCCACTATGAATTGATATGCTTGAAAATATGTAGCAGACTTTTGATTGGTCCAAATTCTTCTTAAAGATAATTATCTTTATTTATCTATTTTGATAAAGATCATATTTTGATAAAGATAATAATCAACAAAGATAAATAATCATCTCTATTTAATTTATTTAAAAAAGATAATTATCTACCAATTTTGAATAGAAAATTTATCTTTATTTTATTTATTTATTTATTTATTTATTTTAATATAGATAATTACCCATAAATTTTGAAAAGGAAATTTATTTTTATCTTGTGGGTCAAATGACATATGACAAATTTTGATATGCCAATGTGATGCAAATTTAGATGACACATGTCATTACCTAACTTAATTAATTTAATAACATTAATTTAGAATTTACCACTAAACTTTGATGTGACATTTTATAATTGGCTTAAAATTTTGCCTCTTACAGTTATTTTCTTTTTCATTACAGGACCAGCGGGACTCTAATTTTATACTTTAAAAAAAGTAGTAAAATATACAAAGTGCAAAACAAAAAGTTATTAATTATTATTATTTATATTTTTTTGGTAAAGTGCTAAACAGAAAGTTGATATGCCCTGTTGCTCGATAAAATTAGCAAAAAACAAAGAAAGAAAGAAGCAGAACAACACAAAAATTGTTGAAAATTCAATTTCAAGAAACAAACTCAATCTTGATTCCACCAATTGTGGCTAGCCCTTTGCCAAACCTTGGCACCAAGGTCACCACCACACTATCATCATCTTCAGCGTCCAAATCCTCCAACAACTCAGTGATCCCAAGATTCAAGCTAGTGTTCATTTTCTTCGTATGGTTATGCCTATGAGGCACATTCACAAAGCTCCCAGCAAACTCGGTCTTGTCTGGTCTGCTAGGCGAGTCATCCTCGTCATTAACATACACATCAAACTTCACTGCCGAATCTCTCTCAAACTGAATCCCTTCAACCACTAACACTTCCTCCTCGTCTTCCTTCTCATCCTTGCTTCTCTTTTTCTTAGGCCTAGACACCACAGTGCTTATCACCTTGTCCAAAACAACTGGGAACTTAACACTTGAGGATGATGTTTCAGCAGCTTGTGCTACACCTACACCTCCTCCTAGTTGAAACAGCTTGGCTACTTTCTTGATTTTTGATTTACGTGGTGTTGGTTTAGACTTTAGCCAAGGAATTTCCACATCTTGATAAACATAGTTCAGGTTTGTAGACTCAAGGCAGTCCTTAACCTTAACACGAACTGGCTGTGCATTTTCATCGTAGAACAAAAAGGTAGTATTTAACCAATCTTTGTCCTTTGGATCAGATCGTTTCTTCCCTCCTAATGTTTTCCATATAGTCCACATTCTATCCACATTGGAGTGGTGAGAGAAAAATATTGGATCTCTACCTACTAAGAATAACATTCAAATGATTAAATTCCCCTTAATAATATCAAAGGAAAATGTTAAAAGCTATTCTAATTTATACTATGACAGCCGATAATATATAAATGTTATTGTTGTAATTTAAATAATATAATAATTCAATTTTTTATTATTTTTTTATTAATAATACGTCATTTTGTGAAACTTATATAGAAAAAATTGATCTAATTCTAGTATATGTACATATAAAAAAAATAAAAAATTAGACGCAAAACATGATTGAGGGAAGACTAGATATTAAGAATAATTATCAAAATAATCAAATTCACTGTATCCTAAAGGATTAAAATTACGAGAGAATCAGTAATTCATCACTAATTAATTTATCTCTACCTGCTGAGTAGAAGTTGCCCATGTCTTCAAGATTAGGCTGAGTAGTGTCACCGCACCATAAGTGTACAGGGCCATGTGGAATGTTCTCAATCGATCCAGCACCCGGGTCAGGATCATTTCCAGCACGGTAAGCATTGCCAAAGAATAGCTTAGGATTCTTACCATTTGACACCATTTGGCGATACATGACGGTGAGGTTGCTAGACAATTGGTCTTGACTTCTTGTTGATTCATCAGTGCCACTATAATCAAGGTCAAGCAAGGTCGGTGGCTGATGCTTTGCATTGCGGTAAGTATCATATAGTGGTGATTTGGGGTCAGCTAACATGGCTGGCATTTTCATGCCAGAAGGTGAATCCCAGTTCCAAAATGGCAAAGCAAAAGTTGGGTCATCAATCAACTTTCCCAAGATTTTTTCATAGAAGTATAAGTAGTAACGATGGAAGGGATAGAAGAGCCAAGAGTTGTGAACTTGGACTTCAAGGTCAGGGAAAGCAACTTGGTCATATGCACCATCACAATAAGCACAATGAACATTAGCTTGTTGTGTGAAATTTCTTGGGTCATCAGCTGGTAAAGCTTTCATGAGCTTAATGGCTTGGGAGTATTTGGCTATGTATTCCTTGTCAGCTAAATGAACTGCGGGTCTAACACGCAAGGGTGAGTTTTGTGGAGGTAGCTTAAAATCAATGATTTTTGTGGCTGATGGTGGGCAACAATTGACTGGTTTTGCTCCAGCTGGTAAATCAGCTTTGCTACACTTTGTTAGATCTGGGGCAGACACAGGAGCTGCCATGGCAAAAGTGTCATCATTGTAAAGATTTGTAGCACCATAGAGGCCTCCTAAGCCAATGAGCACATCTCTCCTATCAAACATTTCTAGAGGAGATTGTTGTTGTTGTCCATTTTGATCATCGTTTTGGACTTTGCATGAGACTATGCTAGGAGCAAGGTGATGGATGCGTTTTGGAAGTTTAGAAAGATGGGTTTTTTTGGGAAAGAATGGAGACAGAGAGGAGGGGGGAATGTGGGTCTTGGTGGTGATAGTAAGGGATGGTTGTGAGAGAGAAGCCATGTTTGTGTTTTTGAGAGAACTGTGCAAGACTAGACTCTCAATATATAGGTTCACATATACAGACTACAGAGACGTGTCAAATTTCATAACAGTTTTCGTAATAAATTATAACTAGTCGCTAACCCGTGCGATGCACGGGAAAACTATTGATTATGAAAAAAATTCCAATAATGAATGAAGAATTTAAGCTATTACTTAAATTTTTTTATTAAAAAAAAAATGAATGAAGAGTTGAAGCTATCACCTATGCAATTTTTTTTGTGCATTTTAGTTAGACTTTAGACAATAATAATATGGTTATTACTTCTACTATTTTTGGGTTGAAATAAGTTTTTTTTTTTCCCTAAATTGAAATAAGTCATTTGTTTACTTTTTTTTTTTTTGTCAGAATTTATTTACTGTTATTATTAAGTTAAAATATTTAAAAATGATTATCTGATTATTTATTTAAAAGAAATATTTTTATAAAATGTTGTAATGGCAGTTTTGTGAATAATAAGGCATGTGATGGTGTCATAAATGTCATCTCTCTCTCACTGTTTCTCTTTCTCTCTATTCTGCATTCTCTCTACCTTCTCTCTTCCTCTCACTTCAGACTCCTCTGACCTCTCTCT
Source organism: Quercus robur (assembly GCF_932294415.1). Classification (NCBI taxonomy): domain Eukaryota; kingdom Viridiplantae; phylum Streptophyta; class Magnoliopsida; order Fagales; family Fagaceae; genus Quercus; species Quercus robur. The sequence continues at coordinate 5,532,016 of NC_065543.1, read as the reverse complement.
TCTTATTTTCCGCTTTTTTTCTCATCTCTTTCTCTCACACTCTCTACTCTCTTCCTCTCATTTTCACATGTTTTTCTTCGTTCCTAAGATTCTCTCTTCTTCTTCTTTGATTTAAATTCCATATTATTGGAATTAAAAAAAAAAATCAAAAAATTCCATATTATTTTTTTTCTTTTCTCGCTAATTTTCAGACTCTGTTTGGTTTCCGAGAAATCAGATTCTTTATTATTTGCCTTTGTTTTAAGCGATTATGAGGAATTTCGGATTTTACTGTAAAAAAAATCAGAAAATTCAAAATCACATATCAGTCTCTTTCGGAAAGCCCTAATTTTGCTCTGCAACTCCAACGATCTGAAACCTCTTTTTTTATTTTTCGTCACAAATTTTGAACAACTATGCTACATAGGAGTTTCAAGCCCGTGAAATGGTAATCTATGACTTTTTTTTTTTCTTTTCTCGCTAATTTTCAGACTCTGTTTGGTTTCCGAGAAATCAGATTCTTTATTATTTGCCTTTGTTTTAAGCGATTATGAGGAATTTTGGATTTTACTGTTTGATTAATGGAATTGGATATGAGAATTTTGGATTGTTTTTGGTTTTTTGGTTTTAATAGAGTTTCTGGGTTGTTGGAATTTCAGAGGTGTTTTAATGGAGTTTCTAGGTGGATGGAATAAGGAGGAAGATGACGAAGAGGGAGATGGGATTATTTTGGGGTTTTTTTTTTTTTGGAGAAACTTTTGGTTTGGGACTGTGCTTTGGTTTTGTGCTTACGTTTACTGTTTTGATTTGGTTTTGGATTGTGCTGCGCTTGTGATATAGAGGAAGATGGGAGGCGAAGGATTGTGCTGCGCTTGTGATATAGAGGAAGATGGGAGGCGAAAGAGTTGATCGGTTTTTATAAGGAAGGAGAAGGAGTATCGGGGAGAAATAGTTATTAAAATTAGAATTTTTGTTTTATAATTCAGATATTTAAAAATAATGATGATGTGGAAAATTGTGGGTCACAAATTTTGAACAACTATGCTACATAGGAGTTTCAAGCCCGTGAAATGGTAATCTATGACTTTTTTTTTTTCTTTTCTCGCTAATTTTCAGACTCTGTTTGGTTTCCGAGAAATCAGATTCTTTATTATTTGCCTTTGTTTTAAGCGATTATGAGGAATTTTGGATTTTACTGTTTGATTAATGGAATTGGATATGAGAATTTTGGATTGTTTTTGGTTTTTTGGTTTTAATAGAGTTTCTGGGTTGTTGGAATTTCAGAGGTGTTTTAATGGAGTTTCTAGGTGGATGGAATAAGGAGGAAGATGACGAAGAGGGAGATGGGATTATTTTGGGGTTTTTTTTTTTTTGGAGAAACTTTTGGTTTGGGACTGTGCTTTGGTTTTGTGCTTACGTTTACTGTTTTGATTTGGTTTTGGATTGTGCTGCGCTTGTGATATAGAGGAAGATGGGAGGCGAAGGATTGTGCTGCGCTTGTGATATAGAGGAAGATGGGAGGCGAAAGAGTTGATCGGTTTTTATAAGGAAGGAGAAGGAGTATCGGGGAGAAATAGTTATTAAAATTAGAATTTTTGTTTTATAATTCAGATATTTAAAAATAATGATGATGTGGAAAATTGTGGGAACTTCTACGGCTTCGGTTTTATATATATATATAGATTAGTATATAGTAAAATTTGATCCGACAAAATGACAAAAATTACAATGTGTCGGCTTAATAAGATGCAAAAAAATTGTCAAATTAGTTGGGTCTATTGCACCATTATTATTCATCCATAATGAAAATAATAACCACCATGTGGAAAATAATTGAGGAACTTTCAAAGAGGATTAGATTTTTCCTTGACAGTAGAATCCTAGCTACTACATCGATCGAGTGCATTTATTATCACCATCCGCATAAGGTTGAAAATTAAAGTCGGTAGGCGGCAATGAAGAGAGAGAGTGAGAGAAAGAGATTGATATGATGCAAGATGAGGATTGAGGAGATAGAGATAGTAATATGTCATACATGTAACAGTGAGAATAAATGAGATAAGGTAAAGAAGTCTTAGTGAAATCTAAGTGGCCTATTACGGTGCGACAAATGGCCAAAAAAACAAAAAGTATATAATATACGAACTTTATACATATAAACACATAAAGACTCATACACACATATGACAAATCTTCTCAAAAAAATAAATTAAGACCCATACACACAACGGCACGTGACGTACCTGGATTGACATATTTTGTTCTAACAAGAACCCAGTTTGTTTTATTTTTTTCTCATGTTAAGGTTATATAAGTGGAATTATCAAATTGTCATTTTTGACTTTTTTTTTTTTTTTTGAAAAAGTATGATTTCATTGCAACAGAGAAGAAGAATACAGAGAAGACCAAGAAGGCCAAAAAGAAACCTGCAGAGCCGGTCTTAGATCAGAAGGTCTGCTTGTACAATGGATTCTAAAAAAGAAGGGGTAACCCCATACCACACCTGGTGAGAGCCGGTCCTATGAGCAAACTGAGCTAGTTCATCGGCTGCATGGTTGAAGGCCCAGCTTAGAAATCTGAAAGTGCAGAAAGCAAAGGAGGCTTGAGCTTGGATAATATCCTGTATAATGTGTTCATACGGAGTCCCAGTAGCAGTGTCATTGATTGCATTAATCACATTAGAGGCATCACTTTCACACAACACACAAGGAAGATGCATCTCTTGAGCAAGCAAGTTACCTTGCTCCAAGGCAATGATTTCCGCTAATTCCGCCGGGTAATGGGACTGGAGGGGTTTGCAGAGGGCAGCAACTGTATCACCCTTGCAATCTCTAATGATGACTCCAATGCTAGAAGTTCCTTCAAGCTCTAATGAGGCCCCATCCACGTTTATTTTGAATACACCAGGAGGAGGAGGCGACCAACAGCTAGAAAGAGTCGGTCTTGAGGAGGGAAGGTCTGTATAAGCTGCATTAGTGAAGTCTTCTATGGAATTCCTAGCCGTCTGCCAAACCTGCGAGGGGTGAGAGCATTTGCCTTCGTGGATGGTTCTATTTCTATTGTACCAAATTGCCCAAGCAATAGTGAAGAAAGATTCTAAAACTTGAGAGGACTTATGTGCAAGAAAGTACATAGCTGAATCCAGAAAGGTCCAATTGTTTCTTTGGAGCCATTGCACACCATCAGCCCAAAAGCTCCACACCCGGATAGCAAAATCGCAGTGAAGCAAAGCATGGTGAACGGATTCCATCACCTTGTTACATATTGGGCAGTCTTTGTCTGTGTTAATACCTCTGGCACACAATTTTTCCCTTGATGGCAGCCCATTAATGCAGGCCCTCCAAGCAAAGATCTTAATCTTTGCAGGAAGGTTAAGGTGCCACAATCTCTTCCAAAGGGGTTTAAGCGGGTCTCCCTTGGAGCTACCAACATCATCTTTTCCTTCGAACATACTGAAGGCAATGTGGTAAGCACTCTTCACAGTAAACTCACCCCGAGAGTTTCCCATCCAAATTAGCTTGTCCTCGGGCAAACGTCGACTAATAGGAATCCTTAGGATTGTGTCCGCTTCAAATGGGAGGAAGATAGCACGAATGACATCAGCTCTCCACCATTTAATGGCCAGATCAATGAGGGAAGAGACCATGGGTAAGGGTAGAAGGTTATTAGGGGGGGTGATGACTTTATGAGTGGTGGGGGTGGGGAGCCATTTGTTATCCCATATGTGAATTTGTTTGCCATTGCCCACTCTCCATTTGGTTCCCCTACGAATGACTTCCACATTATTAAATATGCTTCGCCAGGAGTAGGAAGGATTAGAGCCAAGTGTTGCACTGAGGATGTCACCAGAAGGAAAGTAACGTGCTTTGAGGACCCGGGCAATGAGGGAAGTAGGATTTGTAAGGATTCTCCAGGCTTGTTTTGCTAGCATAGCCAGATTAAAGGCTTTCAAGTCTCTAAAGCCCAGACCACCTTTGGACTTAGGATAGCACATTTATTTCTAACCAACCCAAGCCATCTTTGATTCATGTTGCTTTTGGCCCCACCAAAAGTTCCTTGTCATGCTTTCCAGATCCTCACATAGGCCCTGAGGGAGCTGAAAACAGCTCATTCTTGACTTTTCAGTTCTTATGCAAATTATCAGTATATTCGAAGAGAATAATCTATATGCAGCGTAGACTAGTGATAACGTTATGAAAGAAGTATCTGTTCTAAATATCAATAAAATTACATGTACATCATTTAAAAAAAGAAAAAAAAAATTGAAACTAAATGATGCATAAAAACCAAAATTTCTCATCAAATTATTCCTTTATCTAGATTTAAGAGCTTAAAGGAATGAAAGAAACATTAGTACATTACCCTCTATTTGGGTGGTATAAGATTAGAGTCCATAGAATCCTTCTTGGATGATTTATATGCTACAAAGGTTAGAAGAGGATGGAATTATCTGGATGCCTTTCAAAAGTCAAGGCTTTAAAGTAAACAGTAATTATAAAGCTTTGAGCAAAAGAGGCAATGCGAACTTTCCTTGGGAAGCTCTTTGGCAAGTCAAAGCTTTCCCTCATGTGGCTTTCTTTTTCCCAGACTGCAGAAAAGGGTGAAATTTAAACAATGGACAACCTAAGGAGACAGGATATAATTATTACATACTGGTTGAAGGTGTAGATTTAATGGAGAATCTGTGGATCATATTTTTCTTCATTGTGAGTTAGCTAAAGGCTTATTGTTGTTTGTTTGGAGCTTATGGTTTCCATTAATTATCATGTAAAAAAACACTTTATTGCCAGACCTTAATGACATTTTCATCAATATTGAAAATTCCAAATAATAAGAACAACCAATTCCAATTCCAATGAACCATAGCATCCAAAAAAAATCCCAAGAACAACATAATTATTCACTCTCATATGATTATCATATTTATCAGCTTTAGCCAAATCCAATCAAAATTACCAAGAAACCAAAATGACCCAATTCCTAATTCTCAAATTTATCCTTAGAAAAAAAAAAAAGACAACAGATTGGGTTTATAATCTGACCTGAGAAACATCCTCAGCAACGTTGAGACCCTCAATCTCAGTGGGGACTTTCACAGACACAGCCTTCCAGACAATAGAACAACCTGAAGAAGAAGAAGAGAGCTTGTTGCTGTTGCTGCTGATGCTGATGCTTCCAGAATTCTTGGTGTTCCTAAACAACCTCAAAGTGTTTGTTGTGGTGGGGCCCACCCAGGTGGTTTTTTGTCTCAAAGTACGAGAAGGGTCGGTAACAAAGAGTTCAGATTTGGAATTGATCAGATAAGCAGACGAAGCAGCAGCCATTGTTCTTTTACTGCTTTGCTTTGTCTTTCTTTTGGTGTTTGTGTTGTTGACCTCTGCCCTGCCTCTGCTTCTGCTGGCTTTATATGAAAAAAGTGAGCCACTCTTCTAAAAATCAAGACTTTAATGTGAATGCTCTTATAGGATACATTCAATCTTGGAATGTTATTGAGTTGTTGTGGGTGTGGCAAAGGAGTGGAAAGGAGTAGATACCTCGGTAATTTATCAAAAAAACGACCAGATTCCTCGGAACAAAAGTTCGATCTCACTAACTATTTTTATTTTTTAATATTCCCTCCATCACAATGTACCACATTTTCTTTTTACTTTTCTTATCTATAATATAATATAGAGTTTTTTTTTTTTTTTTTTACATTTATCATAATTGTTTTTGGCATTTATTTATATATAACCAAAGTTTATCTTCTAAAATAACCAAAAAAAAGAAAAAAAAGAATAGCATTTTATAATTGATAGAATATAAAGTCACAAAAAAAAAAAGAAAAAAGAAAAAGAATTGACACGTATACTTTTGAGCTTGTAAATGAGCATGAAATGTACTTTTGTACTTCTTAAAAGAATTAAGTTTATTATGACACTTTTTGTAATTTTTTTTTTGGAAATGTTTAATGTTAAAAACACAATATTTTTCATGATTGTTGATATTATATATTAAGTTTAAATAATATCATTTTCACTTAAAATTATTAGTGACACTATTTTCATTAGGTATCCATTACAATATATCACAGTAATTTTTTTTTTAAAAAAAAAAAATCACTTTAGGTCCCCTGAATAATTATATAAAAAATTATTTCTCTATTCTTATTGCTTTCAACATAATGTAAATCACCAAGTGACAAACATGGGGTTACACTGGATAAGCACTGGGAGACCACTTCTAATGGGGTTACACTTACAAACTCCTTAAGGATTTATTATTTTGATCTCTAAAGTCAATGTCGGTATAGTTTTTTAAATTTTTTTTATACAAGATAGAAATTCTATTTTAACTTAATTTAAGTGTAGATGTGTGTAAAACTTTCTCTTGGAGACTTGAACCCCGACCCTCACCCCATAAATACTTATACTTGTGAAGTGACCATCGCACCAAGGGTGTACGGTGGTGGTTTATTTATTTATTTTTATTTAAGTCTTATGAAAGGTAAAAGAAATTAAATCTCATTAATACTAACAAAAACTTCCTTGTTAAGAAAAAATGATTTATAGTTAAATTTTTAGACAACTAGCTCATAATTCATAAACATGCATGTGCAAGAACATATTTCAAAATGAAGAAAGGTATGTCTACAACATTTTTACAATACTTTCACAACAAATCATAAGTAGCAGATTGTTATTAGTGGACAAAAAAATAATTTTAGCGATGGATTTAAATTAAAATTAGTAATAACTTATTACCTATGATTTGTTGTAAAAATGTTATGGATATAACTATTCTCTTTAAGAATATACCTAACATAATCTTTATATATATAATATCTAAAAACTGAAAATTAGCATTTATTTTTGCTAAGTTTTAGTTGAGCCACATAGCATTTCGGTTTATTTTTGGTCTAATTTTGGTCCATTCGCTCGAATTTGGTCTATTCGGTCCACTTCTATCCACTACAGTCCACTTGGTCCATACGCTCCATTACGATCCATTTCAGTTCATATGCTCCATTTTAGTTCACTTCGGTTTATTTCGGTCCATTTAGATCCACTTAGTCAATTCTCTCCATTGCGATCCAGTTTGGTCTATTTCAGTCCATTTTGATTTGATCGGTCCACTTCGATCAACACCTTTCATACTATTACACATGAACATAGGTGAATATACACACACACACACTTCAGAGAAATGTTTTGGTAAAGTCTCTGATAGTTAAATAAAAGATCTGAGATTCAATCCTCACATACACCAAAAACTAATTGGTGTCTTAGTTTGATAATAAAAAACTAGCATTAGGAGAAGACGTCATAGGTTGAAACTCTCTTTAAAAAAAGCTTTAGAGAAATATTTTATATACTCTACTCGATTTGGCTCCTTAATTAAACAACCTGTCTTGGAAAAGAATCCTCTACAAAATCAAAAGCTACCAGGGACTAGCTAAGCTCTTTATCTCCAAGAATTGCCAAGTGTTACCCGAACTTATTTGTGCATAAGTGGAGAATATTTGGTACTTGAGCAAGCAACTGTATCAAGTGTCTAAATTTACTAGCAAGAGAAAAGTTTGTATAATTAGCTTGGTTTAGCTCTTTTGGCAACCAAGTCCTCTACGAAAATTGGTTGTGCTTGTACTGGTTATCTTCTTTTCTGCTCTTCTTCAGAAAAAGAAAAAGTAAGAACAAGGAGCACCTAATGTACCCACTAGTTAAGCATGAACAACAAGAAGCACATCATTTTCGTATATGCACCAGGTCCAAACAAACTGATTAATCACCTGCTCACACACACACAAAAACAAAATCGTGTAAATAAAAGTCTAGTTAATTAGCAAACATGTTGAAACTAAAATCATTTAGATTTGATCGTACTCTCCAGTCAAAGTTAACACACTTAACAAAGCAAAATAACATGTTGAAATTTGAGTGATGTGTATTATCAAATCTGGATGACATTTTGAGGTTTTAAGCGTCGGCTAGACTATAATCTAATGAGAAACTCATTTTAATGAAATTAACCCCAAAATTTATAACAGAGTATTGTTACACTTCTTTGAGTAGGTTATAACCTATATCCATTAATTCAAGGTAGTAGATAGGCTGCATATAATGGGGAAGGGGAGATGAGATTCCAATTATAGACATGAGACGTTATAGAGTATACTATTACTACTAGAATCCTGGATTATGAGCCATGCTTAAGATACAACAGTTTTTAAAGCAAATTTTATTGAGTTGGCAAGTTATTATTGATTCTCATATGTACTTACCACCGATACTATTTTATTATCCACCACTAACTACTTGCTACATTGGATAGTTCTTAAATTTGTTGTGAATTTAATTGTGCTTATAGACTTGTTGTAAACCATTACTAGATCCCGTATATGGTCTATTTCTTACGCCATATGATATGATTTTAAGAAGAATTCACAAGTTCACAATGACGTGAAAAAAAAAAAAGTCATATACTTGTCCTCGAACGGTGTTGAAACTTGAAACTTCAATTTCCATACGTCTTATACTCAACCCTAGGCCCAGTGTTTCGTACTCTAATCCATCAAGTGCTCCAAAGTCCAAAGTCCAAATTACTTAATTCAGAAAACAAAATGTACGGGTAGCATTTATGTAAATGATAGAGGGCCATTGGTTGCATGACACTGGACTAAGATTAAACGCCAATATTGGGGATTAAAAAGGATTGGCGAATGTACAAAGTTTGGGCCTAATAAGAATAGCAGATTGATGGGAATAGGCCCTCCAAAGGATCAAAACTGGGATTAAACTCGCGAAATAGAGGTTCAATGAATCTTCCATTCCCAATTACTCAAAATCAAGAGCAGTAAAAGTTGCTAAGAGCTCGTAACTCAATTAGTTAGTATTTTTTAATGTGTTTATAATATCTTTGTCTCATCTATTGTAACTATTAGATTATCAAAAAAAAGAAAAAGAAAGGCAAAGTCAAGCCATTTTGTTGAGCTACTGTACATAGTATAGCCAATGAAAGATATTGTGTTTTCGCTTCATTTTATTTTCTTTATTTCCTTTTTATTTTATTTTATCTTTTCCTTACACTCGTACATTCTTTCCACACGAAGTCGATGCTTGAAGCTTTCAATTTAGTGAACCTTCTAAACTTAAGATCTATGTACTACTTAACTTTTATTTTGAGTTTTGTTGTTTATTTATCCTTTTATATTATTTGTAACGAAAGGAAGAAAAAAAATTATCAAGTTTCTTATTTATTTTTTAATAATTTTTTTGGCTTGTGAAAAAATATGGGTGATATTAGGTTGACTCGATCCTCAAAAGATTGGGTAATTAAATACCTATTTGGTTGTGTTGTTTAAACAATACAACACATATTTTCACAATATTTATTCACCCATACGTATTTCCACAACACTTAAAAAATGTTACTAGAACAACATTACCAAACGGGTCCTAAGAATCATTGTTTTTGCAACCAATTTATGATGACTTATTTTTAATCTGAACTTCGTCCGGTCAAACCCAAACCCAATCAAACTGACTTGTTTACCAGGTTACACCATTAGCATGCCCTAGCTATGACTTTGAGGTATTTGTTGTCAAGGATAAGTCTCACCAACTACTGGCCTCTCTAAGTTATATTGTTTAAATTTAATTGAAAATTTTAAAATATGTAGAACGCTTAAGAATTTATACCTAAATTTTATCCTTTAGTAAAGGAGTTAATTATATATTATATAAGAAAGAAAAAACGAATTATTAAATTATTTATAACAAAAAAATTCAAAGCAATTAATAAATTTGAATAAGTTTTGCCGACAACAAGTTAAAAAAAACGTATACAGAAGAGAGTGAATATTTCTACCATCGTTTTCTCTTTTGACTTTATTATTGGTTTACACATCTCGTCTTTGAAATTATTTAGTATTTATGACATATTACACCATTTTTTTTCACATAAAAGTGTATCTAATTTCATACGAGTCATTTTCAAAAGAAAAGTATACTACTACACCTAGGTGTACCCAAATATAAAATTTATCTATATCTTGCTTTATCTTTTGACTTTATGATTGTTGGTGGTGGTCCACTTTGGTGGTAGACTGGTAGGTACCGTAGGTAAACCTGCCACAATTTCTTCCTTGCATTTTTGGCAAAAAAATCCAAGTGAAAGTGAAACTATTCAATGAACCTCTATCGATTTCTCAGCACACTTTATCCGGATTGAAATCTTGTGCAATAATTAAAGTTATTGCACTATGCAATAAGACATTAATGATTGAAATTAAAAATTACAAAATTCACTTTTAATCTCAAACTCTAAATAAGAATTTTTTAACTTTTAAATTTTTACTATTTCACTTACACTTTATTTTTTCACCCCTCTCTCTCACACACCATGGTTACTTGCACCGTGCAATAGCTTTTTTTCAATCCCTCCTTATCCTCTCTCTGTCTATCGTTTTATAACCACAAAAAGCCCTACGCAACTATTTAAGGAAAGTCAAAAGTGTGATTTTCTTATTCATTACACCAGCGGGACTATAATTTTATACATTAAAAAAAAGTAGTAAAATATACAAAGTGCAAAACAAAAAGTTATTAATTATTATTATTTATATTTTTTTGGTAAAGTGCTAAACAGAAAGTTGTCATTCCTTATTGCTCGATAAAATTAGCAAAAAACAAAGAAAGAAAGAAGCAGAACAACACAAAAATCGTTGAAAATTCAATTTCAAGAAACAAACTCAATCTTGATTCCACCAATTGTGGCTAGCCCTTTGCCAAACCTTGGCACCAAGGTCACCACCACACTATCATCATCTTCAGCGTCCAAATCCTCCAACAACTCAGTGATCCCAAGATTCAAGATAGTGTTCATTTTCTTCGTATGGTTATGCCTATGAGGCACATTCACAAAGCTCCCAGCAAACTCGGTCTTGTCTGGTCTACTAGGCGAGTCATCCTCATCATTAATATACACATCAAACTTCACAGCCGAATCTCTCTCAAACTGAATCCCTTCAACCACTAACACTTCCTCCTCTTCTTCCTTCTCATCCTTGCTTCTCTTTTTCTTAGGCCTAGACACCACAGCGCTTATCACCTTGTCCAAAACAACTGGGAACTTAACACTCGAGGATGATGTTTCAGCAGCTTGTGCTACACCTACACCTCCTCCTAGTTGAAACAACTTGGCTACTTTCTTGGTTTTTGATTTACGCGGTGTTGGTTTAGACGTTAGCCATGGAATTTCCACATCTTGATAAACATAGTTCAGGTTTGTAGACTTAAGGCAATCCTTAACCTTAACACGAACTGGCTGTGCATTTTCATCGTAGAACAAAAAGGTAGTGTTTAGCCAATCTTTGTCTTTTGGATCAGATCGTTTCTTCCCTCCTAATGTTTTCCATATAGTCCACATTCTATCCACATTGGAGTGGTGAGAGAAAAATATTGGATCTCTACCTGCTAAGAATAACATTCAAATGATTAAATTCCCTCAATAATATCTAAGGAAAATGTTAAAGCTATTCTAAAAGTCTGTTTGTCAAAAATTATTTTTGTCAATTTATTTTATTATTCAATTTATTTTTATTACTATTTATGAGTTTCACTGCACTTTTTTATTCTATTTATGAGTTTCACTGTACTATTTTAGCTAATTTTTGTCTTTATTTATAATAATTTCAGTAAAAAGTTTTCAATTTCTACAAAATAAGTGGATTCCAAATAGACTCTAATTTTTATTATGACAGCCGACAATATATAAATGTGATTGTTGTAATTTAAATAATATAATAAGTGTTTTTTTTTTTTTTATAATACATCATTTTGTAAAACTTTCATAGAAAAAATTGATCTAATTCTAGTATATGTACCTTTTAAAAAAAAAAAATTTAGACGCATTACATACTATGATGGATGGAAGGCTAGATATTAAGAATAATGATCAAAATGATCGAACTCACTGTATCCTAAAGGATTAAAGTTACGAGAGAATCAGTAATTTATCACTAATTAATTTATCTCTACCTGCTGAGTAGAAGTTGCCCATGTCTTCAAGATTAGGCTGAGTAGTGTCACCGCACCATAAGTGTATAGGACCATGTGGAATGTTCTCAATCGATCCAGCACCCGGATCGGGATCACTTCCAGCACGGTAAGCATCGCCAAAGAATAGCTTAGGATTCTTACCATTTGACACCATTTGGCGATACATGACGGTGAGGTTGCTAGACAATTGGTCTTGACTTCTTGTTGATTCATCAGTGCCACTATAATCAAGGTCAAGCAAGGTCGGTGGCTGGTGCTTTGCATTGCGGTAAGTATCATAAAGTGGTGATTTGGGGTCAGCAAACATGGCTGGCATTTTCATGCCAGAAGGTGAATCCCAGTTCCAAAATGGCAAAGCAAAAGTTGGGTCATCAATCAACTTTCCCAAGATTTTTTCATAGAAGTATAAGTAGTAACGATGGAAGGGATAGAAGAGCCAAGAGTTGTGAACTTGGACTTCAAGGTCAGGGAAACCAACTTGGTCATATGCACCATCACAATAAGCACAATGAACATTAGCTTGTTGTGTGAAATTTCTTGGGTCATCAGCTGGTAAAGCTTTCATGAGCTTGATGGCTTGTGAATATTTGGCTATGTATTTTTTGTCAGCTAAATGAGCTGCGGGTCTAACACGCAAGGGTGAGTTTTGTGGAGGTAGCTTAAAATCAATGATTTTAGTGGATCGTGGTGGGCAACAATTGACTGGTTTTGCTCCAGCTGGTAAATCAGCTTTGCTACACTTTGTTAGATCTGGGGCAGACACAGGAGCAGCCATGGCAAAAGGGTCATCATTGTAAAGATTTGTAGCACCATAGAGGCCTCCTAAGCCAATGAGTACATCTCTCCTATCAAACTTTCCTAGAGGAGATTGTTGTTCTTGTCCATTTTGGTCATCATTTTGGGCTTTGCATGAGACTACTCTAGGAGCAAGGTGATGGTTGCGTTTTGGAAGTTTAGAAAGTTGGGTTTTTTTGGGAAAGAATGGAGATAGAGAGGAAGGGGGAATGTGGGTCTTGGTGGCGGTAGTAAGGGATGGTTGTGAGAGAGAAGCCATGGTTGTGGTTATGGGAGAACTGTGCAAGACTAGACTCTCAATATATGGTGATAAATTACTGTCTAATTTCACAACATTTTTCGTAATAAATTATAATTAGTATATAGTAAAATTTGACCCGAAAAAATGACAAAAATTACATAGTGTCGTCTTAATAAGATGCAAAAAAAAAAAAAAATTGTCAAATTAGTTGGGTCTATTGCACCATTATTATTCATCCATAATGAAAATAATAACCACCATGTGGAAATTAATTGAGAACTTTCAAAGAGGATTAGATTTTTCGTTGACATTAGAATCCTAGCTACTATATGGAGGGCATTTATTATCACCACCCACATAAGGTTGAAAATTAACGTTGGTGGGTGATTCTCAAAAAAAAAAAAAAAGTTGGTAGGTGGCTGCGAAGAGAGAGAGTGAGAGAAAGAGATTGATATAATGAAAGAAGAGAAGATAGAGACAGTGATATGTCATACATGTAACAGTGAATAAATGAGATAAGGCCAAGAAGTCTTAGTGAAATCTAAGTTGCCTATTACAGTGCGACAAATGGCCAAAAAAAACCAAAGCAGCGTCGGGATGGTACTGATGTGCGTTCAGCGTCTGCGTTTTTTTATAAGATCAGCGCACTTGCATCGTTCATGTCCCTATAAATAGTGCATTAAGCTAAATAAATAGTAACCCACGTGTAAACAATAATTTTTTAATTATTATTTTTATTATTTTTAGTTTTTAATTTTCAATAAAAATAAGTGGTATCTAAACGCATCCTATATAATATACTATCTTTATACATATAAACACATAAAGACTCATACACGCATATGACACATCTTCTCAAATAAATAAATAAAGACCCATACACACAATGGCACGTGACGTACCTGGATTGAAATATTTTGTTCTAACAAGAACCCAGTTTGTTTTATTTTTTTCTCATGTTAAGGTTATATAAGCAGAATTGTCAAATTGTTATTCTTGACTTTTCAATTCTTATGCAAATTATCAGTATATTCGAAGAGAATAATCTATATGCAGCGTAGACTAGTGATAACGTTATGAAAGAAGTATCTGCTCTAAATATCAATAAAATTACATGTACATCATTTAAAAAAAAAAATTGAACTAAATGATGCATAAAAACCAAAATTTCTCATCAAATTATTCCTTTATCAAGATTTAAGAGCCTAAAGGAATGAAAGAAACATTAGTACATTACCCTTTATTATATAAATAAAATATAATTAACAATATTTGTGGTTTTTTATTTATTTATTTATTTATTTATTTTTTTGCTTGAAAGATTTTGTGGATGTTGGTAATTAAAGTATTATTATCTTGTTACCAAACAAGATATGGGCCACAAAAAAAGGAAATAAGTATGATGGATGGAATGGCCACCTTGATTGACTTTTCTTTTGGATTTTATTTGTAGTCTTTCCCCTCACGAGTTAAATGAGCATTCATCTAACTTTCAATGCCAAAAGTTGATGGGCACGTTGTTTGACCTTTCGTTCGGTGTTTGTCTTGACTACTTGGCCCGACCTCTATTATCGAACCGACAAGTTGGAAGACCATTAATGTCTCGAGAAGCAATCCAATAAGGGGGAAAAATTGTACCAAAATCGATCATAATTATCCTATCATGCTTACTTTTGTCAATGAAGAAAAAAAAGAAACAACATTGTCTAGGTTTGCCCGTTCAACATCGCCGTATATGTTTGCTTAACGGGACCAAAAAGTTATCATTTTGGATGCAAATTTGCTTCATGAGGGTTGAATTTTTGAGCTACCTTTGAGTTCAATTACGACTTCACCACAAGGAGGGGTTCACAATTGTTATTAGAAGGAAAAAAAGGGAAAAAAAAAAAAAAAATCGGTTGCATAGGTTTACGAATTGTACCACGAGATTGTTAGCTTTTACCTATGTTTGAACTGGCCTTTTGTTGTAAAATAATTTGTTTAGTGGTTTAGTAGTGTGTCTATGTGCAGTTTCACTCGCCTACTCTACTCCTTTGCATCATAACTTAAAGCCCTCAACTTAGTGGCCCACTATCATATATGAGCCTTTTCTCAACAAAAAAAAAAAAAAAGAAAAAAAAAATTTTTCAAATATGAGCCAATTATAACAGTTTCCCCTCCCTTGAGGTACAAGAAATTTGAATAATCTGAGACATCAAAAGACTTTACTAAATAAAGAATAATATAAACTATGATATAGGACATGTTTATGTATAATATGAATTATATATTATACGCAGCTAGTAGTGAGAAGAGGTGTGACTTTATGAACATTTTTCATTACCTTGAAGATTGGATACTCCTTTTAAGATGAGCTCGAGATTTTATCTATTATAGAAAAAATCAAGAGTTAAGTTTATGGACCACACAGCGGAAGGAAGCCATTTTTCTTCCCTAACACCTACATGATTAGGTGTAATAATGATTTGATCCTAAACCTTATCCTTATGTATGACAACATAAGACTTTACCAACTAAAGAGTGGTAGTACTATGCTTTGGCACGTGTTTATGTGCTCACGTTTTTAGGCATGCCTTGCACTAGAATGTTGAAGGAAGGGAAAGGTTTTGGGAAAAAAAAAAAGACAAAACATCATCAAAGCAAAGCGATATTGCCGTTAATTTGATCTACAATCTACATAAGAAATATGTAAAGATGGGGTGTGGTATATATATCATATATGAGATGCAATTAACAAATTAAAGTATTAACTTGAGAAGCATATATAGCTGAGACATTGAGGGGTTAGAAATATAAAATTGAGCGGATATGTGAAGAAGAAGAGAACATGGACCTTAGTAGAGTGCATATATATGGTAGGACAATTTAGAAGAAGAGTTCTGATATCATCTAGATGAAGAAAAAAAAAATTGACTGTCATGCATTCCCTATAACTATAGGCTGAACTTAAAAGAGTTAAGATATAGAGCGACACATTTTTGGTACAGGCAGTACAAGTCCTATACAGTACATGGAAATTTGGTAGTACAATCCAGTACATTCAGTACACTTACACATATCTCAAAGATTCTAGCCTTTTGCCCTTAATTTTTAAAAAATTTAGCAATATGCCCCTATTTCTAAACTATATAGGGATATGCCCCTGTTTCGATACTCGATTACCTTAAAATCGAGTTTCAATGAAATATCCGATTCGCAGAAAATCGAGTTATTCCGAATAAAACTAAAAAAAAAAAAAAGCATGGAACTTGATTTTAGGGAAGTCGAGTTCCAAAACGCCGCTATAGGGCTTTAAAACGTCACTATAGGGCTTAAAAACGCCACTATAGGGCCCCTTGAACTTGGTATGGGGACTATAAAAATTTTTTGCAGGAAAACGCCGCTATAGGGCTCTAAAACGTCACTATAGGGATTAAAAACGCCACTATAGGGCACCCTGAATATGGGCCAATCACACTTATAAAAAAATCTGCAGGAAAACGCCGCTATAGGGCTTTAAAACGTCACTATAGAGATTAAAAACGCCATTATAGGACTCCCTGAATATAGGGCAATCACACTTATAAAATTTTTTTTTGCATGGAACTCGATTTCCTGAAACTCGAGTTCCATGGAAATTTTTTTTTTTAAGTTTGATCGGGCATAACTCGATTATTTACAAATCGAGTATTTCATTGAACTCGATTTTAGGATAATCGAGTATCGAAACAGAGGCACGCTCCTATATAGTTTGCAAACAGGGGCATGTTGCTAATTTTTTTTTTAAATTAGGGGTAAAATGCCAGAATCCTCCACATATCTCACTCTATGTTATTTTATATTTCTATATCAAATACATGGATTATGGGGCTCACTTGGGAGTTGGGACTAGTGGATCTTAACATGGAATTTATCCTGCATGAGCAACACATGTACAATATAGTGTAATCTTTGCAATGTATTATAAAGGATTTTTTTTTGCTCAAGAATTATATAGGATGTTTGAAAAGTAAACAATGGTCTCATCATATAACAAGTGAAGCCCAACCCATATTGAATAAAATTCTCAGTCCAACCTTTTGTGTTCTACTCTATGTTCTAACAATCACAACTTAGAATGTATTCTTTTTTACTTACCTTATAAAATAACCAAATTTTAAAATGAAAAAAAAAAAAATCAAATACATAGCATACCAACATAAAATGAAATATAAAAAATGGGTCATGAGATTTCTATTTGACCTATATCTATGATCAAGTCGAATAAAAATTATTTTTCGTACAAATTATGCTCCACTTTATGTTCTATCGATTGACATCAACCGAGACCCAAGTGTCCTCTTATACATGAATAAAAATCATCTATCTCATTTTAGGCGTTCCACTTTATTATACGCAATCATAACCTGCCACATATCTTCTTCATTTTTTCTTTTTCTTTTTTCTTTTCTTATAAAGTAGCCAAAGTTTAAATTAGGGAAAAAAATTAAAACATATGACATTGTGTAAATAGTAGAACATAAAGTGAAATACCTAAATTGGGATAGATGATTTCTATTCCTTTTATATATATATAGTTAAAGCTAAGAAAAAATCCAATTAGATTTTAAATTGAATTTCAATTAGAATTCAGTTTTGCATCATATGTCATATTTAATTTTTTATTTTTGTGCTAAGTGAATTATTGGGAGTAAGAATCGAAGAGTTCAGATCCAATTAGATTCTAAGTTGAATTTCTATTGGAATTTAATTTTGTGCCACGTCTAATATAATTTTTAAATTTTTATGGCAAGTAAATTATTGAGTGCAAAAAGATATACATGGATACACTTAAAGATATACAATAAGATGCATAGTATAATTCTTATATATATAATTTAAATACTATTGATAGTCATTCTTATATTTTGTTAACTCTTTAAAAAGTCCTGTAAGAATATTAATTGGTATATTTGGTATAAAATGTAACAGAATAAATTCAATAAGGACCTAGTGTAAACCCTTTGGTTTACACCCTCCAATTAGGATATGCCACATCAGCCTTTTACTAAAAACTAATTATAAAATCATTACATCTTAATACACCTAGTAACATCTCAAAAAACACCCCAATTCACGTTTTTAGACTAGATATGAGAAAAGGCCCTAAAATCTCATCTCCCTTCTCCGCTCCTCCATCTTCAGCCACGTTACATCACCGAACCTCTGTCCTCCGCCACATTACCCCAAAGGCCCTATTTCATGTTTTGCTATGTACTTCATTGATTTGGTATGGCCTGTGCTATATTTTGATATCTAGGTATGGGTTTTGCTATTTTGAAATAGAATTGGGTTTAGCTATTTTGCAATTTTGAAATAGATACGGATTTTGTTGAACATTGTTTTTTATTTTTTTATTGTTTTTGTTAACATAGAAACGAATCTAAATTTGAGTTGGTGTTAACATAGAATCTTGCTAGCGGTTTATACCAAGAAATAAGAATCAATTACAACTCAAAGATATAAGGAGCACATCCAAGCAGTTTGTCCAATCAAGAAAAGGTAAACAAACCAAGAAATAAGAATCAATTACAACTCAAAGATATAAGGAGCACATCCAAGCAGTTTGTCCAATCAAGAAAAGGTAAACCTTGAGGTCGTAGAATCTCTATCACGGATTCACGATGCTGCTAAAACAATGAGATTTTTTTTTTTTTTTTTTTGTTAGGAATTGATGAGATTTGGGTTTAAGTTTGTTATGAAATTGATGATGTTGGTAAAAGTAGGAGTTGATTGAGATATTATTAGTCACAACAGGATGTTTTTCAGTTTTTGTTGAGATGTTATTAGGTGTATTAAGATGTATTGATTTTACAATGAGTTTAAGTAAAAGTTTGATATGGCATGTCCTTATTGGCTGATGTAAACCAAAGGGTTTACACCCTGTCCTTATTGAATTTAATCTCAAAATGTAAACTGTCCATGTTTTTTTTTATTGCTTCTTAATTTTTGTTACTATGAAACACTTTTTTTTTAACGATTCATTTATTTAAAACTCTTTGGTTTTTGTACTCAATAACTCACTTGGATAAATATTTATGATGTGATCTCACATTTGATTCTAAAATTATGAAATAAAACTCTTTCTAAAAATAAATAATTTAAGACATATGACGCAAAATTGGATTCTAATTTGAAATTCTAATTAGACTTTCTCTGAGTTTTGTCTATTAAAATATATATAGATTGTACTCATGCATATGTACAGGTCATACACTAATATACATAGATATTAATCTCTCGTGCCTATACTAAACTTAATTTTGGGCAAATTGCATTTTAAACTCTTATACTTAAGGGTTGGTTTCAAAGTGAACTATATAGTCTCGTTTGTTTCAAGTCAAACTTAGAATTTTAAAATTGTATGAAGTGAAACTTTCCAATCAAACTTGAAATGTCCATTGTTTAAATTAATACGATTTTGAAGGTCAAGCATTTGTTTTGAAACTAATGAAAGTATGAGACTTGATTTGTAACATTTAAAGAAAAACAAAGGTTAGCCAAATAAAAATAATCAGATATAATTGATAATATGTATAGAAATTTAATTCTTAGATTTTGCTAACAATTATTTATTTGATAATATGTTTTAGACGGTCGAAATTATAATTTCTACAAAGAAAATAACCTTAATAGATTATCAAAAACAAAATTTTATCCTAATATTGGTTCAATTAATCATTGTTAAGTTTTATTAATTTTTTTTAGTTTACGTTTTTTTGATGTTTTGGATCTATATTGCATTTATGATTGTTCCTATAATAAATAAAAATATAATTATGAAATACATTACTCATTATTAGATTAGTTTAAATTGTAAATTTTTTTTAAATAAAATTACCATAAAAATAATTATCACGCATGAGTTCATGGCTAGTCTATATATATATATATATATATATATAAAACCGAAACCTCTGCTGACACCACAATTTTCCACGTCAGCACAATATTTAAAAAAAAAAAAATAAAAATAAAAACATTATAACACCTCAAAACCCTAGCAACCTTACCCTTCTCTCAAGTTAAGAAATATAAAACCACAGTTTCTGCAAACTCTCTCTCTCTCCAAACGTAAATATCAAATTCAACCCCTTTAATTTCTCTTTATATTTTTGAGGCTTCTATAGAGTTATAGTGAGTTATGCTGATTTTGTTTTGTGTGTGTGTGTGTATAGATGGTCATAATACTCCGGTATTCCAAGAGAAGTTTGTGTTTTCGTTAATTGAAGGTCTTAGAGAGATAAGTGTTGCAGTTTGGAACAGCAATACAAAAGACGATTTCATTGGCAACGGAAAGTAATTACTTTGTCTCATATTTTTGTTTTTTGAATTGATTTTGTGTGCTTTTTAGACCCTTTTGGATCAATTTTGTTAATTGGGTGTTTTTTTTTTTTTTTGATAGGGTCCAATTGGGGAAGGTTCTTTCAAAGGGTTACGACGACCACACTTGGTGTCTGTATACTAATAGTGGGGGGTAAGTGCTATAAATTACTAACCCTTTTAAGTGTATAATCTGTTTCTAAAATTATCTATAATATTTTGTCCTCCAAAAATTTTATCTCTTTAATTTTAGTATATTGTGTTTCTTAAGCTATAGATAGATTTTCTTTGTTTCTTATTTTCAATAATAAATCATTTTATTGCAATACCGGTAATTGTTTGAGAAATCCAATATTTTCATATCTCTATAGAATAGAGAATAGTAGAAGCCAATTTTATTACAACTACTTAAATTGAGTTGACTTAATTCTGTACAATTACAAAGTATAGCATGAAAGATAATGGAATTAATTGTTGTAATTTTTATTTTCTTTCCATGTTTTGAAGTTCCATGTATTTATTGTTGATGAGAAATTAAGGCTCAGTTGTACAATATGTGTAAATTCTTCAGAAGACTACTTTAAATAGTAAGTCAATGTGTCTCTTACATTTGGGTATTAGTTAGAATTATTTTCAAATGATTGTACCAATAAAAATAAATGTGTATAAATTTTGTTTAACTATCCCGTGCATCGCACGGGTTAGCGACTAATTATATATTAAAAGAATTACTCAACCAGAATTTCCATCACAAGCTGTTTTTTTATAATAAAAAATAAAATAAAAAAATAAAATCTGGAAAACCACTCCACTAACTAATCTCTATCCCTCTTCTGTCACCCACCACAAATTTGTCTTCATCTCTCTCTGGTGACACACCCACCCACCACAAATTCGTTGGGCTTGTGTGTTATCATTTCAGCCAAGACTTATTCTTTAAGTTATTTTACTTGTCTGTTTTCGCATCTTTCATTACAAGAAGGTGAATCCTAATGTTGAATCACAGAGCTACGCCACCAAAATCCAAACAGATTTTTTAGAAAAAGAAAACAAAGATTGTTATAAATCGAGAAAAAAAAAATTAAAAAAAAAAGTTAAAAAAAATTTATAAATTGAACTGCCAATCTTCCTCCTTCCCTCTCTCTGCATCTCCGGTGACTTACCCACTGTAAGCGACTAAATTTCTAGTTCGAAATAAATCAAACAAGTAAAATAGTTTCACAAATGCGAATTTGTATTGATGATTGTGTGGTACAATTCTCTGTAATTACAAAAGAGTTATCCTCTGATTCGATCTCCTTAAAAGACTTGTTGATTGGATTTGTGATGATGTGATTTTGTTTTGAACACAAGATATCCTTCAATTTGGTTGAGGAATGGATCGAAAATCTTTGGAACAGAATTACAATGAATCTCTGGCTATGAGCTTGTTAGAAATTCTTTGTTCTTCGTGTTCTTTGTGTTCTTCGTGTTCTTCGTGTGTTCTTCGTCTTCGAAGGTTTGTGGTGGAAGTTCTTCGGGGCTTTTAGAGGCTTGAATCCGTTGAGCTTCACTGATTTGTGATTTCTTGAGGTTTCTGGAGGCTTTTGAGCTTGATTCCAGTGAACTTTGAGATCTAGGCAGATAATTTGGATGATTCTGCTTCGAATGTTCTTCGATTTTGGGGTTGAAGTTCTTGAAGGCTTTGAGGCTTGATCTTCGCAGAGCTTTTTCCCTTCTGAATCCTGGTCCTCCCAAATGTCTCAGGAAGGCTTCTATTTATAGGAGTTTTGGGGTGGGTGAGCGACACGTGGCGGAGCTTGATTGGTGACACATGTCACAGCTTGATTGGTCCGCTTAAGTCATCGCTTACACGTGCGAGGCTGCTTGAGTCATCGCTTACACGTGCGCTGATGCGTGATTGGCTCTTGCATGACACTTGGCAAATTTCTGTTGGCTTCTGAATAGTGATAGCAAAACCTAGCAGCAATACATGGTGTTCTGTAATTGGCTGTATTTTGTGGACTTGATAATGTGATGTGTCAGCTTGTGATAGGTCGGGAATTTTCCCTCTCTACAAATGCCCCCTCGAGACTCGTTCACGCACAAAGATTGATGGTTGTGGTGTGGGAATGAGTTTCGAAAATGGATTTTTGGTACTTGACTCTTTAAGTGAAGTAGTTGAAGGTAATGGAGTTGTTGAAGGTGGTGGAGCTGTTGAAGGTGGTGGAGCTTTCAGGAGGATAAGATTAAGTTGAAGTACTTTCAGAAGAGTATTTTGGATCGTTGGCGGCGATCACAAGATGTTGAAGATGGGGAAGATGAGAGAATGGTGGCTGGATACAGCATGCAGGGTCATGGAACTAACCTCGTGTTCTTAAGAACTTCTGGAGAAGTTATTTCAGAAGATCATGCGTTGGATTTCAACGAGGACAGGTGGGAAAATGGTTGAATGCACCTGCATATTTGTATCACCCAAATTAAGTTGAAGTAATTTCAGAAGCTTATGTATTCTGGGTATGCTGGTAGCGGCAATGAAGCAGATGGAGATGAAGCAAAGCAAACGAGCAAAGCGTACACCACCATGGTACTGGCCCTGTATGCTGGGACCCTTCTGGTGTAGATGTTTATGGGAAGTGCAACTTTGAATATGGGACTGACTGTGCGTTGCATGGGGTCCGGCAGTAAGTAATCGAATGCGCCTGTGTAATGGGACCATGCCAACGGACATTATGTTGAAGTAATTTCAGAAGAGTATCTTCTGAAATTCTTCAAGCTGATTTTAAGTTGGAGTAATTTCAGAAAATGAGTTTTGAGGTACCAGCAACGATGACCTTTGGGTCCCCCAGTAGTGGGGACATGGAATAAGGCTTTGATGACCATTTACCAGCACCAAAGGCTGAATTCTGATGAGCTGGCGCCTTGGAGGTTGTTTTAAGTGTTGATGGAAAACAATTTGTAGGATACCCCAACACTTTTTTACCATCTTCATCTACTGCCACTTGTTGGAAAAGCACAGAAAAAATGAAAGATGGAACCAACTTGTGAACCTGGTTTGGAAACCAGACAAGTTGCTGTTTGTTCCGAACCACTGCTGCTGCTGGAAGATCAAGCAATTGGAAAGAGACTACAGGAGCCCTGAGGTTAGGAACAGGTGTGTCCGCTGGACTTGGATTCCCTGGCCAACCAAGTCCACGGAAACATGGGAGGTCGATGCAGACCTTGTTATGAGTAATCTTATGGACAAAGGTGGTCGTTAGGTGGAGAAACAAAGTTTGTTTGGATCTCAAAATTGCAATAATGTTGTAAATAGGGTTTCGATCGAACCATGGGAGGGTTGATCTCAAACCGATTATGAAGCAAAATCGGTTGCTAGGTGTTGAGAATGATGAGGTCATAGTGAGAAATGGTTGTGAAAATGAGGATTTGAAAATCTGAAAGAGGCAAATCTTCATTTCATGATTCAGTGTTTTTTTTTTTGATGAGTTTTTTGATGAACCCGGCCCTCCTATTTATAGTAGAGAGATGAAGAATGGTAGGTAGGTAGTTGAGAATGGTAGTTGAGAATTTTTGGTGAGAATGGTAGATGGGAACGGTAGGTGGGAACGGTAGGTGGAAATGGTAGGTTGGAACGGTAGGTGGGAATGGTAGGCACCGAACGGGAATAGCAGATTGAACTAATGACCTAGTGTAATTTTAATACACACTTGTGAGAGTTCATTTGTACTTTGAAAGGCAAGCCTTGATGGAATCTGGAGAATAACCCTGCGAGGATCCCAATTAAATGGATAAATCTCAAATTTTGTTTTTGAGGACCTAAGTTTTGAACACTTGGAATTGAGTCATTTTTGCAATTTTCAAGTCTCAAATGACAGAACGGACTCCAAAATCGGAATGTACTCGAAAAGTTGAGCAAGATAGGTCCATCTCAAAAATTTTGACATTTGGTCAACATTCGCACAAAAGTAAACTTTTTTGGAAATTGGACGTTTGCACAATTTCTGAGCTTCGAATGAAGAAACGGGTCCCAAAATCGGAATGTACTCGAAAAATTGAGTGGGACAGGTCCGTTTTGAAAATTTTGACTTTCTGGTTAATATTTGCACAAAAGTCAACTTTTTTGGAAATTGGATGTTTGCACAATTTCTGAACTTCGAATGAAGAAACGGGTCGCAAAATCGGAATGTACTCGAAAAATCGAGTGGGACAAGTCCGTTTTGAAAATTTTGATTTTCTGGTCAAGGTCAAAAGTCTGCTTGGTCCAAGCATTTTCTCTCACTTTTTTTTTTTTTTTTTTTTTTTTAGGCGGTTTGGATCCGGGTCAAACCGGGTCGGTCCGTAGTGGGTGGTGACGTCACGGATGACGTCACTGCTCTGGACGCGTGTGGCACGTGCGGAGGATGACGTCATCCATGACGTCACAGGACTCTGCGGCAGGTGCGACTTCTGGCAGAGCTTGATCGGCGCGTGGGGTTTGAAGGCCGCGCCGCCGAATATTTTGGCAGCGCGTGGCGGCGCGTGCTTAAGCTTTTGGTCGTGAAATTTTCAGGTTTTGTAGTTTTAAGGCCGTACAAGACCCCTGTATGGTCAATTTTGTAAAATTCTAAGCAGGTTTGCACGAATTTGAAGCACTAGGCCGCGGGTCGTCGCTACTCCGGGGCGGCGCGTGGTGGCGCGTGCGGCCGTTTTTGGTCTTGAAATTTTTGGGTTTTGCAGATCGGGGCACGCTGGATCGAGTGGTATGCTCAGTTTCCTGAAGTGGTGTCTGGATTTGCACAGATTCGAGTGTGAAAGCCGCGGGTCGTTTAGGAGTTTGTGGCCGCTTGTGGCGGCGCATCTGGGCCTGGAATTTTCTGGTTTGGTGGATCGAAGGTTGTAGAAGACTTCTGTGATGTCGGTTTCTTGGATCTATAGTCTTTGGCGGTTCTGACAGTGTCCAGCATGTGTTTCTGCTTTCAAGGTCGGCAGCTTTGAAAAATATGTGGGCTAGATTTTCATCCCAGGTCTAGTTGTATGGTTTTTTAGATGACATGCGTACTTTTGCAGGCCTATAAGCCATCTTTTCTGAGGTCTAGCGTAATATTTTCTTTCTGACAGTATGATACATTTATGAGCACCATTTTCTTTTCAAGGTTTGGCGCAGATTTATTTGACCTCTAGTGTTTGTAAAATCTGACTTTGAGCTCCACAAATCTCTATATAAGGCCATTCAAGACATGCACTAATTTGTACAAGCAGCATCTTTGATAAGTAGCATAATTCCCTAAGCTTAGAGAAATTATGTCTTTCTCTTCTTCTCCCTTTTTTTTTTTATTATATATATATATATATATATATATATTTTTTTTTTTTTTTTTTTTCTTTATGACTTGCTTTATTCGTACTGATTTTGATTTTTTTTTTTTTTTTTTTTTTTTTTTTTCACAGGCTAGATATTGGAAATGAAGCTCTCTCTTTGATTTTTTTTTTTTTTTTTTTTTTAGACGTACCATGAGATTTTCTTCTGATAAGCCCTTTGTTGTTGCTTGTTTTTGTTATGTAGCATGCTTTCCTTGGCAATTAAGCTGCACCAACACTTGTCTTTGCAGCCATTTCAAGAGTCTTTGCAACGTAGCCGCATCAAGAGTTTTTATCACGAAGCCGTGCCAGCATCTGTCCTTGTATTGAAGCCGTGCCAACATTTAACTTTGTCATGGAGCAACGTCAACACTTCATTCGTGCCAACATTTATCTTTGTCATGAAGCTGCCTCGACATTTTATTTGCATTGAAGCCACATCTACACTTCATCCATGTCGAAACCGTGACAACACTCATCTTTGCCATGAAACCACGTCAACACTTCATTTATACCGAGGCCATGCCAACATTGCATCTTTGCCATTGAAGCTACGTCAATACTTCATTCACCGAAACCATGACAACATTCATGAAGCCGCGTCGAAACTTCATTTGCATAGAAGTCATGCCAACATTCATGAAGCCATGTCAACACTGCACATTGCCATTGAAGCTATGTCAACACTCCATTTTCGCCGAAACCGTGACAACATTCATCCATGCCATGAAGCTACGTCAGCACTTCATTTGCACCGAAGCTATGTCGTCATTCATCTTTGTCATGAAGCTATGTCAACACTTCATTTGTGCCAAAGCCATGAAGCCACGTCAACACTCCATTTTCGCCGAAGCCGTGCCAACGTTCATTTTTGCCATGATGCCACGACAACACTTCATTTGTGCCAAAGCCATGAAGCCACGTTAACACTCCATTTTCGCCGAAGCCATGCCAACGTTCATTTTTGCCATGAAGCCACAACAACACTTCCTTTTAGCACTTGCACTCGCATTGAAGTCGCACCAAATTTTTAGAGGCAACATAGCTCAGACATCAAGGGTGCATAACATTTGAAGACGCTAGAGCATGCTACCAAGATTTCGAAGATGTTGAAACATGCTACCAAAAATTTTGACATTGCACGAACATGCCCATAGAGGAGAAATGATGCCACGCCGACTTTAGATATATAATCTGCCATCATTCCGGAAGAAATTGACGTCATCCAGATTTCAGAGACATGATGTAAAACAACACCACTCAGAAGGGAGATGATGTGGTTCTAATTTCAGAGTTATGAAGTGGCACAACCTAGAAGAGAAATGGCGTAGCTTAAACTTGCAAGGTACAAGAAGATGCCCCCAGGAGATAAGTGATGCAAAGCATACTTCAGAAGTGTGGGAGAATATCCATTGAATATGGGCAATGCCTTGCCAACCAAAGGGACCTTAAAAGCTCATTGATGACTGTTGGAAAACTCCTCAAGTTAGACTGGCCATCCTTCTTCTTTTCATGTGACTGAACTTAGCAATAAGTACTAAGATGCCTGCGTACCTCGGAGAGGGATCAAGTCATCACGTAGTTCAATAGATTTTTTTTTATATATATATATATATATATATTTTTATGATCTTTGTTTTTTTTCGATGATTTTTTTTTTTTTTTTTTTTTGATGATCTTTTTTGATGATCCCTTTTTTTTTTTTTTTTTTTGATCTGTTTTTTTGTTTTTTTTTTTTCTTTTTTTTTTTTTTTTTTTTTTTTAATGATCTTTCTTTCTTTCTTTTTTTTTCAATAATTTTTTTTTTTTTAGTGCGTGACTGAACTCAGCAAAAGATACTAAGTTGCTTACGTACCCTGGAGAGGGATCAAGTCATCACGTAGTTCAAAAGATTTTTGTTTTTTTTTTTTTTTTTTTTTAATAATAATTTTTTTTTAGGTGTTTTTGCAAAAAAGGGGGGCGCAGTGTGTAATAGTGGGTATCACCACTGATCGAACCCGAGATGGCCTCAAGGGTGACACGGGCGTCCAACCGCTACGCCACACTCGCAATTGTTGACATGGAGTGGGATTAATTTCTCCTTATTGGTATACTTTCAAGCATAGAAGCATTTGAGGAACTTCCCATTGATGGGACCGATCCTTGCATCGTCCTTGTTGATCAACTTGTGAGCTTGGTTAGTGCTTGCCCCCCTGCTTGAGAGTAGGAAGTACATCATAAGCAACGGTTACATGGTTTGACCCGACAACTTTATTGAAGTCTAGATCAATCTTGTTTTCTTTGGCAAAAAAAGGAGGGCTCACGTGTGTAATCCTCGCCCTACGCCCCACAATATTTTATGGGTACCAATTGCGCATAGAGGGTATTACCACTAATCGAACCCGAGACCTTGGCCCCAAGGGCGACATAGGCATCCAACCACTACGCCACACTCGCAAATGGTGTCATAAAGGGGGATTAATTTTTCTTTATTTGTACGCTTTCAAAGGTAATGGGAAGACATCATGTACCCTTGCAGCGTTATGGTGGGTAGTTTAAGCTCTTACCGAGGAGCAGTTCTTGATTTTCAAGTGTAGAAGTGTTTAAGGAACTTCCCATTGATGGGGCCGATCCTTATGCCATCATCATTGTCGATCAACTTATGAGCTCCAATGGTGTTTCCCCCTTGCTTGAGAGTTGGAAGTACATCACAAGTAACGGTCACATGGTTTGACCCAACAACTTCATTGAAGTTTAGATCAATCTTGTTTTCTTTGGCAAGCTTCATGATTTGTTCTTTGAATACGAAGCATTTTTGTATTGGGTGGCCAATGATGCGATGATATTTGCAGTAGTTAGGGTCATCAACTTTCCCCATGTCTTCTGGTCGCCTGCATTCTGGCAATTCAATTAGCTTCAATTGCAATAGTTGTTCTAAGATGTTTGGCACATCTTCATCGGGGAACGGATATACTTTTTGCTCACGTTCTTTAAAGGTCAGGCGACGCACTTCATTCTTTTGCCACCCTTCAAGTTGTTCTTCATTTGCCTTTGCTCCTCTTCTTGGAACCTTGATTTCGGCAGTGCTAACAACCATTGGGTCTTTGAGGCTGACTTTTGCATTCCTATCATTCCTCCTTACTTCCCTTCTGTTTTCCTCAGGTATGGGAGGGTTTGTACTTCCGCGGCTAGCAATGCTCAACTCCATGTCATGGGCACGAGTTGCTAACTCTTCAAATGTTCGGGGCTTTATCCCTTGAAGGATGTAAAGAAGTCCCCAATGCATGCCTTGGATGCACATCTCTATAGCAGATATTTCAGTAAGTCTATCCTTGCAATCTAGGCTCAAAGAACGCCACCGATTGATATAATCAACGACAGGCTCGTTTTCCCATTGCTTGGTATTAGTAAGCTCCATCATGCTCACCGTGCGACGTGTGCTATAGAATCGGTCAAGAAACTCTCTTTCGAGTTGCTCCCAACTGTCAATTGACTCAGGTTCTAAGTCTGTATACCAATCAAAGGCATTTCCCTTGAGTGAACGGACAAATTGCTTTACAAGGAGGCTTCCTTGAGTCCCTGCATTCTCACAAGTTTCTACAAAGTGAGCAATGTTTTGCTTAGGATTTCCTTTGCCATCAAACTGCAAGAACTTGGGGGGTTGATACCCATTTGGCATTCTCATGTTGTCGATGCGCTTTGTGTAGGGTTTTGAATATGTGAGAGAACTTGTAGAAGAACCTCCATATTGTGCTCGGATGGTATTTGTTATCATGTCTTGTAATTGTTGGACTGACAACGAAGCAACCGAAGTAGATTGTTCTCGTCGGGGAGTGTTTTCAATTTCTCTCCCTTCGTCATCCTTTGCAGATGTGAATTTATGACCATGGCTTGATTGACCAAGATCTTGTACTTCAAGTTTGTTCATTAAAGTTGCAATTTGGAGGTCCTTATCTTCAAGTGCTTTTGTGAGAAGGACAACTCTTTGTTCCATTTCAGTCATCTTTTCTTCCATGGTAGAGGTGTTAGTCATCATAACTGACACAATTTCCCAAGATGATGGAGAAGGAAGTGATTTGATGTGAGCACGTGAAATCTCATCTTTTGGGTTCCCTTTGATGGGAGAGAAATCGTGCGACCAACTTCTTGTGTAGGAAGAAGGGGATTTGCCCCCATACTTGAGGTGTTCCAAGGTGGAGACGTCCTTGTTGATGACCTTGTTTCTTGTAAGAGGGTCTAAGGAGATGATTGTCTGGACCTTGGCTTCCTTGGTTGTTTGATATTGAAGTTGATTGTTTGCTTTGGGTTGGCTACAATTGATTACACCAATGCAGTGGTTGGTGGTAGCCGTACCAAGTTTAGTCGAAGTAGCTATTGTTGAAGCTTGAATGTTCTTGCTAGAGGCCATTGAAGTTGGTAGCAAGGTGATGTTGATTTCTTTCTTTGAAGGAGAATGAGATGAGAGGCAGAGATGTCCCACTGGGCGTGCCAGAATTTGTAAGCGACTAAATTTCTAGTTCGAAATAAATCAAACAAGTAAAATAGTTTCACAAATGCGAATTTGTATTGATGATTGTGTGGTACAATTCTCTGTAATTACAAAAGAGTTATCCTCTGATTCGATCTCCTTAAAAGACTTGTTGATTGGATTTGTGATGATGTGATTTTGTTTTGAACACAAGATATCCTTCAATTTGGTTGAGGAATGGATCGAAAATCTTTGGAACAGAATTACAATGAATCTCTGGCTATGAGCTTGTTAGAAATTCTTTGTTCTTCGTGTTCTTTGTGTTCTTCGTGTGTTCTTCGTCTTCGAAGGTTTGTGGTGGAAGTTCTTCGGGGCTTTTAGAGGCTTGAATCCGTTGAGCTTCACTGATTTGTGATTTCTTGAGGTTTCTGGAGGCTTTTGAGCTTGATTCCAGTGAACTTTGAGATCTAGGCAGATAATTTGGATGATTCTGCTTCGAATGTTCTTCGATTTTGGGGTTGAAGTTCTTGAAGGCTTTGAGGCTTGATCTTCGCAGAGCTTTTTCCCTTCTGAATCCTGGTCCTCCCAAATGTCTCAGGAAGGCTTCTATTTATACGAGTTTTGGGGTGGGTGAGCGACACGTGGCGGAGCTTGATTGGTGACACATGTCACAGCTTGATTGGTCCGCTTAAGTCATCGCTTACACGTGCGAGGCTGCTTGAGTCATCGCTTACACGTGCGCTGATGCGTGATTGGCTCTTGCATGACACTTGGCAAATTTCTATTGGCTTCTGAATAGTGATAGCAAAACCTAGCAGCAATACATGGTGTTCTGTAATTGGCTGTATTTTGTGGACTTGATAATGTGATGTGTCAGCTTGTGATAGGTCGGGAATTTTCCCTCTCTACACCCACCCAAACCCATCATCGGCAATTTTCGTTCGCTTTTTGTGTTTCTAATAGCATCATCATGTTTTTCGGAGAGGTTGAGGTTGGGGTTTGTGAGATTATGGACCGTACTGCTACGGTGGTGTTTTGGGTCGGTGGGCCCAGAAGTTATCCGGAAGCTAGAGGCCATTTTCTTTGAAACTTAGAGACAGATTTCGTTTGGATTTGGGAGTTTCTGTGCAGTGCTGTAACAATTGGTATAAAGTTGAACCTGATATCCATTAGTCTCTATAAAATTTGAAACGGGTTTGTGGATGTGGCTTGCTTGGCAGAAAGCAAATCACCAGAGATGCAGAGAGAGACGAGAGGGAGAGGGAGAGGGAGAGGGAAGGAAGGGAAGGGAGAAACTTGTAATGAAATTTTAGTTCTTATATGTCCATATCATCGATTTGTAAAGAGTTTGTTGAATTATTTGAGGTTGTAGCATTACACAAATTTAAATATGAGGCAACTAAAACAACCTCCCCTCCCCTCCCTTGAGTACAAGTGATTTGAATAATCTATGACATCAAAGATTCAAAATCAAAAAACTCTACTAAATAAAAAATATTATAAACTATGATACATGTTAATGAATTCATAATTTATAGGACATGTTTATGTTATATATGAACTGTATATTATATAGAGTTAAGTAGTGAGAAGAGGTGTAATTTTATGCATATCTTTTGTTACCTTGAAGATTGGATACTTCTTTTAAGATGAGCTTGAGATTTTGACTATCATAGAAAAAATCGAAGGAAGCCATTTGCTTTCCTATCATCCACATGCTTTGGTTTAAGTAAAATTCGATCCTAAACATTATGTACTACAACATAAGACTTTACTAACTAAAGAGAAGTAATATGCTCTTCCAAATGTTAATGTGCTCATGTTATTGGGCATGGTCGTGCAAAGCAGGCCGTATATAGATGAAACAAAGAATTAAGTGATCACATGCTTCGTACTTGAGGAAAGTTGAAGAAAGAGAAAAGTTAAGGGGAAAAAAAAAGACCAAACATTATTAAAGCAAAGCTATATTACCGTTAACAAATATAAATAGAAGTATTACCTTGAGAAGCATATGACTGAGACATTTAGGAAGTTCGATATATAAAATTGAGTGTAGATGTGAAGAAGAAGAGATCAGGGACCTGAGACCTTTAGAAGGAGAAATTATTAGTACCTCCGGGAGAACAGCTAAGTTGGTCCTCCCATGTAGTCCCAACCAATAATTAAAGGGCACCTATTTAAAATAATGCTGACTCAGCTTCCTAAATGGCAAAGTAAAAACCAAACTCACGTTAGATTTAACCACCTAAATTTAACTCTAGTTAAAAAGAATTAAGCGAAAAAACACAAATAAATTTAAACCGGCAAGATTCAAAACTTGAAACAGCCAACGCAAATAAATTTGAAATCCAAAAGCTCACACTTATTAGTGACCAAATTTGTCTCCATAGAGAGAGGTCCTCTCTCAAAACTCTAGATTAGTTTTCTTAGTCTCAGATGTTTTATGAGATGATGTCAAAGAAGCAACACCGTGAGTCAAAGGCTCTCCAACAAGAAACACTACAAGTTCCACGACTGCATTTCAAAACTCTTTGACGAAGTGCATACAATGACAATTCTTTGGGAGTGAAACGGCTGGGTGGGGTACTCTCTCCTTCAAGACTTGATTCCTTTTTTTTTTTTTTCAAATAATTATTTATCTGCTAACTTTCTTTTGAATTTATTTACATTTACAGTTTTGAAGAAATGGCTACTAACTAATGTGCGTGTAGAATCTGCTATCATCTAATAGCAAAGATTGATGTCAAAGTTTTGAATCAAAGATTGTTAATTGTTATATTCCGTTATGGGTTTGCTGTGAGCTTTGAACATTGGTTCTAATGTGATATTGTGATGTATTTTTGTGGTTTGGAATATTTGCTTTAATTTGGAATTGTAATGTTTTTGGTTTTTTGGAAGGTTGGTGGTATTTGTGGAAGTTAGTACTTAGTAGGTTAGTATTTGCAAATGATTTTTGTGTTTAGGGGTTGATTTTGTTTTGGTGTTTGGAATTTGGATGTCATTGTAAATTTTTTTTTTTAATAATAAAATTTCTCCTTTATCCAAATAAATAGGAAAAAGTTTGTCAATGGTATGTGTTGCCTGTAAAATGCTTTTAACAGGGTAGTTTGTTGTGCCTAGTTATATGCTTAGCCATATTCAAAATGGATTGTATTGAATAGGGTTCAAGGGATTAAAGCTAGTTTGTGTTGTAAATGAATATGGTCCTATAAATTATCCTTTTGTGATGGATTCAATGGAATAAGGTGCTCATTCATCTTAAAAATTAAAAAATAACTATAATAAAAACACTATTATAACAATGAAAACACCATAGCATTAAAGTCATACATAAAGAATAAGGCTAGTGAATTGATTTGGCATTACAAATATTGCACTCACTTCACTAACCTGTTATACAATGGGCATGATTCAAATTAAAATACTTGTGAAAGAAATTGATTTATCCTACCCAATTAACCACCACAATACAAGTTCACAAAAAAATTGTTTACAAGCATTATTTGAAGAGAAAATACTTTTCATTAGTATTGGTTTTATACAATTGAAGGAGTAAAAATGTTGAAGAATACAATATCTTATTAGAATATGAGAAAACATAAGAAAATAAAAGGTGGAAAAATTTATGTATTCTAACATTTCCTTTCACAAAATTCTAAATAGACCTATTTTCATTGCCTTCAAAATACAAAAAAGACTTTCACTCCTCCAATCGTCAATCCAAACTTGATTAATCTTCCATTTCATTGCCTTCAAATACAATAATATTCCTTGTAACTTTCAAGGCAATCATCAACCCATGCTTGAGTAATATTCTAACTTGAATACTTTTCAAAAATCTTCAGATATCGAATCACTTTTGTTTAGGATTTAATTGTCCAAAACCATTTGAGTTAGAATCCTGCGCAATTAGAAAGACATTTTCAATTATTATTGACAAAGTTATAACCATTGATACAAATAAACAAACAAAAATAATGAAGAAAAGCATACAAAAAATAATAATTGAGAGTAAATAGCAATTTGGGATTTGAGATACACAATAAAACATAAGGGGTAGATATATACCATAGCCTAGCATTACATATGCAGGACTGATTTAACAATCCACTTATCTATACACCATTGGATATAGATTGACGAGTCCTTGAGGAAGATTAGACATAGATTTGATAAGATCAAATTTAACAAAGGACAGCACATAACAAACATGGTCATAACGACACCCAAGGTTAAACATTCATATATTTACTCTTTTATTATAATGCTATGGGATTTTGTTACACTAACTGACCACAAATACCACGCTAGTGCTTTACTCAGAAAGCCATTATATGATTGCATGTCCAAGAAATCAACATTTGTAGCCATTCTAATGAACTAAAAAGATAAATGACATGCTAGAACTTATGACCTACTAGATGGCCTAATAATTCAACAGTGGCAATCACAACGTAACTAGTTTACAATTTCAAACATAACTTCCCATCTCAACATTTATGGCATATAACTCTTGGAAGTTATCATGTCAAAGACCTCATACCTATGACAGATGGTGCACAAGTTCAATGCTCTTGCTGTATAGATTTTAAATGGCCATCATCTCTTCTAACTTTGTTTTGGCTGGGTGCTTAATTACATAACAGGTTATGAGTAAATTGATTAGTCAATACAACGTGGTTATCATCTTTTTTTTTTTTTTTAATTGATCACTTATCTATGGTGGATTTCTTGTTGGTTCAGTCTATGTGTTAGACAGAAGTCATAGAACACTAAGCTAACAATTGGGGCAAGGCAAAAACGCCGTATCTAACTATCTAAGATTTAATTTCATTTTCTACTTCTTCTTTTTTCACATTTGGGGTTTTTATCAAATAGCTAGAGGGCACCATATATATAAATCAGATAAAGAGAAAAAACACACACACATATATATCTAAGAGTTTCTTGTACTAATTTTTCATTATGGACTTTTATCAAATAGCTAGAGGGCACTAACATATAAACTAGATAGAGAAAAAACATAACACGAATAACTAGATAGAGAGAAAATACAAGAAGAAAAAGATTTTAAAGCCTTTGTAGCATACCTTGATGAGTCATGCTTTGTTGCAATGGTAGTGTTTGGACAACCACCTCAACCAGTCCGACAAAGCAAGTAATGAGATGATTTGTGATGAGAATGATTTGTATTTGTGAAACTTAGTTCAAAACGATCAAAATTAGAAGATGCCGCTGAGAAGAATTTGTATTGTGAGAAGGCAGAGAGGAGTTACTGGGTCTCTGGAAAAAAAAAGGGTTTAGAAGAGGGAAGAAGGATGCAGCGGTAAAAATAGAATGAATTTGAGTGTTCAAACTTCAAACAATATAATTTGGGTTTAAATATGGTTTGGTTTTTTTGCTTTGCCAGTTGGGAAGCTGAGTTAGCATTGTTTTAACAGATAGCCTTTTATTATTGGTGGGGACTACTTAGGAGGACCAACTCAGTCCTCTGGGAGGTGCTAATAATTTCTCCTTTAGAAGAGGGGATGGTAGGTAGGAGAATTTAGAAGAGCGACACATTATTTTTGGTATAGTACAAGTCTTATAAGAGCATCCACCGCAGTGAATCTAAAATTTTAGCTTTTTAGCTATACGAAAAGTCACTTTATCTATTTTACTTTCATACACCCTACAGCAGTGGAGCTATTTTAACTTTTAACACAATAAAATAATATTTCATTCAACCACCAACACACCACCACAACCACCATCAAACCCATTAAAATCACTGCACAACCACATCCCCACCGTGCCCATCAAAACCAGTGAACAAAACAAAAACCCAGAAAAATCAACACAGCCAAACCAGTGAAGAAGATCAAAACAAAAACCCAGAAAACTCACCAGCCATAACAACCACCACCACAACCCACTACCACTGCCACAACCACAACCATAAACCACAAAACTCATAGCTAAAATCCACAAAACCCACTGCCAAAGCCAAAATCATCCACCACCACCACAACCAAAATCCACAAATCCACTGTCAAAATCATCCACCACCACTACCATAGCCAAAATCAACCACCACCACCACAGCCAACAAACCCATACAAAAAAAATTAAAAATTAAAAATTAAAAAAAAAAAAAAAAAAACTCAATCACAGCAAAGAGAATAGAGAGATGGGTGGCGACGATGGCTTGTGGCTTAGGGAGGACGGTGTCGGCGTGGGTCTAATCGTCGTAGCTTCAGACCGGAGTTGAGGAGGCGATGTTGACAATGAGCTTCAGACCGGAGTTGAGGAGGCGACGTCGATGATGAAGCTATGACGTTGACGATGAGCTTCAAACCGGAGTTAAGGAGGCGATGTTGACGAGCTTCAGACCGGAGTTGAGGAGGCGACGTTGACGATGAGCTTCAAACCGGAGTTGAGGAGGCGACGTTGCCGAGCTTCAGACCGGAGTTGAGAGATGGAGATGAGAGAGAGAGAGAGAGAGAGAGAGAGAAAGGCACGGTGAAAAGAGAGAGCAAGTGGGAGAATAAAATAATATATATTTTTTTAGCTCTCATGAACAGTGCACATCTATCTATAGATGTGCACTGTAGCAATGGAGTTAAAAATTTTAGGTTTAGCTCCACTGCTGCAGTAAGATTTTTGTGTTTGTGGAGCTAAATTTTAGCAATATAGCAATATGTCTCCACTGTTGTGATTGCTCTAAGTTATAACTTTAAGATAGTACATAGAGATTTGGTAGTACAATACATTGTTAATCTGTTACACATATCTCATTCATGATTAATTGATTATTAACTATTTCTCTATTAATATATTGATTAGGAGCTTACCATCTTGGGGTGGCTTGGCGTGATGGAAGTTCTCGTATCGCTTTACATGATATTTGGCAAGAGTTGAGTGGTTCAAATATTGGTGCTTCAATGAATGTGTTGTGCCTACAATAATAGCCTATCAAGGATAAACAAATATATTTAGCGAGATTAAGCAATATTGTATAAGATGTGGAGTAATAATATATAAAGAAAGTAAGATATATAAAAATTTATTTTGGTTGCAAGTAACATGTATTTATCTCTTCGCGGAAATAAACGTGAGGCACGTGCAAAAAGGTCAAGTCCGAAAGATTTGCACTAGCAAGTGTGAAAGGGCAGCAACCATGAAATCTTGCAAAAATAGCAGTTTGTAGGTTTTTAGAGCAACCGCATCAGCAGTTGCAAAACTTTGCAAAATACAAAAAGTGCTTAATTTTGCATATTTTAACAAAAAAAAAACTCCTACGTCAATCCTTGCAAAAGTGGGCAAATATACACAACTACTACAGTAATCGTGCATATATGCATGATTATTGTAGCTTTTTTATGCAATATTTTAATATTTTTTCTCTCCCCTGACTCTCTCTCTTCAACTCATAATCTCTGATAAGCCCCACCACCAACTACACAGACCCAGCACCACCACCCATATCACCGTAACTCAGCATCGCTAAACACCACCACCGCAATCCAACATTGCCAACCACCACCACCACAACACAGACACACTTCAAAATCAAGCAAAAATTAAACAAACACACTCACGGTCACACCACAAAATCAATCAAAAATCAAACATACCCACACCCACACATGGACACACCAACAGAGACAAAGATAGAGAGAGCATTTTTGTGAACTTGTGGCTGTGAGTTGACTGGAACGGTGATTGTGGTGCTTTGATTGTGGATCATTGATCGGTTATCATGGATCAGTGGATTGTGGATTGGAGAGGCGATTTCATCAGCGTCGCCATCATCATTGCTGTATATGGATGAGTCCAAATCTTTTGTCCCACTTTTCCTGCTCCACTCTATACTCCACCAATAAAAGCTTGCCACGTATTCACCTAATTAATTAAATACTACCATTAATTAATAATGATAATATTAATAAGTAAATAATGATAGTATTTAATTAATTATGTTATCACACGGCAAGATTTTATTGGTGGAGTATAAAATGGAGCAGGAAAAGTGGGACAAAAGATTTGGATTCGCATATGGATTGGTGCTGGCGGTGTAGATAAGTGCTTATGGGTTGACGGAGATTGGTGGTGCTTGTGGGTTTTGATGGTTGTGGTGCTTGTGATGGAGTGTTGATCTAACTATGAGAGAAAGAAGAAGAAAGAAGAGGAAGAAAAAGAAGAAGAAAGAAGAGGAAGAAAAAGAAAGAGGAAACGACAGAGAGATAAGGAAAAAGAAAGAATAAGAAAAAGAAACGACAGAAATAAAATAATATTAAAAAAAGAATATAAAAATATTATTTATATAAAATATAGTGTATAATAGACGGACTGATATAGGTGTTTTGTAAAAATGATGGTGTAAAATAGAAAAAGTAAGTTTTTTTTTTTTTTTTTTGCAAAATTTACAAAATTTTTGCATCCACTGATGCGGATGCTCTTAGAGCATTTCCAATAATTTTTCCAAATTTTTGTACTGTTTAGAAAATGAACAATGACATTTACTTTTTACTTACTTTTCAAATACTTTTTCCAACAGATTCTCTATCTTTTTTTCTATCCTATAAAAATATTATTTCTTCATTATTTCTTTATTATTTTAATCTTCCTTCATTCATTCATAATGGTTATTGTAGGGGCGGTTTTTGGGGCTCAGGCCCAACAGGCGGGCGATTCTGGCCCAAAAGTCCCTCAA
The DNA here is from genome assembly GCF_932294415.1 of Quercus robur. Taxonomy (NCBI): domain Eukaryota; kingdom Viridiplantae; phylum Streptophyta; class Magnoliopsida; order Fagales; family Fagaceae; genus Quercus; species Quercus robur. The sequence continues at coordinate 5,493,164 of NC_065543.1, read as the reverse complement.
CAATGAATTTGTAGAGAGTAGGTTACAGAACTAGGTCTTTGACAGCGGGAACGTAGTTATGAACAAGCCATGCAACCAGTTGGACGTAGGGATATTCCTCCAAGCTTTTGGGATAACAGTCCGTGGGGCTGTATCTTCTGCTTTTTATCTCTAACTCCTTTCTCTTTTTCTATGTTTTTCTTCCTCCTGCTTGCGATCCCTTGGCCATGGGAATCTCCTTCTCTCATATAGCATCCTTCCTAAGATCACGACCCTACACTTGTTAATCATCTGGGCCTCTACTTGAGTGTCTGTCCCATAGGACATCCTCCCTCTTTTCTATGAGTTGCACTGGCCAAGATAATTCTGTGCTCCTGTCCTTTCCACATTAATGCGGCTGGAAAAGTAGCTCCTTGGCATTTAATGCGGCAATCGTGGTTGCCCCCCTCCCTGAACGTCATGCACTATTCCTTCGTATTGGATGACTTTTCCCCATGTATAGGGTGCGAATCGGACACACACTTGGCGAGTCCGAGGAGGTACTCCTCCTCGGACGCCCCTAAGCAGGCCCGGCCCAACATGGTTGGGCTGGGATATCCTATACCCATGCCTTTTCTTCTTGTCGTGGTTGGGCTTAGTACATGTACTATGGCCCAACGTCGACTGACGGATTTTACCCCCACAGTTATATTTTTCAAATTCTCAACATTTATATTTTTTAATCTTCCACCAATAATATTTTTAAATTTTCTAATAATGTTTTTTTTAACAAATATCATTGAGCACTTGTTACAACGATAAAATGAGTTGTAAGAATAATCTAATTTTATTAAGAAGTGTTATGTCAACAATATTTTTTCAATATTTTCACAAAAAAGTTATTACTAGTTTTAATTTGAATTTATTACTGAAATTATTTTTTATTTACCAATATTAGCTAATAACAAATTTTCACTTAAAATTTATTGCAAAAATATTATGGTAGCTGTAGGGACACGTTCCGCAACGAACCGCAGTAGTGTTGGGTTCGCACGTGAATGGGCCCAGACAATATCATTTGTAGAGAGTGGGTTCGAAAGGCTAGGCCTCGGTCACCGGACGGTGGGTTTTTGTGGTGCTCATATGTGATTGAGGTGTCTTCACCCTTGGAGTCTTTCTCCTGGAGGTGGACTGGGAGGCCCTTCCTTTTTGGCCATTCTTCCCAGCCCCCCCTCCAGATTACTTATTTTTTCTTTTATACTAGCCTGCGTTCACTTTCCTTCGTCCACGTGTAGGGTCGACCTTTCCAAGACTGATACTTGTCCCGTCAGTCCAAGACCAAAGTTGTTGGGAGTGGTTGATAAAGTTAAAGAATACGGCTCTGTTTGGTGCAGAGCTATGTAAGGGGAAGGTAGTAAGGGCAGCCTTTCCTAGATATTTTAGATTTTCTTTCAAGTTTGTCCCTATACCGTTTTTGCCCCTCTTCTTGGTGGAGCTTTGGGTCAGCCGAGGACTGCACTGTCCTCGGCTGCTTCTCCGGGCCAATTTGTGCTTTACGTTGTTGAGTTTGGACTATAACCTTCTTCGGCTTGGGCCTTAGGGCTCCCCATGAATAAGTGGGCCTGGCCCATAAATTGTTGGGCCCCACAATAGCCCCTCAAAACCATGCTATCCGACCTCCTGGTTGGAGAGGGGGGTTTTGGTAATACCGAGCCTTTATTATGGCTCATTTAATTCAGCCCTTGACTGACGCTGGCGACTCTTCACCTACCCAGGGAGTGTACCGGTCTACAAGATGTTCCCCTTAATTTGCGCACGATGCGTTTATGCCGTTTGGTTATCCAAAGCGCGTCTTTAATATCTTCCCTTTACGAGACCTCCCAGATTCAACGATTTTTGATGGCGTGGGGGAATGAAATGGGCGTATTCTTGTTTGCAGATTTCTTTGGAGATCTGAACACATTAAGTACTCTCCTCTTCGTCCCCTATATAAAGAGAAGAAACAAGAGTTGTTTCTCCCACAGATGAATCCCTTTAATCCCCCCAAAATTTGAAACCCTCAGATTCCTTCCGGAGTTTACTTTTACTCTCCGGTTATACTTTAACCTGAAATACACTCACCGTAGTAATAAGCAATGAAAAAATCATTCCCCTCCCAGAAACACCAGGTTCTAACGAAGCTCGAAATGGCTCGGTCAGAGCAAGGATGGCGGAGACTCAAGATTTGTCTCGCCTTTCTTTCAGCCAAAATCCGAAGCAGGGACTCGTCACGTCACACTTTCGGCGTGACTGAGCCGAAGACACACATCATCAGTACTACCCGCTCTCTCATGAGCATATCTAATATGGCACAAGTGTGTTAGGAGTCAGGACTGGGGCAGGGACTAAGTGCCCCTGCTTCTTCCTCTCTTCGTTCACTGGCGCCTCCTTTTGCCTCTCTTTCTTCCCTCTCATCTTTTCCCTCTTCTTCTCCTCCTTCTTTTACTCATGTCCTCCATCTTCCTCATTTATCTCCTCCATCTTCCTCATTCATCTCCTCCATCCTCTTCTTCCTTCTCCTTCATCTTCTTCTTCCTTCTCCTTCATCTTTTTCTAAAGAAGGTTCTTCTCTCAATATGAGCAATACTGAGGCAGAGATTGGAAAGACTTTGAAGACGAGTTTAAGAGACACCTGACTGTTTACTTATCTGTATTGCGGATGTTATTGTTGCTTCGGCAGTTCACCTTTTGTATAGGCTTGTTTAAGCCCCTCTTTGTACGTTGTAATAAGTTTTCATATTAATAAAAATTGTTGTTATTTTACTTCGCATGTTCTGTTTCTATGTTTTTACAAGTTTACAAGCGCTGCTCGGCACAATAATATAGCATTTGAATCAATGACCACTAAGGCCAAAATACTTGCTAATAAAAAGATGTCACCATAACTTTAATAGAATTATTTGACACAGCAATGCCCATCTGTGAATAACGATACTTACCCAAAACAATGCCGAGATTAGAACTAGATGCTCTATGCGATGTAGGAAGTAATCATCCGAGGACATATCTCCCGCAAGAATGAACAGCCCCCGTAGGCTACCGAATAGTGGGGCGTCTCGCCATCATCCTAACACTTTTATAGGCCTTAACATTTTACAGTATTTGAGCCGAGGGCTTTCCCCATCCGAGTAGTGGGCGTCCCAATAGGCTTGAGTCCGAGGACTTCGCAACGCCTTGGTTCTGTCCAAAACCTAGTTTTGTCATCCAGGTAGTTGGTTTCCCCATAGGCTTGAGTCCGAAGGTTGTAGTTCAGTTTCTCCCTTTCCTCAGGTATTTCGCGAGGTACCGAGCAGGAGGTTGTCCTCGGCAACGGCTATTCCTCGGCGTGGGCCGTTGTCCCTGGGCCCCCATGCAGAACAGGCCTGGGCCGCGAATTCACTAGGCCCACAAGTTAAGAGGTATTTCTGTAGTCTTTGGTCACGCGGTACTTTTTGGCGTCCCAGTGTTCGAGGTGCACCTTCCCGAGACTCCTTTAATCCCATGGTTGCAGGTGGCGTTGGAGATTGAGCCGGAGCCATTTTGTCTGTAGCGTTCCTTGGGACGCTGCGTGAATTAAATGCCACCACCTTATCTTTTTAAATAAATAGGAGAGAAAGTTGCTTCACCTACGCACCAATCCTTCAGTTTCCTCCCAAATCACAACTCCCATATCCAGTGCTATCCCCCCTTAGCATAACATGTTTGAGGCGAGGGTTGGGGAGAAGGAACTCTCTCCGCCACAGAGGCGCCATGTCCTCCTGAGACTCAAAATAGTGAGGTACGGGCAAAGGAAGCATAAATTCAAGAGAATATTCCGCTTCGGCAGAGGGGAAAGGGTGTTTCTCCCTCTTTTAGTCAAAATCCAAAGCAGGTTCTGTTCATGCCAGAATTTTGGTGTGTCAGAAGAAAGATTCTCCGCCATCATCGCCTCTGCCCTGTCGCAGGCAAATTTTTGGTGAAGGCTCCTCAACTTCCGGCTTCCTGCACCTTTCCTTCAGCGGTGTGAGGCTCAAGTTGGGTTTCTTTTGCTACCTGAGTTATGGGCATGTAAAAGCATTGAGGAAGAACAACGTCTTGGAGCAGTAGCCAACCTCTCCTCTGTGACACTTCCTCGGATTTATCTTATTCTCTTGTATCTTTCTTTTTGGTTATGTGGTTAGCTTTAGAAGCCAACCTCTTGTCTGTACTGCCTCTTCGGCTTTGTATTATTCTCTTGTATCTTCCTTTTCAATTATGTAGTGAGCTTTGACATAAGCTGATTCCAGCTTTTCATTGTACGCTGTACTATTTCTTTGTTTTAGTAAAAATGGAAATTTATTTACTTGTTTTGAATACTGTTCTTTTGGCAACACCACTTTGTGAATGGGTGTGCTCCATGTGTGTGTTTCTCCTCAGCGATATTTAGAGCAAGAACCCTTGAAACACAATCCAACTAATTATAATTTACCGACACTACCAGGCATAATAATAACAATTCATAGTAAGTTAAACTTAGGAAACTAACCGAGATAACGGTTGAACGTTCTGTAATAAGTGCGAGAATACTGTCCGAGAACGATAAATTCTAAATAATTCATCCGAGGGGGTGACCGACCATTGAATGACTTCGATTATGCTTTTGGAAACATGTTGCTCCATTCCGTACTGGTCCCTTTGGTGTCGAGGATCCGAGGGCAAACTAGAGAATCCATGTAATTCAGGAATTAACCCAATTGTTAATGGAGAGTTTTCCTCGGGGAGATTCTAAGGTCCACGTAACGTAGTTTTTCCTTTTAAGTAGTTGGTTTCCCCAGAGGCTTGGGTCCGAGGACCATACAAGGCCTTGGTTCTGTCCAAAACTTGTATTCTCTTTGTAAGCAGTTGGTTTCCCCAGAGGCTTGGGTCCGTGGACCATACAAGGCCTTGGTTCTGTCCAAAACTTGTATTCTCTTTGTAAGTAGTTGGTTTCCCCAGAGGCTTGGGTCCGAGGACCATACAAGGCTGGTTCTGTCCAAAACTCGTATTCTCTGTGTAAGTAGTTGGTTTCCCCAGAGGCTTGGGTCCGAAGACCATACAAGGCCTTGGTTCTGTCCAAAACTTGTATTCTCTTTGTAAGTAGTTGGTTTCCCCAGAGGCTTGGGTCCGAGGACCATACAAGGCCTTGGTTCTGTCCAAAACTCGTATTCTCTTTGTAAGTAGTTGGTTTCCCCAGAGGCTTGGGTCCGAGAACCATACTAGGCCTTGGTTCTGTCCAAAACTTGTATTCTCTTTGTAAGTAGTTGGTTTCCCCAGAGGCTTGGGTCCGAGGACCATACAAGGCCTTGGTTCTGTCCAAAACTTGTATTCTCTTTGTAAGTAGTTGGTTTCCCCAGAGGCTTGGGTCCGAGGACCATACAAGGCCTTGGTTCTGTCCAAAACTCGTATTCTCTTTATAAGTAGTTGGTTTCCCCAGAGGCTTGGGTTCGAGGACCATACTAGGCCTTGGTTCTGTTCAAAACTTGTATTCTCTTTGTAGGTAGTTGGTTTCCCCAGAGGCTTGGGTCCGAGGACCATACAAGGCCTTGGTTCTGTCCAAAACTCGTATTCTCTTTGTAAGTAGTTGGTTTCCCCAGAGGCTTGGGTCCGAGGACCATACAAGGCCTTGGTTCTGTCTAAAACTCGTATTCTCTTTGTAAGTAGTTGGTTTTCCCAAAGGCTTGGGTCCGAGGACCACACAAGGCCTTGGTTCTGTCCAAAACTTGTATTCTGTTTCTTAATTTATCTACTTCCTAAAGGTTAGCTCCTCGAATAAGGTGGGGGAAGCTAGCTTGATGTTTAAAGCCCCTAGACTTGCCATGCCACTGGCATTACGAGGCGTAGCCCCTAGTGGGAACTTGTGTCGGAATAACAACAATGTGTCGCCGGTCATAAAGGCATCGTCGTAGACCCTTGTTTGACAGAAGCTCAACTCCACCGCCGCTCGAGCTAACGCGCAAGCCTTTCCCACAGACGGCGCCAATTGTAGGGACACGTTCCGCAACGAACCGCAGTAGTGTTGGGTTCGCACGTGAATGGGCCCAGACAATATCATTTGTAGAGAGTGGGTTTGAAAGGTTAGGCCTCGGTCACCGGACGGTGGGTTTTTGTGGTGCTCATATGTGATTGAGGTGTCTTCACCCTTGGAGTCTTTCTCCTGGAGGTGGACTGGGAGGCCCTTCCTTTTTGGCCATTCTTCCCAGCCCCCCCTCCAGATTACTTATTTTTTCTTTTATACTAGCCTGCGTTCACTTTCCTTCGTCCACGTGTAGGGTCGACCTTTCCAAGACTGATACTTGTCCCGTCAGTCCAAGACCAAAGTTGTTGGGAGTGGTTGATAAAGCTAAAGAATACGGCTCTGTTAGGTGCAGAGCTATGTATGGGGAAGGTAGTAAGGGCAGCCTTTCCTAGATATTTTAGATTTTCTTTCAAGTTTGTCCCTATACCGTTTTTGCCCCTCTTCTTGGTGGAGCTTTGGGTCAGCCGAGGACTGCACTGTCCTCGGCTGCTTCTCCGGGCCAATTTGTGCTTTACGTTATTGAGTTTGGACTATAACCTTCTTCGGCTTGGGCCTTAGGGCTCCCCATGAATAAGTGGGCATGGCCCATAAATTGTTGGGCCCCACAGTAGCATTTCTCAATTTTGATTTCTTTTTTCTTTTTTCTCTTTATTTTTTTCATACATATGACTCTTCTTTCTTTCTTTCTTTCTTTCTTTCTTTTTTTTTTTTCTTTTTTAGTTTTCCCTTGTTTTTTCCTCCTCCACACATGTATACCCACTCCTCTCACTTATGCTTTTGTTTTTCTACCTCACTCCAGAACACCTAGCTCTTTCTCTCTCTTTCTTCTCTCTCTATCTTCACTTTTGTTCTTATTTTTCTACTTCTTTTACTCCTGAGAGTACATAGTTAATTTCTCACCACATACCTCTTGCATTGATGAGTCCAGAAAAATCATTAAGGTCGTCCATATTAATGGACAACCTTGCATCATTAGTAGACCGTCAAAGATAACTGCTCAACACATTCAATAACGACCATCAAAGGTCTTAAACTCTCATCAAGACAAAAAACGTTACAATCAAGGTAATAATCACCCTAATTTATGTACAACAACTACCTAAGTCACCTATAAAAGGAACAATCGGTCTCACTAGCTAAGGTATGTCAAAAACTACTACAAAATACTACAAAACACTATCTATATACAAAATATATGAGCTAATACTAACTTAAGCATCGAAGGCTTCCCCCACCGGGCACAACCCGGTGGTCTCTTCAATCTATCTCTCTTTTATCTTGCAGGTCCTACAAGATCGTCTAATGCTCTCGATTGAATGAGTGACCCAACTGACGATTTTGGCTTCATCAGTTTGGCGTCGTCTGTGGAGAGATCGATTTGCCATTAAGCTCTTCCTACGACAAAGGGTCACTCACTTCAAACTCGTAGACGATGATGCTAGAACCCGTATCCAAGAGAAATAGAGCATGCAATTGGATTTGCAGTGAAGAGGAGATCAAAAGGCTAAGCCTTCTTTATATCAAGATCCAATAAAGCAAACCCATTTAGCAATTTCGTCTTCAAAGAACAAAACCTCAAAATTTCCATCAAATCACCCAAAGGTGGCTCGCTATAAGGCTCAAACTGAACATGAGACAGACACGGACTTTGGAAGAACACGACAGGCCTCAACGACATGGCCCAACTCCTGGGTCTTGAGGTAAGACGAGTCGTTTCTCATCATGTTAAATGGTTTTATCACATGTTGTTAAATGACCTAAAAGTCTAAAAACACAATAACCTCTTCTAATGCTTTATAAACATAAAAAGGAGTTTATTATGTTAAATATTCTTTTGTTGAAAATAGAGAGATAATTGTAGGTGGTCATGTAATTTTCGGCCACCCAAGTCAAAAGCTACGATGAAATTACCATCAAAGAGCTTTTCTTTCTTGGTTTCACTCTTCCCTATTGTTTTAATTTGCATGAAAGGTGAAGTCAGATTTCATTAAGACGTAATTGCCTTCCCAAAATTATGGCGTCTAAAATATAGGCATTAAAAAGGAAAAAGTCAGATTTTATTGTCTTCCTAAATTTAGAATCCTAATTTTTAACATGATATAAAGTTTAAAACAAGGAGAGAAAGTCAAGGGTAATGAATACCTTAATTGCTATAGCTTATACACGTTTAAGGAATATATTATATTTGGATATATTATATTTGGTAGTTAGGGAAAAGAGTATGGAAAGAGATCTTTTTTTTTTAGAGTTAATGCAATTTGCATTGAAGTGAAATTCTCCAGCATTAACTTCCGTGATTCTAGGAGCCTCTTTTTCCTTATCCGTTATTGCCGTTTCTGAGCTATCATTGTTTAATTTTTGAACCAAGACGGAGTCTGAGGGAAATACTGAGTATTTATGGTGCAATAATTTCTCCTTTAACCTTGCAATCAAACTGTCGTCCACCTATAAGCCATCAGTAACGCATTCCTCTTGCACATTAACCTTCAGCATTCAACTCCTTAGAGACAGAATTAATGCTCTCCCCCGGTCGGTCAAGGAATATCACCATTTACTCTTTGAAATCCCCTCCATTAAAGCTAAATATAAGTCAAGCATTATAGCCATGATATTCTAATTATGACCATCAAAAAGAGTTCTACTACATTTTCCTAATATAATTAGAACAAACCGTTTGAGTCCCTTTACTGAATAAATAAATTTTTATAATATCCTAATTGATGTCCACACATTATGACTTTTTATATCACTACTTTTCTTTTCTAATGCATCTTGCTAAGATAGGAAAATTGAAGTCAAATTTTATTGCATGGCCCTTTTCAAAGGTAAGAAATCTTATATTTTACCATTTGAGAAAAGTGAAACCGAAATTTACTATCTTAATAGAATTGTAGTGTGTCATGATTCTGACCACTAAAACGGTGGATTTGAATCTTATTGCCTGTCTAAGTTATTTATTAAAAAAAAAAAATCTGCTTTAGGCATTAAACCCAAAGTTATTCAGTTTCGATTTTTGAAGTTAAAGAAATTCTAGATGAAGAAAGTTAGCGAATACTCCTATATGTTTTTACTTTCTACAGTTAGTTTCCTAATGGAAATTAATTTTATAAATGCTCCTTAGAGCAATCAATTAAATGTATAAAACATTATATGTTTTTACTTTCAGAGTTGTCAATATCATTAGATATAAGATGTTTTTTCTCTAAAAAAAAAAAAAAAAAATAAGAAGATATAAGATGGTTTAAAAAATATGCTAATAGCATGATTTTTTAGTCAAAGGATCTAGTTATTTAAGGAATGTATGTTTGTAAAATTTCATAATTCAAAAATCATTAGAATTTATGCCAATGTGCATAAAAGATATTTAGTTTCAGTACGTTTCTTCTAAAATAAATTCCATCATCATTGCTAAGTTATAAAATTTTATATCTTCATATGTTCCACCATAGAATGAACAAAGTTTACTATTTAAACTTTTCCATGTATAATTACACTTTGAGAATGGAGAATTTAAATTGTTCCATACATAAATCCCACCAAAAGGTTTCATGAAATCTTTAGTGGTCTTTATATGTTAAAGCATCATGCTTTCACTGAGCCACTACACTTCAGAGCTCGGTATAAACTATATTACACCTCATCTATATAAGAATCAATATTAAGCCCCCAACAAATTTTATACATTTGTGGTTAATATTATTTGTGAATTTCTTACTTGACAAGGTTGCTCCAAGTCTAACACTTTGCACAGTAAAAGTACTAAACTATTCACTATTGTAACTAGGCTAGCTTGATTGTACCCATATTCTTAAGAAATTGTCAAGAAGAACCTGCCAAGAAAAATATCAAAAACCCTTAAGTAGAAAAGGGTAATACAACCAAAGGTTATGAAAATTCCTTTGACATCACAAATGGGGAGTCAAGCCCCAATAGCTTTGAAGCCAATATCAACCCACCAAAGAAGAGCTCGTTGAAAAGAAATCAGCTTAGAAGGGTACCCAAAGTACCACACACACACATCTAAATCACTTGCCATGTGAACAAAGTGGTTCCAAGCCAAGTATGCCTGTTCTAAGATCCTTGCAAAGGTGGGCTCAGATATTCAATTTCTAAAAAAAGTCTCAAGGCAAACAGGTAATTAAACCTTACTTACTCTCTCTCTTGTTGACTTAATCTTCAAAACTTGATTTTGATGTGTGTAATGTATATCTTAAATTTAAGGAGTTGCATAAGTTACCAACTAAATGCGAAATGAATCTAAGGCTGACAGTAAAAAAAAAAAAAAAAAAAAAAAAAAAAAAAAAAAATCCAAGGAAATCCTGTACTTTCCTTTAGTCTAGCTCTATAATTACTAAGATTGTAAGAAATGTGAAGTCAAATTCTTTTTAAAATATGCCATGTTGAGGCACTAAAAAGTGGAATCAAATATCATTATGGTTTTACCATAATAGTATAGTAGGACGTGATAAATTGCATTATTTAACATTCAACCCTTTCTATCCTTTAAATATCTGCAATAGTTTGTTATTTTGATAGTTAATTACTTATATGATTTAGTAAGGTCAAAATAGAGAAACTTGAGGTCTAGAATAAAAGATTCGCTACACCATTCAAAAAAAAAAAAAAAAAAAAATTCATGACCGTTTCTCTAGTTCATATCTTACCAACTTATTGCACATGCTATCACAACATCAAACACTTCTTTTTATCTTAAAATCATTTTTGATATATGTTGGACACTTGAGTATTCAAAATAATGGACATACCAGCTTTAATTTTGACACTTTAAAGAAGCATATAGTTAGTAGCTCTAGTCTTCATATATCATAGTATACTTCTCTATGATTCACATTTAGTTCACTTCGTCAAAAGATATCTATTATAGTTCAACATGCAATTTGCCTATTTGGATATTGTCTTTCCTAACAAAATGCAGCAAGCATTATTGAGGTGACTCATTTTGAGTACACAATTAAAGCTAAGATTAAGCCCCAAGAAAGAAATATACGGGTTCAAACTATGACAGATTATTCATTTGGTTATCATCAAACAAAGGACTGTACCCTTCATGTTTGAACGAGGACAAACCCTTTGGTCGTCTTTAGATACTACAGACAACAACGATAAAAGAACATAGGATGACCTTCGTCCTTTGATAAATGAAATATAGCCTTGGAAGGACCTCGACGAATTACCACAATGTGGCTCAGTTCTCATCCCTTCAAATGAATGAAGCAAGAGAGATCTAGGCCCTCAACATGAAATATCATGTTAAGCTTAAAAAAAAAAAAAAAAAATTCTCAAAGGAGGAGAACTCGGCAAGGAGACTCCAATGGTAAAAAGAACGATGTACGTGTCAAAATAACTCATCAAGAAGACTACAACAATGAAAAGATCGAGGTATGTACACAATAGTATCGTGATTTAAGGTCTCTTGCCGAGGTAACTCATTCATTTCTTTCTTTTTAATTAGCCATGCCATATATTAGCTTATTATAACTAAGTGCAAATCAAACTTGCATGATTATCTACAAATATGTATATATAGAACATGTTGAAAATATTGCTATAAAATTATTACAAATATCACAATTAATATGGTTGTATATGTTCTTAGTAGCAAATGTTTCATCGTCATGAGTTTGAGAGGTTCTATTAGGTCTCCTAAACTTAAAATACTAGATGATCATGTTCACAATATGGTCATGATTTTAAGTCTCGATAAATTTCCTCTATCTCCGTCAACTCACCAAAATCTTTTTAAATTGCTTTAAAAATTATATACGGTGCAAGCAATTAACAAAAACCAGCTTAAAGAAGCATGTAGTCAAATAGCCTCAATTCTTTTTATATCATAGAATACTTCTCTATGATTCATATAGAATTCACTTTGTTAAATGACATCCATAATTGTATAGCAGGCAATTGCATATTCATACATCGTCATTCCTAACAAAATGTAGCTAGCACTTTTGAAGTGACTTAACCGTATAATTAAAGAAAAAGGAAGAGGAAATTGCTATTATAAACAGCAATGGTCATAGTCGTCAAATCACTCCCCAAAAAAAAAAAAAAAAAAAAAAAAAAAAAAAGAAGCAAAAGAGATCTAGGCCTTAGACATGAAGTACCATGTTGAGCTTTAAAAACCTTGAAAAGAGAAGAGCTCGTCATCTTAAAAAAGGAAGAGCTAGTCAAGAAGATCCTAGCAATAAAAAGATCGGGGTATGTAACAAAATAATATCGTCATTTAAGGTAACACATTTATCTCTCTATCTTTTATATTCGTCTATAAAAATTTACACCTAGTAAGGTTTCATGCAAAAATATATGCATTACTAGACAGATCACGAAAGAGGTAAAACTCTAGAACAACAAGGAAATAAGAAAAAGGTCCACCTAGGCTATTGGTAACTTATTATTTATATATGAATTGTTCTAAAATTCTTGTTTATCCAAGTCTTGGCAAGTGCATGTGCTCCTTAATGCAGATATCAACATGACCTCAAGAAGGTCCAAAACGACATAGCATCAAGGAATCTTTCCAGCAATAAGTGACAAGATTCCTTAAATGGATGTAAGTCACCAAAAAATGGTTAAGTGATAAGATTCCGCCAAGACGGATGTAAATCACTGACGAATTCTAAGTGACAAGATTCCTTAAATGGATGTAAGTCACCAAAAAATGGCTAAGTGATAAGATTCCGCCAAGACGGATGTAAATCACTGACGAAACCTAAGTGACAAGATTCCTTAAATGGATGTAAGTGACCAAAAGATGGCTAAGTGATAAGATTCTGCCAAGACGGATGTAAATCACTGACGAAGCCTAAGTGACAAGATTCCTTAAATGGATGTAAGTCATCAAAAGATGGCTAAGTAATAAGATTCTGCCAAGACGGATGTAAATCACTGACGAAGCCTAAGTGACAAGATTCCTTAAACGGATGTAAGTCACTAAAAAATGGTTAAGTGATAAGATTCCGCCAAGACGGATGTAAATCATTGACAAAGCCTAAGTGACAAGATTCCTTAAATAGATGTAAGTCACCACAAAAAAAAAATGGACAAGATTCCGCTAGACCGATGCAAATCACTAACGAAGTCTAAATGGCGAAGCTCCGTAACTGGATGTGAGTCACCTAAAAGTGGCTAAGTGACTAAAATTCCCTTAGATGAGTGTAAGCAGACAAGGATTCTCACACAAACGTGACAACCAAAAAATGAATGAAAGAAGAAGCATCGAAGTGATCAAAAATGGTCGTCCAAAGAAATTAGCTTGCTCTTCAGCAATGATAAAAAATGATCGTCCAAAGAAATTAGCTCACTTTCAAGATCAAGCTATGATCCCTCAAACGGCATATACTAAAAAGTCATCGCAAAAATACTACCATTCTTGAAGAAGAAAATAGTTGAAGATAAAGAAGCTTGAATCTAAACAAGTCAAGAATATTCCCTACGCCTGACCAGCATAAAGCAATATCAGACTTGGGAATGGGGGGCAACTGATGAGTCCAGAAAAATCATTAAGGTCGTCCATATTAATGGACGACCTTGCATCATTAGTAGACCATCAAAGATAACTGCTCAACACATTCAATAACGACCATCAAAGGTCTTAAACTCTCATCAAGACAAAAAACGTTACAATCAAGGTAATAATCACCCTAATTTATGTACAACAACTACCTAAGTCACCTATAAAAGGAACAATCGGTCTCACTAGCTAAGGTATGTCAAAAACTACTACAAAATACTACAAAACACTATCTATATACCAAATATATGAGCTAATACTAACTTAAGCATCGGAGGCTTCCCCCACCGGGCACAACCCGATGGTCTCTTCAATCTATCTCTCTTTTATCTTGCAGGTCCTACAAGATCGTCTAATGCTCTCGATTGAACGAGTGACCCAACTGACGATTTTGGCTTCATCATGCATAATTTTACAACTTCATGGACCATTACAGACCAAAGTTCACAATATGATAAATCTCATTTGAGAGAGAGAAAGAGACAGAGCCGGTGGAGGACATAAATCAAATGGGTCTCTCTCTTTTCTCTTTTTATTTTTTTATTTTTTAATTGTTCTGGTTTCATTTGGTTTATGAGAATTTTTTTTTTCGTGTTTGGATTGTGTTCTACATTTTATAGCTGTTGAGATAAAGGAGAGAGAAAGAGAGAGTGAGGAAGAAAGAGAAAGTGAGGAAAGAGGAAACAAAAATTTATTCAACCAAATGATTATTTTAAGGGAGAAAAATGGTTTGGAGTTGTTATAGCATCTCCAAATTTTTATACTGTTTGGAGAATGAACAGTGACATTTAACCTTTACCTACCCACTTTTTCAAATACACTTCCAACAGATTCTCTATCCCATTCTCTATCTCATTTAAATATTATTTCTTCATTCATTATTTATTCTTTTTTTAATCATCATTTATTCTTTTTTTAACAACTATATTTTTCAATAAAAAGTGTTATATTCACAATATTTTTCACAATACTTTCACAAGAATCACATTAAAATCTTATGTGGAAAGTTGTTACTAGTTTTAATTTGAACTCACAACTGAAATTATATTTTTACTCACCAATATTAGCTAATAACAATATGCTACTTAAAATTTATTGTGAAAATATTGTAAGAGCATTTCTAAATTGTATTTTTCTTTGTTTCTTTCAACTCGGCCATACGTTTCCTTTTTTTTCTTTTTCTTTTTCTTTTCTCTTGATTTTTCTCCACCACACACATATACCCTTATCTCCACCCTCTCCTCTTTTTTCTCTACTTTCCAGTTTCCACTTCATTCCAGAACCTCCCTCTCTCTTTCTTTCTCCAGCTCTCTTTCTCTACTTTTTTTTTTTCCTTTTTCTACTTGATTCCAAACGGAGAAAGAGGTAGAAAGAGAAAGAACAGATGGGTTATGGCTCCACTCCGCCATGCCTTCGCTCTGCTCTCTGTGCCGCCACGCCTTCCGCTCCGCCGCCGCCACTCATCTTCCTCCCAACGCAGCCCAAATGGTAGATAGCTTGTGTCTTTTTTTTCTTTTCTTTTCTTTTTCTTTTTTTAGCTTTTATTGTTATGGTTTGATTAATTTTAAGATTATGTTTTTGAGTTGTATTTTGATTATGCTTGAGTTTTTAGAGATATTTGAGAGAAAGAATTGTTATGAATTTTTTTTTTTTTTTTTTTTTTTCATATTTGCTTGTTCTGATTCAACTTTATTTTAAGAATTGGATTTTGTTTTGTGTTTGGATTATGTGAGAAACGGAGAGAAAAAAAAATAAAAAAAAATAATCCGGAGGAGAGAGAAAGAATTGATATAATAGTAACTGAGATAATTTTTTAAGCAGAAAAATTGATTTGGAGTTGCTACAGTGTTCTCTAAATCAAGAGAATCACTGTAGCAACTTCAAAAATAAATTTGGAGAATTTGAACGTTTGGAGAATCGGCTGGAGCATGAATAGTAGCCTTTGGTGCTCCAAAAATAGCTATACAAAGACTGTTGGAGATGCTCTTAGTTCTCTATATCAAGAGAATTACTGTAGCAACTTCCCAAAAAAATTGGAGAAGTTTTTTTGCTTTTAGAGAATCTATTGGAGCTGATTTTCTGGGTTTGCTCCCCAAAAAATGACTTCAGCTAATCTATTGGAGCTGTTCTTAGCAGTGTCTTGTGGTCCTACTGCCCATTTGGATGGGCTTTGGCAGTAACATTCGTAGGGCTTGTCTTAGGCTTTTCCGTATACTGAATAAGCCCAAGTTCATCGGCCTCGCTAGCTGGTTCCCTGGGATTTAATTTTAGCTATCACTAACACAACGTCAGTGGAATATGTATGTGCTCAAACCTGGGTTCTTTAAACTAGTAAAATTTATGGGCCTTAGGGGTTAATTTGTCAGCCCGGACAAAACAGTTTCCACTAAATACTCTCAAGGCTTGTGGGCTGGAGTGATGGGCTTAATTAAGGTTGAATTTGTTGTCCGAAAATTTGCCACCAACATCCATCAATCCAAATTAAAATTGAAGCATCATTTTGTAATCATTTATTTTTATTTGGCTAAGATTCTTTTAGGAATTTTGGAAGCTAACAAATTGGTGATTCCATTTTCATAGCAATACAATATATTAGAAGTTTAGAACTAGATAGCTTTCGGATTTTAATGGTTATTGAAAGTACTTTAATATCAATCCATGCTAGGTGTTTGTAGGCACTCTCTTTCCTTCTTTTTTATTTTTTTATTTTAATTATTTATAAATTTATTTAGCAAATGAAAACTGAAAACTACTAAAAAATAAGAAATAATTGAAAGCAGTTGTATCTCCGTATGGCTTGAGAATACATATTTGAATAACATTTCAAATTTTTACAGCATCCATGAAATAAATAAGTACAAAGTATCTAGATCAATAGGTTATTTTTTGATAATTTGATAATTATGACAGAGGAAAGAGATTTGAACTACAAGGTTTTTGGTAGGACCAAATAGGTTATTGAGAACAAATTAAAAGCTAACATATAACTATGTTGTTCATCATTTAAGAAATCAATAAAATTGCTACAATTGAATATCACAATGTCTACATTCAAAAGAAATTCGTTATATATACATATAGATTGATACGTTTCCATGCATTGCACCTATTTGCTACTGGTGTACCGATTTGTTTCTAGCGAGCATAGGAATTAAAGGAAATAAAATCCATATTTGGTTACATAGGGCAATACTTCAAGTACTCAACTCATGCCATCAACTATTGAGCATAATATATTACCACAATCCTCATATTTCCATCAATCACATAAGATCATTCACCTTTTTTTTAAGTATTCAGGTTTGAAAGCATGGCCATCATGTCATTTAATTAGTGAGTGATACTAAGAATGTGTTTGGTTTGGGTGAAAATAGGAGGGATAGAAAATGGAAGAGAGAAAATAAAAAAATGTGTATTTGGTTGGAGAGGAAAAGGGGGAAAAAAATGATGGAGCCCGATAATTTTCTCTTAGATCCCAACTAAACTTTATCTCCCCAATTTGGGAAGAAAATAGGATAGAAAATAATGAACAAAAGCTCCTTGTTGTTCATGACAATATTACCCCAGCAATTTCATTTTTTTTTTTATAACTTTTTCCCCCTTTTTTTTTTTGTGTGTATGTCTTTTTCTTATGTTGTCTCTCATTTTATTTTTTTCCTCTTCTCTCTTCCTCTGTGCTCATTTGTGACTCTTCTTGTCAGTTTTGGGTCTTGAATTTCTTGTGTTTTCTTTTTTTTATAAAATTTTATTTTAAAAAAAATGAAGGGCCCATTCATAGAATTTCATACACAAAATTTTAATAAAAATATAACATAGTTATTTTTTATTTTATCTAATAAGGACATAATAGTAAATTTACACAAACTTTGTTTCCTATCATCTCATTTAACTTCTCAACCGAACAAAAGAGTTTTCTATCCCTGCATTTTTCTACCCCCAAACAAACACCATGAGGAAAAACTAAAATATCTTCGATCCCTTTACTTTTCCATACCTCCAACCAAACAAGCCCTAACATCCTCTTATCATTATAGATATCAGGAATTTTCTACAAAAATTCCTCTCAATATCAGTCGTAGATACCAACAATTTTCTACAAAAATTCCTCTCAATATCAAGATTTGACTGAAAAAAAATATATAGAGAGAGAATTTGGGAAGGGGATCGGATTGAGGGCGCGTATAACCCTAGATGCATTTACAAATGCTAAAATACATGTAACGACAATATTCCAAAATGGAACATAATCTTCTATACAGCCAGTAAAGATGCCAACATTCCACTTGAAGTACTTCAATAGGGATACAGCTTTTTTAAGTCTTTGAAGAGCACTTGAAGGGCCAATAATTTGCTGAAAAAAAAAAAAAAAAAAAAAAAAAAAAAAAAAAAAAAGTGACTAAGGTGTAATTTCTTCAAATTTGATTCTCAAATATCCCCAAAATAAATATGTTTATCATTATTAATTGTAAGATCCAACATTAGGTTCACTAGGATGAAAAACACACTCATTGACTGAGCCAGTGTGGCCAAGGAGCTTATACAAGATGCGTCTAAAGGTTGTATCCCATATGTAAACCATTCGATGTGTAACTTTTAATCCATAGACTCTTTAGCTATGGAATCTAATACATGCAAACTTCCTGTCCACAACTCTTAGGTACTTAACACTATGATCTTTTGGAAAGCAACTTCAACACCCTGATCTTGATTCTTGATATTGCTTCAATCTTGAACAATTTGTTCACAGTTTGCCAACGTAAACTGTAGACCCAACATTGGTTATTAAAGATAGTGGTAGCATGTGTTTTGGTTGTTACAATTATTTATTTCATTTCGATTTTTTTTTTTTTTTTTTTTTTTTTTTTTTTTTTTTAACGTGACAAGTTAACTCCTTATTTCAAGTTTGGTGACAAACACGCATAATAATAAAATCTAGGCTACACGAAATAGAAAATTGTATAGTTCAACAAACTCTATACTTGTATCATTAGGCAAAGTTCACAAAAGAGTCTATTATCAATAATAAGGATTACAGTACACCCATGCTCACAAACTCTCAAAAACATACACTAAAACAACTCCTCAAATCAATACACTTAAAGGATAGTCTCACATTAACACACAACCGTAAGTACATACCCTTTTTGAATGACTTGAACTCATTATTTTTAACTTAAAAAACCATAATTTTTGTGCAAAAATAGTATATGTGGGGCCAGAGAATTTGTGACCCCGGCCTACTTTACATTAGGGTCCAAGACCCGAGCCGAGGAAAGACATTGCCGAGAACATGCAATGAAAGTCCAAATGGCCTAGAGATAAAGCCAAGGACGATGTTGTCCTCAGCATCCCAAGGCGCTCCTAGAAAAAAGGGCGAGTATGGTATAGGAGCGGTACATGAAAAAGCCAAACACCTCCGCATTAATGTGAAAAGGACCCTTGAATAGTGTGGCAACAAAGGACAAGGGAAAGGCTACCATTACTGCAATTAAGTACTCTGCGCCTGACAGAGCAATATTTTTCAGCTTTTACAACCACTTCCAACCACTTTGGGTATGGGCTGATAGGACAAGTATCAACCCTAGAAAGTTGAACCTATATATGGACGTTGGAAAGAGGGTAAATGCTAGTATAAAAAGGAAAGAGAAGCAATTCAGGGAGGGAGGGGGACATATCGTCTCCCAGGCCATTGAATCCTAAAAAAGGGAGAATAACAAGAACACATAGTTCCTCGGACAAGGTCTAAGGACCGGAGCCGCTCAGACCGTGCCGAGAAAAAAGTCTTATTAGATATGCTAAGTTCACCCTCGTGCGATTACTATGAACTCCATGACTAACCACCATCCGGTGACCAAAGCCTAGCCTTTCAGTCCACTCTCTACAAATTTTATTGTTTGGATTTTTAACGTACGAACCCAATATCAGTTTGGGATCGTTACAAATTGAATCCTTACACTATATATACTGTTGTGGATAAGAGCGTGAAAATATACAACATCCTACAATTTGGTTGCCTTTTACTTAAAGGTGGTAATTAATGATAAAATATGATTAATAAAGCTGCATGAGAATCATGTATAGGCTTCTGCAAAAAAAAAAAAAAAAAAAAAAAATCATGTAGGCTGTGTGTACATTTGGCAACAGACTAGGGTCCGTTTGGATGGAGGAGTGGAAAAATGGGAGGATAGAAAATTGTGGAAGGATGGAAAAGTGGGAGGATGGAAAATATTTAGTTTTCCCTCTTGTATGTTTGGTTGGAGGGGTGGAAAAGTGGGAGGGTGGAAAACTCTTTTGTTTGGTTAGAGAGAAAAAGGGGAGGATGAAAAATGTAATTTATATAAATTGACTATTATACCCTTGTTGCATAACATGTAAGAAATAAATTTATTTATACTTATTACATAATATTAAATTTATCACATCATATATATAAATTTTTATTATTTTTTTTATTATTATAATGTAAAAATTAGATCAGGTCACATTTGAAAAAAAAAAAAAAAAAAAAAAACGTTCAGGTCACGTTGAAGAAAAAAATGTTCAGGTCACGTGAAAAAAAGAAAAAAGAGAGAGAAAAAAAAGAAAGGAGAACGTTTCAGCTCACGTTAAAAAAAAAAAAGAAAAAGGGAAGAACGTTTCAGGTCACGTGAAAAAGAAAAAAAAAAAGAAAAAAAAAAGAGGGCATTACCGTAAAACTGCACTAAGGCAGGTTTCCCCCTTTGCTTTTCCTCCCAATTTGGGAGGAAAAAATTTGTGGGCCCAGGGAGAAAATTTTCTCCCTAATTTTCCACTCCCCCTATTTTCTTCTCATTCCCAAACAGTGGAAAACTGAGTTTTCCACCCCATTTTCCCTCTTATATTTTCCATCCTCCCTATATTCCACCCATCCAAACAAAGCCTAAAAGCTAGTTTTTGTTTAAATTATTTATTTTTTATAAGTCTGACATTACTTTTTGTCTCAAATTTTATTTCAAATAATTTAAGTTTTAGTATTTTAAAAATAAATTAGCTTTTAATTTTTTTTTTTTAAGTTTTTTATATTTAACTTTTAAGCCTATCTCACATTATGCAAATAAATTATTGAAAATAAGTAATTTTAAAACAGCCATTTAAAAAAAGACACCAGATAGAGGCAAAGTAAATGAAGTACCTTAAAAAAAGGGTAAAAGATAAAGTTTATTAAAAAAAGAGGTAAAGTATAAAGGTCAACTTAATGGGTGTTCTTAGTGTATTGTTTAATAGACAATTTTAAGAAAATTTTGATATACATTTTATGAAAAATATTTATTTAAAAAAAAAAACACGATCAAACAATCGGTTAATTTTTTCTTTTCACATAAATTTTTTTAATTAATATCTTAAGTCATCTGTTAACTTTTCTCAAAATATAAAATGTTGATTCAATAATGAAAAAAATGGTCAAATTTTACAATAATTATACATGGGTGAAAATTATTCAGGACCAAAATTTATACTTCAGGTAAGATATTTATTGTTCTGTTTTGTTTTTTTTTTTTGCTTTTTTTTTTTTTTTTTCCTACATGATTGAGTTTGGGTTTGAGTCGTTTGACATGGAGAAGAGGACTAAAATTTAGACCTTGTATAAGATTTGATTTTTTTTTCTCCCTACACATTGAATTTGGGTTTCTGCCTAAAATTGATTAGGGTCAAAATTGGATTGAATTACCTTAATCAAAAGAATCACTACTCTTAGACACATATGACAGGAGTTTCGTTTAGATCATCATCAATTCATAAGGCTTTTTTTTTTCCTCTCTAAAACATTAAAGATAAATTAATCGTTTAATTAATATAATATAAAAATTGTTAAAAGATCAATATTGTTCCGAGTGGTATTCACTATTCAGGAGAACTCCGTCAAACAAGCAATTTCTTCGAAGATGAGAAGAGAAACAGAAAGTGACTTATGCACAATGTACTATCAATGAGACTTCGAAACTGATGGAATACAATTGCATGTGAACTGTGAGGTACCTAAGTACCTAAAAAGGAGTATAAAACTGCAAACCATCAGTGGTCAAAATTTGTAATAATGAAGGTGAGATTTTTGGATTGTGCAATTGCTAGGTCATTGCACCCGGCACAATTTGCCCTCAAGACTTTTACTACTTCTACTTTTTAATTCTAATTTTTTAAACTTTTTTAGATTTTGTTTTAACTGCTTTTAATTGCACCCAATACCACGTTTATTACATTAGGTACAATTCCCTATATCTCTAATATTTTTTCTCATTTTTTTTTTCAAAGATTTTTTCTCTCCCATAAAAACAGTTCGAAAAGTAAATTAAAAATTACACCACACAAAAAACTCAATTGTGTCCTTATTCTCAATTTTTTATAAAAAGAAAGAGAAAAATTATATTTTATTACTCTAAATTATATTCTAATTAGAATTTTACATCCTAAATTTTGAATTTTCATCTAAATTAAAAATAAACTTGTCATTAGGATGTAAAATATAATAAGAGTCATAATTTATAATGTAAAATATATATTTAGATAATTGATGATAGTGTAAAGTATAATATGAGATATAAATTAAGATGATAAAATGTAATTCCTATAAATGAATAAAAATGTAAACTTATAACAATGTTTGTTGCTGCTAGTCGATAGAACCGATGTAGACAAGTATTAAGTATATGTGAAGTTCCTCAAAAGAATAAGGAAAAGTATAAAGTTGATTAAAAAAAAGAAAAAAGAAAAAGGTAAAGTATAAAGGGTTAATTGAATAATAACAAGAATGGTCAAACAAGCACAAAATAATTTCTTGGAAGATGTGAAGAGATAAGGCAGAAAGTGACCATGCACTTTGTACTGTCAAAAGAGATTTTGGAATCGGTGGAAGACAATGGCATGTGAAGTGTGAAGTACCTAACCAGAAGTGTTCAGAAGCTATCAGCATTTGTAATAATTTTTTTTTGAGCAAAGAATTTGTAATAATTAAGGTGAAAATTATTGAAGCGTGAATGTGAACATGAGAAACTGATCGGTTTCGGATCAAAAGTATCTGAATTTACTGTTTGTTTTAGATCTATGAAAAATCAAAGTAAGTTCGGGTGAACCTATTGGAGTCTATTAAAAAAAAAAAAAAAAAAAAAAACTAAATATTGGTCATCGTCGCCAAATTTTCACCCCTAGGGGTGAAAATTATTCAAGTGGTTGGTGTGTTGGCGACGATGACCAAATTTTTTTTTTTTTGGAGAACTGATTAGAAACTTTCATTAAAAACGAACCAAAAGAGAAAATACAAAAAAAGAAAGAAAAAAAACGTATAAATCCCAGGCTTAACTACAGGCAGTTAGCCAAGGAAAACAACTACTCCAAGTGCAGGAAAAAAAAACCACAACCTGACCCTACACAAAAAGTAGCTACTAAAATTTGACTTGGGGTAAGATTTTATTTATTTTTATTTTTTTAACATGACTGAGTTTGGGTTTGACACGATTCTCGAAAAAGAGGACCAAAATTTAGACCTCGGGTAAGATTTGATTTTATTTTTCCTCTCCACATGATTGAGTTTTGGTTTCACCCAAAATTGATTAGGGTCAAGATTGGATTGAATCTACCTTAATCAAACTACTTTTAGACAATGAAAAAAAGAGTTTAGTTAAGTTCAACATTTAGGATGGCAATTCTAGTTTGCGAGTTTGGATGGTGTCATGTTGAGTGATGAGTATTCGACTATATGAGTTAATCTGAATCTGACCTGTTTAGTAAACGTGTTAAAAATTCTCAACCTGAACACGACCTGTTTATTAAACAGGTCGACCTAATCCGACATCTTTAACTTACTTAATTGACAATTCATGTAAAGGTCAATACATATGACCTATTTAATAATCTATTTGATGAATAGGTCATACTTATCCTATATAATTTTTATCAATTCTCATATATCTAAAATTAAAATACAATTATAACTATAAATATATTAATAAACATATAAAAACAATCATAAATTTAGCAATTATATCAAAATAACTAATAACTTTATAAACTAAGGGAAATGCTAAAGAGTGCCCTTAGGGTATTGGTTAATAATCCATTTAAAAAAAGTTTTTATGGGAAATGAAAAAGAAAAAAAGTAATTAATATTTTGACAGCTTTTTTCATTTCCCATAAAAGTGGTATCAAAACTTTCCTAAAATGGATTATTAGGACACTCGTTAGCATGACCCATAAACTAAACAGGTTAAATGAGTCAAATGGATTCACATGTTGAACACAAATATAACCCATTTATTAAACGAGTTAACCATATCAACCTAAATATGATCTAAACCCATTTAACTTTGACTCATAACTAATTTATAAACGGATTAGTCTTATTAGATTCACAGATCGTCTCAAATTTTGCAACCCATAATCAATGTCAACTTATAAGTTTTTTTTTTTTTTTTCCTTAAACATTAAAGATAAACTAATCGTTTAATTAATATTATATAATAATGGTCAAAAGGTCAAATATTGTTGCCCAAGAAGTGGCACTCAGAGGAGTTCCGTCAAACGAGTACAGTATACCCGCTCAATCTCACTTTGTTTGTCCTCTATTTTATTTTGAGATGTCCTAAAATATTGTCTTGTTTCTAAAAATAAAAGTCATTAATTTACTAATATTTCTATTATACTCATATTTTATTAATAATAAAATTTTTTGATAAATTTATTTAAGGGTAGTTTTAGAAACTTGTACATTTTAAAAAAATAGACAAAATAATAAATAATGTTTTCTTAAAAAATTTGACTTTTCAAACTATAAAAGAAAATGAGACGGAGAGAATAACTTCATAATTTCTTGGAAGATGTGCAGAAATAAGGCATGCACTTTGTACATACTTTGAAATCGGTGGAAAACAATTGCATGTGAACTGTGAAATACCTAACCAGAAGTGTTCAGAAATGAGCAGAATTTGTAATAATTGACTTAAAAAAAAAAAGTGATCAGAATTTGTAATAATTGAGGTGAAAATTATTAAAGCGTGAATGTAAACATGAGAAACTGATCGGTTTCGAATCAAAAGTATCTGAATTTACTGTTTGTTTTAGATCTATGAAAAATCAAAGTAAATTCGGGTTAACCTATAGGAGTTTTAAAATAAATAAAAAAAAACCTAAATATTAAAAATTATTTAATCAATTAATTCAGCAAATTACCATAAAACCTGAAATACGAGACAATACATACACATATTAACACAGTAATTCAATACGATTGCTACTAGTACTATATACACACAAGTATTGAACACCAATACAAAACTATCAACCAGGCACAAAACCATATCTCAATTAACATATGATATCACAAGATAATACAGTTTATAACTATTTAGATCAATTGATTCAATCAATTACCATAAAAATATGAGAAGATAATTTTAATAATTTAATTGTTACAATAATAGAAGGGGATTTGAATATTAGATTTCTTCAAAGTAATGGCATCCAGGAGGAGCCTACCAAACAAGAAATTTCATGGAAGATGTGAAGAAATAGAGCAGAAAGTACCGCATGCATGCATGCACATTGTACCATCAAGACAGTGAAATCGGTGGAAGATAATCGCATGTGAACTATTAAGTACTTGAAAAGGTTGGATTGAGATTTGGTGCTCCATGCAATACCTTCTCAATAGGTCGGATTAAAATTTTAAAAGTTAATTTTTAATACTAACCATTGAATCAAGGAAATTAAAAAGGTAAAAAAATTGAGAGTTAAAAAAAAGTTAAAAACTTTGAAAATGAGAAATGATGTGAAAGGTATTACATGATGCAATAGCCCTAACTATTGCACCAAATCTTAATCTCTAAAAAGAGGTGTAAGATAACAGTGTTCAGAATTTGTAACAAGGAAGGTAAATTTTTTTCTATCTCCAAAAAAAAAAAAAAATTGAAAAATTTTCAATGCGTAAATATGAACATAAAGCACTATAAACTAGAAAGCATTTCCCTATCTGTTAACATAATTTTCTAGAAAAAGCTAAAATTCATTCCATTACAACATGAAAAAATAAAAACACTTAAAACTTCGTCAAAACTAAAAATTTTTCTCATAAAAAGAAAACAAAAAATTTATGTTTTGGTAGGAACAGTAAAATCGATAGGATTCCATATAATCCTACGATTATATACAATCCTATGTACTATCCTATAATTTTTATGATCCTAGTGTGATCCTAAATATTTTGGTGAAGTGAGATCATAAAATCGTATGATTTTACAATCCAGATAGTGATTTTGATAATTATTATGGTGTGATTGACGATGACCAAAATTTAGACTTCGAGTAAGATTCTTTATATTGGTTTTTTTTTCTTTTAAATTTTTTTTTTACATGATTAAGTTTGGGTTTGACATGGTGAAGAAGACCAAAATTTAGACAATGGTAAGATTTGATTTTTTTTTTTCTCCCTACGTGATTGAATTAGTGTTTCACCTAAAATTGATTAGGCTCAAGATTGTATTGAATTAAAACTACCTCAATCAAAAAGATTCACTACTTTTAAACACGAATGACAGGAGTTTAGTTTAGATCAACATTAACCCATAAGTTATATTTTTCTCTTAAACATTAATGATAAATTAATCAAATTTCTAAAAATAATTAATAAATCAATATTTTTAGAGAATTCATTAATTTTCTTTTCCATTCAAAAATGTTTAAAAGGGTGAAATACTGTTCCAAAGAGTGGCATTGCCATTCAGAGGAGTTCCCAAAAGAACAATTTCTTTGAAGATGAGAAGAGATAAAGCAGAAAGTGAATCATGCAGAGTGTACTATTTAAGAGACTTTGAAATTGGTGGAAGACAATTTGTAAAAAGGAAGGTGACATTTTTTCTGTCTCAAAAAAAAGAAAGTTAAGAATTTTCAAGCGTGAATGTGAACATGAAAAATTAAAGAAGATAGTGATGATGGCTTGGGTCCTACAAGGCTACATTTAGATTAAAAATATATATATTTAACATCATAATTCTTCTCTACTTTCCAAATACTTACCATATCTGTGTCTTACTAGAGCAACAAAGTAAAAAGGGCTGAGACTATCCTTATGGCATGTTTGGAAGTTAAAAAAATAAGGAGGAGTAGAGTAGAGGGAGAATAATTCAATTACCTTATTTGGAAGTTTTTTAAGAAAGGAGGGGGAGGAGTTTGAAGGAATTTGGAGGGGTTTCAACCACCTCTAACCTCTCATTTTTAATTCTCCCAAATTGAAGAGATTTAGAGGGAGAGTAAAGTAGATAAATTATTGACTAGATAAATTTCCCAATTTATCATTTCTAAATTAATAATAGACCAATGTTGCAAGTTTATTTTCAAATAGGGGTAAATTTGTCTATTTTAATAATTTCCTCTCCTCTCAATCCTAATTTTTAAAACATCCAAACAAGGGGAATGACTAATTACTTCCTTCCCCCTTACTAATTTTATAAACATCCAGATAAGGTAGAGGGGAACCATTTCCCTCTACTCTCCTCCCCACTAGTCTCCTCCCCTCTACTTTCCTCATTCTCTAAACTTTCAAACAGGCCATTAATGTTGTCGCTGAGGAAATACTAGGCAAGCTGATTTCACTTGCTACTGATTAAATCAGCCTTGCTTGGGGTCTCAAGAAACATATAGAAGAGGTGGTGTGTTATGGTCAGCATTTTTCACTTTTGAGAGGGAAGGGCCCTTTTTTGGATTGAAAATTCATTGATGAAGAATGGAGAACAATGGTTTAGACCAAGTGAGATGTAACTTTTCTTTTCAATTTTTAATAATTGTGATTAGTTTTAGAATTTGAATGTACAAATGCATAAATGTAAAAAAAAAAAAAAAAAAAAAAAAAACCAGCTTAGAGATTATTTTTGAGTCTACCTAAATGTAATCAAATATCTATACTTATCTCAAATCTTAACAGTAATAACTATCACATATTTACTGTTGCAGGCATTGTATACTCACTTTTCTAAAGTGTCCTTAAAATATGATTTCAGATAATTTCACAATTTTATCTAAAATTTCTTGATTTCACATTCTAAATCGAATTTGTGTTTTCAATACATATATATATTTCTTTTGAGAAAATTTTAATACATAATTTTAAAAATGTATGAGTGTATATCAAGATTTAACCAAATCTTTAAGGATGATGTACAAGCTCCAGCACATGGTTATGACCCATCCCACAAAGATCCTTTTAGAAAAAAGACACGGACTTGAAAGACGTGTGAAAAAAAAGGTTCCCCACTAAAGAAAGAAAAAAGTTGCCTGCTAAAAATAATAGTAGCTGCTTTTTATCTTTTTGGATAAATATAAATACTCCGTAAATAGTTACTGCTATTCTTTATCGTCACAATTATTCTCTACTTCCCAAATACTTCCAGCATATTTGAGTACCAAAGAAAACATGGCTGAGGCTATCGTTACTGATGTTGCTAAGGGAATACTAGGAAATCTGATTCGACTTGTTACTGACCAGATTGGCCTTGCTTGGGGCTTCAAGGATGAGCTGACACGGCTTCGTGAGAATGTAGAGATGGTTCAAGCTGTGCTGTCTGATGCAGAGAAAAGGCAAGTGGGAGAAGAGAGCGTGAGGCTTTGGCTGCAGAGGCTTAAAGATGTTGCTTATGATGCTGATGACGTGCTAGATGAGCTTGCTTACGAGCTTCTTCGGCGAAAGGTAGAGATCCAAAACCAAATGAAGAGAAAGGTATGCTTCTTCTTTTCATTTTCAAATCCCATTGCATTTCGTTTCAAGATGGCCAACAAAGTTAAGACTATTGCTGAATCGCTAAAGAGAATTAATGATGAAGCAAATCAATTTGGACTTACTAGAGTCAAATCATTAAATGTCAATGCTGAGATTATCCCAAGCCATCGAGAGACAGATCGCTTTATTGATAATTCAGAAGTTGTAGGAAGGGAAGATTGTGTTTCAGAAATAGTGCAATTATTGACTAGTGAAACCACTGAAAAACTCTCAGTCATTCCCATAGTAGGAATGGCAGGTGTGGGAAAAACAACTTTAGCAAAACTGCTTTACAATCATGAGCTAGTCAAGAGTTATTTCAATAAAAAAATATGGGTATGTGTTTCCAATGATTTTGATGATAAAAGGATTCTAAGAGTGATTCTTGATCCCCTTATCGGTAACTCAAGTACATTAAAAACAAAAAATGAAATACTTGAAAAACTTAAAGAAAAGTTAGAGGGAGGAAGATATCTTCTAGTCCTTGATGATGTTTGGAATGAAGAGTTAATTAAATGGGATACTTTAAGAAGTTGTTTGTTGGGAATTAGTTCAAATATTGGAAACCACATTATTGTAACAACCCGTAGTGACAAGGTGGCAGCAATCATGGAGACAATTCCCCAAGGTCACTTGAAAAAACTTTCAAATGATGAATGTTGGTCCATAATCAAGAAAATAGTATCTCCTAATGAAAGAGATCAACTAACTCCAGATTTGGAGGCTATTGGAAGGGATATTGCCAAAAAATGTGGAGGGATTCCATTAGCTGCAAAAGTCTTAGGAGGGATAATGTGTTGTAAAAAAGAGAAAAGTGAATGGTTAGCCATTCAAGATAATGAAATTTGGAATTCCGAACATGGTAGCTATGAAATACTAGAAATATTAAAATTGAGCTTCAATCGTCTTCCATCACCATCTCTTAAACGATGCTTTGCATATTGTTCACTTTTTCCTAAAGATTATAAGATTCAAAAGGAAGAATTAATTCATCTTTGGATGGCCGAAGGGTTCCTTCAACCATCTCAAAGTAGTTCGGTGATGGAGGATATTGGTAACAAGCATTTTGATATCTTGTTAACAAATTCCTTATTCCAGGATGTGGAAAAGGATGATTATGATAATGTTAAGAGTTGTAAGATGCATGATTTGGTACATGATCTTGCCCTCTCAATTTCAAAATTTGAAATTTTGATTTTGGAGGAGGATTCACAGGATAATATCAATCATGTACAGGATAACATCAATCATGTACGGCGTTTATTAATCCAATATGATGGGGAAATAGTACCTAAAATTCCACTTTCAAATGACCATGTTCGGAGAATGCGCACACTTGTTTCAGAAAATGCTATGTCTGGAAAAATATTATCATATTTTAAATGCTTGCGTGTTCTAAAATTATCTGGGAATCAGATAACAAAGTTATCAGACTCAATTAGTTGCTTGGTACACTTGAGGCTTCTCCACATCTCAAAGACTAAAATCGAAGCATTACCAAACTCCATCACCAAGCTCTACAATTTGCAAACTTTAAGACTTGAGTGGTGCATATTTCTTAAAGAGCTTCCAAAAGATCTAAAAAAATTGGATAACTTGAGGCATATTTATATTGATTATTATGGTAAGATCAACCGAACACCAAAAGATATGGGGAATTTGAATTATCTACGAGCATTGTCATTTTTCATTGTGGGTCAAGACGTAGGTGAGCATATCAAGGAATTGGGATGCTTGAATCAACTTAGTGGAGAATTAGACATCAAGAATCTAGAAAATGTGAGAGATCAAGAAGAAGCTAGAAGCGCAAATTTAGCAATAAGGGCGAAAATAAATAGGTTAAGATTTTACTGGAGTGATAGTTCAGATAGAGAAGTCAATCACCATAATGAAGAAGAAGTGTTGGAAGGCCTCCATCCTCATCAAAATTTGAAATCCTTAACAATTGGTGGCTTTGGTGGAAAGAAATTCCCATCATGGATGCCACATTTTAACAATTTGATCCAGATAGATTTAAATTGTTGTGATTGTGATCAAGTTCCCACCCTCGGGCATCTACCCTGCCTTAAGGCTCTAGTAATGGAGAGAATGAATAATGTGACATGTATTGGAGTTGAGTTTTACGGCATGTGCGGTAATGTATTGTTCCCAGCATTAACAACAATCAGAATTGGTTATATGCAGAAACTAGTGGAGTGGAAGGATGCACTGGAGGTGACATCAGCATGTGTAGTGTTTCCTTGCCTTGAGGAGTTGACCATTGTAAATTGTTCACAACTAAGGAGTGCCCCACGTCATTTTCCGCTTTTACTGAAATTAGAGATTTCCAGAGCCTACAACACAGCTTTGGAAAGGATTAGCAGCAATCTTACCACACTCAAGTCTGCTCAGATTTCTACTGTGTCAGGACTTAATTTTGTGCCAGAGCAACTTTTCTATACCTCTCTCCAATCACTCACAATAGAATTTTGTGGGGAACTGAGTTATATATCGGACACCTCCCAACCCCTCATTTCCCTCGAGGAGTTGACAATACAGGATTGTCCTAAGCTGAAGTGTTTTCCATATATACAAGGTCTACACTGCTTGAATATATACGGGTGTGGTTTTGAAGTTCTAACTACCCAGCTACAATTATGTACGTCTCTCTCACAATTGGTTATAATCGATTGTCCTAATCTGAAATCACTTCCAGATCTACAAGAATTCCATTCTCTTTCACAATTAGAGATCTACACGTGTCATAATCTCAAATCAATTCCAGATCTAGGAGAGTTGTGCTTTCTTACACGTTTAGCAATTAAAAATTGCAGCAACATCACGTGTCTGCCAGGGGGGTCATTAAAATGGTTGAAGACTTTAAGGATTGGTGGGTATTGTGAGGAGCTGGATGTTTTCCCCAGTCTCAATTTCATCCAACACTCTCATACGATGCTCGAATTTCTACACTTGAAAGGGTGGGCTAAACTCAACTCTCTCCCGGGCGAAATTCAACATTTCACTGCCCTTGAAACTTTGATTATCGATAGTTTTGATGGAATAGAAAGTTTACCTGAGTGGTTGGGCAACCTTGCTTCCCTTAAAACACTCAAAATTTGGGACTGCAATAACCTGATGTATCTGCCCACAACACGCCTCATCAAATTAGAAAAAATAGATATTTGGGATTGCTCCAAGTTAAAGGAAAGATGTGCAAAGGGAAGCGGGGCTGAGTGGTTGAAGATTGCCCACATTGCAAAGATAAGAATGTAAGTTTTCTGATACCTCAACTCCTCTTCTCATATACTCTCTTTTGAATGAACAAATTATTCATAGTCAACCCTAATTTCTTTATTCCTCTTTTCACTTTCCCAAATAAACGATGATTAAGAAATCGTACAGAGATAAGCCGCTGAATTTTCATCATCCCCAATCACAGAAAAATGGCCTAACATTGGCCGTATTCCGATTATACAGAAATAATTAGGTAAATTCATCTAAACCTGATCTCCTCCTCTTCTTTTCTAGTAAACTTTTTTTTTTTAGGAACCAAATATAAAATGATGTGATTGTAGGTTATTCCGTGGTTTTAATCCATTGGGGAAAGAACTGAAATGCGGTAATGTGCAAAACAAGTTCAGGTACCTTAATTTCTCTTTTTCCCAAGGCATTTTCATTTTTCTTTTCCAACATAACAGAATGCTATAAAGTTGTAGTTCACATAACATTCATAGTCTTAGCATTGTATTATGCTCTAATCAGGTCCAATGGAAGTGTCACTTTGTACTATCATCATGCTTCTAATCTATCATTGTTCCATAGTAGCTCAAAGTTACAGTGGTCGCTGTTAACTGATTGGTTGTAGGTTCGAATCCTACATGGGGAGATTTGATTCATTCGCTTTAATCGTTATTGATAGGTAACCTGTTCCTATGTCTTTGTTTTTATTGCATTCTATTGCATCTGCCAACAACACTCACAATATCTAATCTTTAAAATCAAGATTTATAACACTCATGGGGAGACTTGTTTCTATTGCGTTCCAACAACACTCATAATATCTAATCTTTAAAATCAAGATTTATAACATCTACCACGGTTAAAAAAATTTGTGAGAGAAAAAGAAAGCTAAAGAAAATGGGTGATTTTTTTAGTGGAAATTATGTCATATTGAATAATAGACATTTATATACTAAATGCAAACAGGGATAACAAAAACATCATCTTCTAGCCAAACCTTGTGAAAGCAGTAAGCGTTGGATATATATATATATATATATCCATGGTTGGTACTCTGCATTTTCTATTATTCTTACAGTGACCTGAGTTATGGTTTTCAAATTGCTAGTTGAAGGTATCATATTTTGATGATCTTAAAGCTTTGCTGGATTGGTGGGACAACTTTTCCTTTCCCGAAGAGCTAATTTAAATTATGGAAGAAGCGCAATCCATGGTAGGTTGACGCTGCTTAAGAGTACGCTTTCTAGCCTTCCTACTTACTATTTATCCCTTTTTACCATTCCCTCGCATGTGGCTAATAAGATTGAGAAGATTCAGAGGGACTTCTTGTGGGGGGATTCGAAGCTTCATTTGGTGGGGTGGGATAAGGTGTGTGCTCCTAAGGTTAATGGTGGTTTGGGTATAAGGAAGTTAACTACGTTTAATAAAGCGTTACTAGGAAAATGGCTATGGCGGTTTGGGGTTGAGGAGACTCGTCTTTGGCGGAGGGTTATAGCTTTGAAGTTTGGGGAAGAGTGGGGGGGTTGGTCGTCCAAATTAGGCAAGGGTGTTCATGGGTGTGGTTTATGGAGAAGTATCCGGAAAGGTTGGGAGGTGTTTAGCAAACACATCCGATTTGAGGTAGGGGTGGGGGATAGGGTGAAGTTTTGGACAGATCAATGGTGTGGGGACTTACCTCTCCATCTATCCTTCCCGGTTGTGTATGGGATTGCTATTAATAAGGAGGCATCTGTAGCCTCGTCTCTCGAGCGTCTGGGAACCGAGGCCCGGAGAAGTTGGAAGGTTCTCCTTCTTAGAAATCCGAATGATTGGGAGTCAGGTGTTGTGGATGATTTCCTTCATTCTCTAGGTTCTAATTTACCTCTATCTGAGCAAAGAGACCGTATGATTTGGAAACTGTCAAAGAAGGGGGTTTTTGATGTTCGATCGTTCTATGATAAGCTTCGATGTCCCTTGCCTATTATCTTTCCTTGGAAAGGTGTTTGGAAGGTTAAGGCTCCTACACACGTCTCCTTCTTTGTTTGGTCTGCAGCTTGGGAAAAGATTCTTACAGGGGACATTCTGCGGTGTAGAAGCCTCGATTTTGTTGATTGGTGCATTTTGTGCCGTAGTAATGGGGAGACGGCGAATCACTTGCTTCTTCATTGTGGAAAAGCTTTTCAGTTGTGGAGCCTGGTGTTTAGATCTTTTGGGATTTCTTGGGTCTTGCCAAGATCGATTGCAGATACGCTTTTCGGCTGGTGGAACTAGCTCGGAAAGCACTCTTCTAGAGTTTGGAATCTAGCTCCGTTGTGCCTAATGTGGTGCATTTGGAGGGAGTGAAACTGGCGTACTTTTGAGGACAAGGACAAGACTGATGACCAACTGCTCGCTTACTTTAGTGGCTCTCTTTTTGATTGGTCTAGGGCTTGGGGACTCACATCTAGTGATTCTATCCCTATGTTCCTAAGTTCTCTTCTTTGTAATTAGTTCTGTGTTGGTTCCGCTTGTTTTCTTGTTTTCTCCTTTTCTTCTCCCTTTTTTGTTTCCTCCTCTGTACTCTCTGTTCTTCCTTTTGTTTTCTTGAGGTTTTTTAATATAATTTTCTTACTTATCAAAAAAAAAAAAATCTGTCAATATTTTATGTAATTGGCTAATCTTTTGATAAAACGCATTTTACTTGTAATTGGGTAGATTTAGGATGTGTTTAATGCTTTAAGAAATAAGGTTTCAAGTTCAAGTGTTAAAACCATACAAGTCTATCCAGGAATCAAACGAAAAAGTGTTGTTTATTAAAGCGCGACAGCTAGCTCTACAGCTAGTATATATCGAGGTTTAAGAGAGCTGTTTCAACCCAAGGCTTGACAGCTGCTCGACATATAGGGTATCTATCGAGATTTATGAAGTTCAGTTTTTCAGAGCTAATTTTCATCCAATCCATGAGTATGTGTTTGAGCTCTCTTTTCTCACAACCCT
The DNA here is from genome assembly GCF_932294415.1 of Quercus robur. Lineage (NCBI taxonomy): Eukaryota > Viridiplantae > Streptophyta > Magnoliopsida > Fagales > Fagaceae > Quercus > Quercus robur. The sequence continues at coordinate 5,458,712 of NC_065543.1, read as the reverse complement.
AAACATATATAAGGATTATTTTAAGGGCCGTCAAAGGTGACGCACAGTTGCACAAGAGCACAATTCCACAAGTGTGAAGAAAAGTGTGACCGAAAACCTAGTTTGTCCTAGTTCTTCTTTCTTGAAGCTGCTGTGTTTGTATACTGTAGGGTTTTGTGACCAAGTAACTTCCTGATTTTCATCGTCTGGATGAACTGAAGAACTTTGCAGCCAACATCCTTCTCAAGTTGGTGATTAAGTCACGTACTGGGATCCATGCATATATTGGTTAGTCACGTACTAGGAGCCATGCATTGAAAATGAGAGATTGTCACTACAGAATAAGTCCAATTGGGTATTAGAGTAAGGATTCAACTGTAGATTGGTATAAGATATTAGGATTCCTTTACTTGTAATCGCTTGTGATAATAGTGAATTCTTGGGAGTGGTGACCTTAAAATCACCCGGTGGGGTTTTTGTCGTGTAGGTTTTCCCCATTCGTAAATAAATCATTGTGTCAATTTATTTTTCACTGCATACTTTAGATAATTGGTGATTTGTTTGTGCTACCACGCGCTTTGCATGTTAATTTAATTAATTAATAAATTTGGCTAATTAATCAATTAATATATCATAAGGAGTCAATACATTCTTGACCTATCAGAAGGTCTGCCAAAGTGGTTGGAAATTTATTAGAGTTTACTACCATCTGATGCTTACTTTAAAAAAAAATATATATATATATATATATTTCATACTGTTTGCTGCCAGAGTGGTTAAATGATGGACAAAGACAATCCAGGAATTTTGTAATGCCAGGGTTCTGATTTGATTCCTATCTTGTTGAAGTTCATTAAAATTTGTGAGTTTTCTCCAATCTCAAGTTCTTCTTTTCTGATGTATCCCTCTTAACTAAACATAACCTTTAGATTTCTCTATTTTGTGTTCTTGCTATATTTCTTGAATATATATAAAAACTGTTATTACAATGCAATGGAACAAAATGACTGTGTTCGTGAAGATTATTGAACTTAATAAGTCAGGCACCATCCTTTATCTTCTAATATTTCATTCTCCTTTGTTATGTTCAAAATTTGTGGCAAATTGATGTCAGTTAGAGCTTGAGGACCCTGCACATGTTATGATTGTCATTGAAGTTGGATTCTTCAAGGTTTTATTAATCTATCTTTTTCTATGCTGCTCAAAATTTTTTTTTTCTTATGCATCTTCTATGCATTGGAATGAAATCATGCATCCTGGAGATTTTCTCTTTCACACGTTTAAGACTATAGATGAGCTCAATTGATTGATATTTGGAAAACTGTAATGAATGTTTTATCATATCTACTTTAGGTTTATGTGCAGTTGCATTGTTGTTTTCATTAGACGTTGAATCTGCATCACTATTTCAGTATAATGCCTAGATGTTAGGACTAAAGATCGATTTTTGTTGGACAAGGCTAAATGCTTAGGCATTTTATGCTTACCTCAACTTTCTGCCTCATCTACTTCAACACACAGCACCATAATAATTAAAAGTTAAAACCAGAAATTAGAATGGATGGAATTTTTTTCTTCTGTAGTTGGGGAACCTTTCATTTATACATCATCTATCTGTTAATAGTTGCAAGAAGCCAGGACCTCTACCAGCACTGGATGTGGTGGAATGCCTCGTTAATTTAAAGATGCCAATTATTTTTCAATGTTCCAATAAAAGGTTACATTTGGTCAACAGGCTATCAATCTATTTCATTCCCTTCAAACTTCAAACAGCTGACAAAGGATTTGAGCAAAGCGTTGTGAAATGACATGTTTAATGTCCCCAAGAAAGAGGAACAACTTGAGATTCAAGTCAAAAGAGAGCATCTTTTCATTTTATGTCTGATATCAAGTTCAAATTTTTGGTAAGCCATCTTCATTTTAACCTGTGTGAAATTTCTGGTTGCTGGCCAATTGGACTATTATTGCGTCTATATCTGCTAATGTTTACAAGTTTACTCTACATGATAGCACTACTACCTTTGTCAACCAACAAAATATCAAGTGAGTCCAAGTTTTCCAGCTTTTACAGCATGGTTTCTTCCATCTCCTATGTACTTAGCAATGGATCTTTTCTAATATACTGAATTCCAGTATGTCATCCACCCATTGAATCTTATTTTTTTCCTGGGTTATGGTTGGCTAAACTAGGGTCCTCTTTTTTCATCAACATCTGAACTTTACTGCACTTAGTATATATCTGCCCAAATAATTTCTAAATAATTTCTTCTTCATATCTTTCTAGCTTCAATTAATGTCAGTTTTGTTCTTCTCTTCTTGTAAGCTTTTCCTTAACAAAAGGGCCAATTGGTTTGGATGCTCCAATTCATGAACGTGTTGGAAGAACAATTTTTAATAGTAACCAGATAAGGTAATGGACATACATAACTTTTATTGGCTACTATTCAAAAATTACCATTTGGTTTAAAATTTCGTTTTGTTACTCAAATGATTTGAAAGTTTTACACATTAAGTCATGTATGAGTATGGATATAAAAACAGTGAATGGCTGCTCTCCTAAAAGATTTTGATGACTTCCCTAACCAATTAGAAGAGGGCAAGATCCATGACATACTCCAACAGTGTGGCAGGATGGCATATTCTTGTTTCAATTGGGCTGGTACAAGTACAATGAACTTTCCACTTGAGAAGCTACACATATTCACGAGTATGGTGGCTTCTTAAAAGCTTTTTGAATTTCTGCATTTTGGTAAGCTATGGTTCTTGTGAATAAGTTGGTTAGATTCCTTGAAATTGATTGTGGACGATGCTAACCAAAATTAGCTACACAGATTCCTAACAGTTCATCCTCGTATCAAATCTTATTCTGTTATTGTGGCCTCACCTAGAGCCCTTTGTTCTAGTGACTTCAACAATTCAATGCTTGCTAAGGTATGAATTTGATGGTTTGCCATCTTGCGCACTTGATTGATTGTCAAAATTGTTCCACAGAAAATCACTTCTACATATCTTTGCCAGAGAAATTTAACATACTAGCTTCATTTATGGATTTTTACATGTCTGTTACAGCCTTCTGTTCTTGTCAATCTTGTTGTCTTATCTAAGAGGCCAACCCGTTCAGGTGCTCCAATTCATACAAGAGTTTGAAGGAATACTAGCCTACAGTGACTGGATAAGGTAATGAACATATGTCTCTATAAATTGACTTTTATTTGCAATCAATTAGTACCATTTTATAAAAAAATTAATTGTATTACTCAGAAATATGAGCTAAAAACCTCTATTAATTAAGTCAGTCATGACAAAAATATCTTACTGTGTTATTATATAATTTTAATAACCAACCGTATACTTCCTGTATTCTTCAGGTGATTCTATTTTGGTCTCAATAAAGTTTAATACTTATAAAAAAAATAAAATTGCAGTTCCTACTCTAAAAACCTTATTGTCAATGAATAGTTGAAGCAAGATACAGTACATAGTTTTCCTGGAAAAAGATAGAACATACATGTATGAAAGCTGAATCTAAATTGCTTACATAAACTAATTTTACAGTGATAGTTGCTAATTGCTAATCAAGGCTGAACAACTTTATGCCTGGTCAATATATTGAGACTTGAGCTTTACCATTAATAACTCTGTTACTTTATCTTGTAGCCTAAACAACCCACTAGCAAATTTAATTTTATGTCTGATATCAACTTCACACAATTTTTGGTAAGCCATATTACATTTGATAATACTCGCTTCACTTAATTGAGTTTCACTTGTCTGTTACAGTCTTCTCTTCTCATCGGTCTTGCTGTCTTAACTAAGAGGATATGCTGCTTGGGCGATCTAGTTCATTCAAAAGTTCTAAAAGAACTAGCCTACACTGCGTGGGTAAGGCAATGAACATATGTCTCTGTAATCTGACTGTTATTTGCAATTATTCAATTAGTACCATTAGGTTTAGAATTGATTGTATTACTCAGAAATATGTCTTAAAATTTCCATCAATGAAGTCAGCCATGACTAAAATATCTTACTGTGTTTTAATCCAATTTCAGTTGTAGCTCCTACACTAAAAGCCTCACCGTCAGTGATAAGTTGAAACAAGATACAGTATGCAAAAAAAGATAGAACATACAAGTATGAATGCTAAATCTTAAATGTCTCACATTACTAATTTTGCAGTCTACCCCAAAACAAAGCAGCAATAGCTGCTAATTTCTAAACAAGGCTGAACAACTTTATGCCTAGTCAACATTTTGAGCTTTAAGCTTTGCTACTAATAACTATGTTACTTTATCCTAAAACCCAAAACAACTACTAGCACATTTTATTATATTCTTCCCATGATTAAATTTATGTTGAATATTTGTTTATACAGGTACCGAAGTTGTCTGATTTGCTACAATCTCAATTATATTTAAACTTCACTTGTTGAAAACTGATGTCACTTGCTGATACTCACTCCGTAGTGCCTTTCTGCTCTTCAATTCGTTGGGTTGATATCTTGGAAAACATCAAAAGCTAATGGCAATTGCATCTGAATGTGAAGTGTGGTGGTCAGTAGTGAAATCATTGCTGCATGTATATAAGACTCCAATCTGGAAAATAGGTGACCTCATCTGCTGTAGCAATAGAATGAGTTCTCGAAGACCTAACTTAGATACTAAAGGTATACCTTCTGTCATTGTTACAGGTTTTACATTGTCATATTTTACTTTTAAAAGAATTAGCTATTGTTATTTAATGTCTTCTCTTTTGTCATTCGGTTTAACCATTGACATTTTAGAACATAAAGAAATGTCTTTTGTATGTTTTTGTGTACCTTGTGATGTTGTTGTTGCGATGGAAGAAGCTCTAACACTGATTTGGTTGGCTTGGTTGGCAGCCTCGTATATGTAGTAGGCACTCAACCCAACATTTCTCAAGCTGTCAGTGTCAACGTGGAACCTAGTCCTTATATGCAGGATTAGGATAAAGGTCATCGACAAGTTGTTAAATGGATCTTGAGATGTATTTTGGGAATGCTGATTTGGGTTTGAAGTTTGAGAGATATGAATCTGTGGGAAGACACTTAGCTAGATGTGTTGATTCAGACTATGTTGGAGATCTAGATAATCTTTGAGAGATCTAGATAATCTTTGTTCTACTACGAAGCTAGAGGTTGACCTCCGGTGAGTCAGAGGTTGATACTGCAGTCAAATATTGCATTGTCAACCAGTGAAGTTGAATACATGGCTATGATTGAAAGCTATCAAGGAGGTTATTTGGCCACACAATTTGATTGAAGACTTTGGGAATCATCAGGAGCATGATCTTGAAATTCAACATAACTATGAGTTCTATTTGACTTTGACAAATTTTATATATATGTTACTTTAGGTAAAGAGAGGGCTGCAGTGCTGTGCAAAAATTAGAGTAGAAAAACTTCTCTTTAGGTGAAGCTTTAAACTTTGTATTTCTCAGAATTTTTTGGGGTGTATTTGGGGTTTGGGTTTTGTTAAAGTGACTTTGTGCCTTTTTTGTAATCTCCATAATTGATTAGTGAAATTTTCTCCACACCATCATCCATGGATGTAGGCTATTGCTAATCCACCTAAATCCTTGTTGTTTCTGTGAATGTCTAATTTTCTTCTAGGTTTCTTCATTTCTATTATTTGTTTGGAGATCTTTCTAAAATCCAAACCAGTTTTCACGATTAATCTTGTATGGGAGTGCTATCTAGAGGTCGTTTCCCACAACAGTTATTTGCAAAATAATTTGCTATATTTATAGAATAACTTATCATCAATCATCAACATTCTCATAATCCAGTTTTCTCTTACGAAGTTACGATCTAATGTGGGTTATTGTTCAGTTTCCCTACCTTTATATCCAAGAGCTTATAAGTTTTAGTTCTTTAGTATTTTGTTTAATCCTTATGCCACCATATGTAGGCATTGAAATATCTGTTGCCACTATAATGTATTTTGTATTTTAGTTATAAACTAATCACCGCCTAGATACCATCATTCAGTTCTAATGATGTGGTCCATCAATTAGTCCAAGTTTTAACTAATTAGGATCAATAGAATCCCATCATTAAGTTCTAAATGGTGTGGTCCATCAATTGGTCATGGTTTTAACTAATTAGGATCACATAGAAGGATACATCCTTTGTACTCTCAATAACATCATATGCGCTGGAGGTAGTGTTATTATATCACCATCCAGCTAGGTCCATTCTGGCTAGACTTGATTACCAAGGAGAGTCTATCTTATCTTATTAAGGTAAGAATTAATACTTGCATGATTGTTTGTAAAGAGTATAGGCATCTTTTCATATAGGCATTTTTCATGAAAGATGGATTGATCCACATTGTCTCTCAAAATTGAGACTATCTTGTTTACTCTTTGATGTTCCAAATCTTTGAGAGAATTGTTCCAGCAAAGCTAGATTTTAGTGGCATTGGGGGTCGAGTGGGACTAAACTTTGTCAAGCAGACTCCATATATACTCAATCCAATTTTGTTTACAATTGTTGTGAAAGCAAAAGTTCTTAATAAGCTGTAATGGTGAATTAGCTGCGTAAAAAAATTGAGTTTTAGAATTGACTTTTCCTACTTGTCCTCTTACCAAACAGCTAATTTAGGTTTTGTATTTTATTTTTTATAGTTTAGAGGATGTATAGAGGCTGGATAGTGGCCACAATTTTGTCAAAAGCGTTGCAAGAAATCAAACATTGCTTTTGGAAAAATATTTAAAATAAAAATATAAAATTAAACACTTTGTATATATATAGTTGCTTCTTGGATTATTTTGAGGATCAAAGTATGACCAGGCAGACATATTGGCTTGTACAGATTATGAATATGTTACTTCTGGAATTTTTGAAATTGGAGTGATGAACTTAAATACGTTGACAAAACATTGTGTATATATAGCTTGTACTAATAAATGTGAACCTGCCAAATCTTGTACAATACCAACAACACAATATATTCTTTCAAGCTGGTATCAACCCTAACAAAGAACACTCACTTGGTTGGTTGGATTAAGTGTGGTTAAATAAGTCAATAATGACACACATGATCTTCCTATTGGGGGTTAAAGCACAAGTCTCGAAACTTGTCAATATATATATATATATATATAGATCCTATCTTTTCACTGATACACCTAAAGAAACTATTGAAAATACTGAGCAAGATCTTTTACCTTTTATTTTGGATGAGATTGTTGTTGTTGTTTTTTTTTTTTTTTTTTTTTAAATTTTATTTAGAGTTTCAACCTATGACGTACGCTCTTGATGATAGCTTTTTATTATTAAACCAAGACACTAGTCGGTTTTCTGTGTATGTGGAAATTAAATCCCAGATATTTTATTTGACCATTAGAGACTTTACCCATTGAGCTAACTAGAACCCATGATGAGATTATAGTTAGACCCTCATAATTGGTTTTTTTTTTTTTTTTTTTTTTTTTTTTTTTTTTTTTTTCATAGCCTTTAATTTGTGAGTGACACAACACCCCATAAAATTGCCAAGGATTTTCTACAAAAATACCTCTCAATAAGGTTTTGATTGGACTAAAGGAATGTGGGAGGTAGTGCCAGCTCAATGCTAGAAGCAATTGATGCAGTCACCTAAGGCCCCAAGGAAACAAAGGCCCCCAGCAAAAAAAGGCCCCCAAATTTTAACTAATAGGATTATTTTTTTCCATTGTAATAGTATTAATTAAGTCCAAATATTGACCAATATAATAGTTTTTTATCAAATGAAAAACAAACAAAAAAGAGAGAAATGTTACGTCCACAATACTTTTACAACAAATCCTAAGTAGCAAGTTGTTATCGATGGCAAAAAAATAATTTTAGTGATGGATTCAAATAGAAAACAAGAAGTAACTTAACATCTAGGATTTGTTGTGAAAAATATTGTGAATGTAGCACTTCTCAAAAAAAAAAAAAAAAAGAGCAATACACAAAAAAAAAATTACAACATTTTTCACAATAGTTAAGTTAGCAAACTTTTATTAGTTCTCGTCTAGTTCCACCACTAACATCACTCTTTTACTATTACCACTATCAATCATCAACAAATGTAAAAATGTTTTGTCAACTTGTTTGTGTCTATTTCTTAAAAAAAAAAATTACGCGATTCATGTTAATTTCTGGTAATTTAATATATAAAACATGATAATCAATCTTCGTTTTAATCCGTCAAATGCATCAAGCCGCCTCTGGTGGGAGGTGATCATAGAACCTAGATGTATTCACAGATGCCAAAAGACATGTAGAAACCATATTCCAAAATGGAACATAATCTTTTAACATTGTCAATAAAGATACCAAAATTCAACTTGGGGAACTACAATAAGAGATACGAATACAACGTTTTCGAAGTCTTTGAAGGGCACTTAAAGAGCCAATGATTAGCTGAAAATCGCCGCCCCCCTCCTCCTTCCCCCCCCCCCCCCCCCCCCCCACAAAAAAAAATCTATTTATCACTACTACAAGATCCGACAATAGGTTCACTGGAATGGAAAACACACTCATTGAGAAATCGATGGCTGTGATTTGGTATTTTTTTGGAAATGTTTGAATGGCACCCCGCTTACGCATATCCAACAGTTTGGCAGTTCCATCATCAGATCCACTGACAACAAGTAGTGGCCCTCTCCGAGATGGACAACATGAATTCACAAACGAGGAGTGTTCTGCCATTTTCTTGATTTGTTTTCCTGTTTCAACATTTGATGCTCTCAGATTCTACGAGATCCACTGACAACAAGTGGTGGCCCTCTCCGAGATGGACAACATGAATTCACAAACGAGGAGTGTTTTGCCATTTTCTTAATTTGTTTTCCTGTTTCAACTTTCGATGCTCTCAGATTCTACGTGATGCTTGGGTCTTGTCCATTTAGTTTTAGCATTTGATTGGTGAGTCTAGATAAAAATTCGGATTATGTGCTATAATAAATAATTGCACTATTTTTTTTTTCCATGAATCTCCGGCATCTCACTGGTTTGTGACTAATTTAAATTTTAAAATACAATTAATATAAAAATTTCAGTTATATATATATATATATATATATAAGGACTGGAATTAGACCTTCATCCCAATAGAAATGGATGATGGCCCAACAAGCCTACAATGATATATTTATTAGAGAATGGATTTTACAAGTAAAAAACTCAATGAATCAAGTGTGGGCCACAATAGATTAGATTTGTGCTAGAAAGATTAGAAAATACGATTTGAAGAGAAAAACACTCCTCAGTCAAGTCCAAGGAAGAAATGTTCTTATATTAGCTCAAGCTTTTTCTAAGTACAAAGAATTCTCTCTTGTCCTCCAAGATTACATGCCCCATTTTTCATGGAGACCATCCCCATATATGGTCTCCTTCTTTTTCGATCCCAGCCTTCCACTTGTTGATTATGTAGATAATCTCCTGGATGCTTGTCCCATTAGAACCTTCCTGGAAACTTTGTGTGTATCTGGAAGACTAAATATCCTTGTTCAGGTGTCGTTTCCACATAAATGCGGCTAGGTGATTAGGTGCAGAATATTTAATGTGATGATAACAGTCTTCTTCTTTGATATTTCTTAGTTCACTATTGATTCCTTTCTCTGAAACTTATCCTCTAAAGTATGGTGGCTTCTTACACAGTATTCTCTAGGCGGCCGGGTGCCACCCTTCTTCAATGCTCCCCGAGGACGTTTGGCTCCTTGGGAGAAGCCATTTGTTTGTTGTTATTTATCCTTGTTCTCAACCCATTAATCCCTATGCTTATCTTACTGTTTGATCATCCTCGAGCCCCTTCGAGCATGGCCCACGGCCCAATTTCCTACTTAGTTCTTTTATCCCCCACAATATATATATATATATATATATATATATTTATTTATTTATGAAAGTTCACTTGAGGATTAATCTTTGAATGTGTTAAATGTCTTATAAGCTTCAATTCTACCCTAATTTTATGCCGGATTTTCACTTCAATTTTAAACTATAAGTATATTTAAAAGTACTTCAAACTCTTTTTAATTTAAAATACTTTTACTAAAATTATTGTTAACTCAAATATAAATTTCAATGAGAATTTTTTACTATACTTTAGAGTATTAGCATTGGGAGGTGTAAAACCTCCCAAGTTGCTATTTTACAACCAAATTCATTAAAAACTCACTCCATTGGGGTATGTAGTTGTAAAAATTTATGCTGCCTTGCTACAGTAAGTTGGCATATTTGCAACTTACTGTAGCTGGGTGGTAAACTTAAATATTATTATTTTAAGTATTGTGTGGGTTTGGTAGAGAGAGAGAAAGACAAAAAGGTAGAGAGATGGAAGAGTTGTATTATTTTTTATATTATTTGTTGGTATAGTTTATATTATTTTAATAAGTTGTATGTAAAAATAGAAACTGAGATGTTATTCAGAATAATTTTATATTTAATAATTTTTTTAGGTTATTTGAAAAATATAAAGTGGTAATATTAATATTAATATTAATATTAATATTTTCCCCCTTAAAAGTATTGAATGATTTCATAAACTAACCATATACTTTAAAAATATTTGAATTAGGTAAGATTTAATGTGATGCTAGATCTTCTTCATTTAGGTTGCGTTTGTTTCAGCGTAAAATATTTTCCAGGTGTAAAATATTTTCAGGTGAAAATATTTTCGGAAAAGGAAAATATTTTCTAGTGTTTGGTTGCATTTTAAAAATTATATTAGAAAACAATTTTCAGTGTTTGGTAACATTCTAAAAATGCTATTTTCCTACAAAATTTTCACATTTTCTCAACCATTTTCTCAGTTTCCAAACAAATTTTATATCACAAAATCCACCACCACCCACACACCAGCACCCACAGAAAATCAACCACTATCCACACAAAACCCACCACCACACAACACAGAAACCACCAAAACGCCACCACCCACACCTAGACATGGCAAAACGGGTCAGACCCGTTTGACCTGTAACCCGATTGACCCATTTTGACCCGCGACCTGATTAACCCGACCCGAACCCGACCTGACCCGTCCGTTTTGCCACGTCTACCAACGTTGAGTAGATTGAGATTGAAGTGTAATTTTTATAAAATATTTACTTATTCTTCTTTACTTAATATGTTATGTACTTTATTATAATTTATCATTCTTTACTTGCCACCTTCATTTTCTCTTCCTACTTCAAATAGATTGAAGATTATACCAAGATTAGTTTCTAGAAAGCTAGAACAAAAGTTGCACCAAATTTGGGTATCAAGTCAAGTGTTTAGTAGTAATTGGTAACAATATCACCAGTGAGAATCTAATCACAGTTAAGGAACTCATAAATAATTGACATATTGCATCTATTTCAAAAAAAAAAATGTTTGAAAAATACAGGTCAACTTGACCCGACTCGCGACCCAAATCAACCCGCGACCCGATTGACCTGACCCGACCCGCCCGTTTTGCCACGTTTACCCACACCACAAAAAAAAAAAAAAAAAAAAATCAGAAATCAAAGAGAGAAAGCAGATCGACAACGAGATTGACCTAGAGGAGGAGATAGATTAGCGAGTGGCGGACGACGAGATCGACCCAGAGGAGGAGATGATTTGACCCAGAGGAGGACGAGACTGGTCAAGCAGCGGCAGGCTTCATGTGGCGCGATCTCGTCAGCGCGTCTGGGGTTGGGGCGCGATCTCGCCGATGTGTTTGGTTGCGCGAAGTCGAAGGCTCTCTCTCTCTCTCTCTCTCTCTCTCTCTCTCTCTCTTTGTGCGTCTAAGTCCGGAAATGGTTTGAAGTGAAAATAGAAACATAAAACAATTTCCGGGTCAAAGCCTTTATTTTACGGTCAAATGAAATGCTTTCCCTGAAAATTCTATTTTCCATGCGCAACCAAACACACGGTGAGTTGTAAAATGATTTCCTGAAATGGTTTAAAACCAAAACAAACGCACCCTTAGTTATAACATTTGATTGGTAAGTCTTGAGAACAATTCAAATTAAGACTAGTTCATAATAGACAAAAATGAAAAACTAACCCTCTAACATTCACTCCTTTTCATTTCAGTCCTCTAACTTTCAGTTTTGTCAATTCAGTCCTTTAACTTTCAATTTTTGTCAATACAGGATTCCGTTAAACCCTAGTTATGGGTTGCTGTTAAACTTTTTTATTTTTATTTTTATTTTTTTTATAAATTTCGGAATTAAAAGAAAAAAGAAAAATCTGTAAAAAAAAAAAAAAAGAAAAAAGAAAAAAAGAAAACATTTAATGTCGTTCCCCTTCCCCTGAAATCACAAAGAAGCACTGAGACCCAAATCCTAACGTACTAAGAGCAAAAGCAGAAGCAAAGATGTCACAACAAAAGCAAGAAAACCAAGAAGACGGTAGCTACCCTTTGTTCCTCAGTATTTCGGAATACAGCAGCCGAAACGGAACGTGAAGCTGAGGCCGATGCTAGCTCTGGAGGACCTTGAGCCGTTGCGGGGGCTATTCCGCCACCAAATCAAGTTGTTCAATTACATGGCAGACGCGGCTCTCTCTCGATCCTCTTCGACAGCTTCAAGCTCGTCCGAATTCACAACTCCTTCTCCAACCGCACCCTCAAGATCTCCTTAGAAACCCCAGGCTCTTAGTACGTTAGGGATTTGGGTCTCAATCTCCTCAAAAAGGTTTTTTTTTTTTTTTTAATTCCGAATTAAAAAAAAAAAAAAAGGTTAATGGTAGCCCCACTAGGGTTTAACGGAATCTTGCATTGACAAAAATTGAAAGTTAGAGAATTGAATTGACAAAACTGAAAGTTATAGAACTGAAATGAAAAAGAGTAATAGTTAGAAAATCAATTTTGCATTTTTGCCGTTATAATATCATTAAGATGGAAGTTCAACAAAGGATTAAACTAATTTTATTATAATTTTGTATCAAGTGTTGTAAGGTAGATTTCAATTCTACTCTAACTTTATGCCGAGTTTCTCTTCAATCTAAAATTATTTTTAAGTCAATTTAAAAGTACATCGGACTCATTTAACATTAATTCCAACTCATTTGAAACTAATTTAAATTCTTTTTCCAAAACTTATAGTTAACTCAAATATAAATTTTAACGAGACAATTTTTAATACTTTAGGAAATTGATTATACATTTTCAGTAGATTTTAATAATAAATGACTTTTTTTATCGTTTATTTGGAAAATATAATAAACACCAACAACATTGTATTACAATAAAAAAAAAAAAATTCATTAAAAATTATAATAAATAAATAGTTCAACAAAGTATAATTTTTTATATTAAAATATATCATGTGTAGTGACAAATAATAATAATATAACGGCGTTAAAACATCTCAAACTCTTTCTTCTTCTATCTTTTGCCCTGGCTCGCAGGAAACCCCAATGGTTTCGTATCTCTCGCCACATCTCATCTCGCTGTCGAGAAGAAATTTGGCTTCTAAATCTCTTTCCTTCCGACTGAAAAGTGAAAAAAAAACGTTTCATAATTACGAAAACAACCCGACGGATTGTCAGTTTTTAGTTTTTACTGAAGCAGGAATTTTCGAGATTGGAGGTGAGAAGTCTGAAGAAATCTGAAGCCATCGGTTTTTTTTTTCTCTCGGCCAAGAAAAAGAAATGAAGAAAGAGATAATGTTTTTTAACGGAAAAATTTTGGTGACACTGATTTTGCCCCCAAAATGTTCACACCCATACAATAAGGGCAATTGAGTTTTACTTGCCTGGGTAAGGCAATGAACATTTGTCTCTGTAAGCTGAATTTTATTTGCAATTATTCAATTAGTACCATTTGGTTTAGAAATTGATTGTATTACTCAGAAATATGACTTAAAACTTCCATCAACGAAGACAGCCTTAACTAAGTTAAAAGCCTCACTGTCAGTGATAAGTTGAAACAAGATACAGTAGCAGTTTTCTTGGGGAAAGATAGAACATACAAGTATGAATGCTGAATCTAAATTGCTTACATTACTAATTTTGCAGCCTACCCAAAAACAAAGCAGAAATAGCTGCTAATTGCTAATCAAGGCTGAACAACTTTATGCCTAGTCAAAATTTTGAGCTTTAAGCTTTGCTATTGCTAACTGTGTTACTGTATCTTGTAACCCAAAACACCCTCTAGCACATTTAATTATATTCTTACAATGGTTAAATTTATGTTGACTATTTGTTTATACAGGTCCTGAAGTTGACTGATTTGCTACAATCTCAGGTAAATTTTAACTTGTTGAAAGGCTAAAGTCAATTACATCTGAGAGTAGTTGAAAGCTGGTGTCACTTGTAGATACTCACTCTTTAATTTTGTTGGTGTCTTGGAAGACATCAAAAGCTAATGGCAATTCATCTGGATGTGAAGTGCAGTGGTCAGTTGAGAAATCATTGCTGCATGTATTCTGCTGTGACAATAGAATGAGTTCTCTAAGACCCGACTTAGATGCTAAAGGTAAACCTTATGTCATTGTTACAGTTTTTTCATTGTCATATTTTACTTGTAAAAGAATAAGTAGTGTTATTTAATGTCCTTTCTTTTGTCATTCAGTTTAACCATTGACACTGTAGAATATAAAGAAATGTCCTTTGTGTGTTTTTGTGTACCTTGTTCTGTTATTGTTGTGATAGAAGAAGCTCTAATACCAATTTGGTTGGCAACCTCATATATGCATTGTTACACCTCGGCCCAGCATTGCTCAAGCTGTCAATATGGATAGTCGTTATATGCAAAATTCTGGGAAAGGTCATTGGCAAGTTGTTAAATGGATCTTTAGATATATTTGGGAATGCTGATTTGGGAATGCTGATTTGGGTTTGAAGTTTGAGAGACATGAATTTGTTTAAAGACACATAGCTAGATATGTTGATTCTGACTATGTTGGTGATTTAGATAAGCTTCATTCTACTATGAAGCTAGGGGCGGACCACTAGTGAGTTGAAGGTTGACACTACAGTCAACTATTGTCTATTGCATTGTCAACCAATGAGGCTGAATACATGGCTATGATTGAAGCTATTAAGGAGGATATTTGGCCACCAGGTTTGATTGAAGACTTGGGATTCATCAGGAGCCCGATTTTGAAATTAAATATAACAAGGAGTTCTATCTGACTTTGACAACTTTTACATACATGTTTTTGCAGCCAAAGAGAGGGCTGCAGTGCTGTGCAACAATTAGAGAGTAGAAAAACTTCTCTTTGTTTTAGGTGAAGCCCTAAACTTTGTATTTGGGAGAGAGTTTTTAGAGTGTATATGGGGTTGATGTTTTGTGAGAGTGACTTTGTGCTAATCTCTATATTTTATTAGTGAAATTTTCTTCTCACTGTCACCCATGGATGTAGGCTATTGCTGAACCATGTAAATTCTTGTTCATATGATTGTCTAACTTTCTTTTCTTTTTCTTTTTTTTTTTCTTTTTTTTATTCCTATTTTTTGTTTGGCAACCAGTTTAAAACTCATACTAGTATTCACAATCAATCCTATGTGGAAGTGCTATCTAGAGGTCTTTTCCCACAACAATTATTTGTGAAATAATTTGCTATATCTTTAGAATAACTAATCAGCAACCATCTTCATTCTCACAATCAAGTATTTCTCTTACAGTCTAATGTGGGTTATTGTTTAGTATTCCCTTACTTTATATTCAAGAGCTTCCTTTTATAATTTATATTTCTTTATTATTTTGCTTAATCCGTATGCCACCATATGTAGGCATTGAAGTAGATTTTGGACCTACAGCCAAAGCAAGGGAGATATGGCAGGCTTCAATGAGCCATGTTAACCTCGAATGTGGTTTCTTTGTTCTAACTGCAAACCAATTCTGCAAAAGGGAAGACAATCTGCTGTCACTAGTCAATGCATTTTGTATTCTAGTTACAGCCTAATAACCATCTAGATCCCATCATTCAATTCTGAATGATGTGCTCCATCAATTGGTCAAGGTTTAAACTATATAGGATCACATAGAGGGATACATCGTTATGTTCTCGATAAAATCATATGTGCTGGAGTTAGTGTTATTATATCACCATCCAGCCAGGTCCCTTCTGGCTGGACCTAATTACCAATGGGAGTCAATCTCAATTGATCTAGATAAGAATTTATACTTGCAAGTTGTTAATGATTGGGAACTGGCCAAATCTGAAATGTATTGGCATCTTTTCATTAAAGATGGATTGATCCACTTTGTCTCTCAATCTGAAACAATCTTATTTACTTTTTGATGTTCCAGATCTTTGAGAGAATTGTTTGAGCAAAGCTAGATTTTAGTGGCATTGGGGGTCGAGTGGGACTAAACCTTGTCAAGCAAACTCTAGATATACTCGGTCAATTTTGTTTACAACTGTTGTGAAAGCAGAAGTTCTTGAGGAGCTGTTATGGTGACTTAGCTTTGTAGAAAAATTGAGTTCTGGAGTGGACTTTTCGTAGTTCTCCTCTTCCAAAAACAGCTCATTTAGGCTTTGCATTTTTCTTTTCTTAAGTTTAGAGGATGTACAGAGGTTGGATAGTGGCCACAATTTGTCAAACCCCAGTTCTTCTCACTATCTAAGATTTGTATAGTTTGTATAGTTGCTTCCTTTGTATACCAAAAATCAAACATTTTGTATAGTTGCTTCTTGAAAAACTTTATTGTTCAGAGTCTGCCATCGGGGGGATAGATTGGCTTGTACAGTTCATGAATATGCTAGTCCTGAAATTTTTGCAACTGGATGGATGAACTTAAACTTGTCGATGAAAATGATGCTGTATTTTTCCAGCAGACTAAGCAAGGCAAATATGAATTTTGGCTTTTTTAGGTTTCTTTTAATTAGGCAATCTTATACGGTGCCTTATTACATCCTATCAAAGGACACAAATATTAATCGACTTGATTAAATCGCTATTTAGGATTGAAGATATCATATTTGTTCAGTGAGAGGGAAAAGGAAGGGGAACAGAGAGAGCAGTAGGAGCTGAAACCACATTCTCACTTCAATTTTCGCCAAGTCTATTTGCAGTTTCTTTTTTTATTATTTTGTTGGGTGGGGGGACATTTGTATTTTTAGAAAGTTTTGGAATAATTTAAGGCAATAGCGATACTGTATCCATATGTCTTAATGTGAGCATGTTACAAACATTTACAGCATCTATGCAATAAATATGTCCAAATGGAAAAAATTAAAGATAATATATTACCTTTTTTTTTTGAGAAGCAAGATAATATATTGCCTTATTCCTCATCTTATATTCATTGAAGAAATCAATAAAACTACTACAATTAAATTCTAAAAGTTTAGATTCTAAAGGAATTATTTATAAATAGTTATATACACATAAATTGATATCTTTCGTGCATCGTAACGATTTGCTACTAATGACTAGTGAGCATAATTATCAAAGCAAATACAATCCATATGTTTTTATAACTTGTTATCATAGAGAAATACTTCCACCGATCTTGATCAACCACCGCAAAAAATAAAAATAAATAAAATAAGGTCATCAAATATTGATCTTATCTTTTCACCGATCACACAGGAGGAAAACATTATGTACCAAGCAAGATTTTTCATCCTTTTTTAAAATGAAATTATAGTTACTTAGACCCTCAATATTCAGGTCTAAAGCATGGGCATCCTCATATCCTATCATTTAATTACTGAGTGACATAAAACCCCTGATAAATACCAAGAATTTTCTACAAAATTCCTCTCAATTTCAGGTTTTCATTGGAAAAAGGGATGTGGGGGTGATGATAGAACCCTAGATGTATTTACTGATGGCAAAATACATGTAGCAACAATACTCCAAAAAGGGAAATAATCTTCTACATTGCCAATAAAGATACCAAAATTCAACTTGGGGAACTACAGTAGAGATACAAACTTTTCAAAGTCTTTAAAGGACACTATTGGTTGAAAAAACAGTCACTAAGGTGCACGTTCTTTCAATTCTCAAATCTCCCCCAAATAAATCTGTTTATCACTACTTCTACAAGATCTAACAATAGGTTCACTAGGATGAAAAACATACTCATTGACTGAAGCAGTGTGGCCAGGGATCGAGTTTATACAAGATGCGTCTAGAAGTTGTATACCATATGTAAACCATCTGATCTGAACTCCCAGCTATGACTTTGCTTCCATCAGATGACCAGCTACACTTCAACAAGTTCTTCACAGCATGAATTCACAAACGAGGAGTGTCCAACCATTTTCTTGACTTGTCTTCCTGTTACTTTCAACTAGAAAGTTTTTCAACATCCCATGCCTTCTTCAGTACGTGTTTTGTCAGGGCTGGCTGATATTATCTGTGATCCATCCGTGGTCCACTGAAGATCCAAAACTTCAGTCTTTTACCCTTTTAAAACCATGAAGTTCTTGCAGTCCCCATGCACATTCCACACAAAAATTGCTTTGTCATGAGACCCAGACCAGATGTAGCCACTGTTCATTGTGTATATAGCACTATGATGTCCGCTGTTTTCCATTTGGCCCAGGTGCTTGAGGAGCAATATATGGGGACAGATGGACAGTAGACCATTCCGTTGACATTGGACCGACGGTAGACAAAGCCTTCTGCTTTCTCTAACCAATAATTAAATCTGATCTGTATAGGGTAAATCCTGAGATAGAAACTAAAGAAATTAGCCATCCAAACAGATAACAAAATTAGGCTGTACTCTCTTTTTTAGTTTATGGATTTTTTTTTTCCCCTTTCATGTAGCATTTGTTACTCACATCCACGTTTTTTTAATTAAAATAGTGAGTTAAAAACATGATTTCAAACTGAAATCGTGTCTTCAACTCACGAATTCAAAGGATTTTTTCATAATGGATTTTTTCTTCCTTTTTTTTTCCCCTAATTTTCTTAATTCATTGTTTGGTGATTTTGGTTATTTTAGTTATTTTTCCAATAATTATTATAATTACTATTTAACATGTATAATACTTATAAAAAATAAGGTTTAATTGCAATTATCAATCTATAAGCATCCTGAGGTATAAAGTCTAATTAAAGAATAAGGAAGAAAAAACTTTTTTTTTTTATCAAAAGTGAAAGAGAGATTTGATTATCAATCAATTTCTTAAAAACGAAAGGATTACTAACAATTCGCGAGACACTCCACTAAAGGAGTCTTTTGGCTAAAAATTGCAAAAAAATGGAGTTTATTGTTGTTATAGGTACTGTTCAAAGTTATTTGGTAAAATGAGGAAAGAGACTGAATTTCAGCAACAATGCTGCTGAAATTGCAAGAAAAAGCACAATGTGTTAAGGGAGAGAGAAAATTGAATTTCGGTAATGAGATTACCGAAATTCTTGTCCTGCCCGCACTGCTCGAAATGGAAACCAATTGTGATAATGGCATTGCCGAAAATGGGAGAAAAAAAAAAAGAATTGTGGCAACTAAGTTGTCGAAAATGGAGGGAAAAAAAAAATACTACATCCACAACGTTTTTCACAACAAATTAGAGATGGTTAGTTATTATTGGTTCAAATTTGAATCTAACACTAAGATTATTTTTTTGCCCCAATAATAATAATCAGTAACAATCTGCCACTTGGAATTTGTTTTAAAAATGTTGTGGATCATTTAAAAAAAAAAAAAATTCTGGTGCTAAAATAGAAGAAAAAAAAAAAAAAAATGGCAAATTGTTTTTTTTCCCCTCTATTTCGGCAATGCCGGGTAGCTGTGCAAATTATTCCGAGACAGATGGGCGGTATGTTACCCCCTAATTTCAGTATTCCTCTATTCACTTTTCCCTAATCTTTTAATTTTTTAAATTTATTCTTTATTTTGTTTTAGAAGAAGAAGAAGAAAAAAGGAATTATCTCTTTCGATGATTGCAAACAATATTCAACGCCGATTTTTCCATATTCCAATTATACAGAAATTATGCGGTAAGTCCATCTAAACCTGATCTCCTCCTCTTCTTTTACAGTAAACTCCATTTCCCTTCTTTTTTTTTTTTTTTTTTCCAAGGAACCATATAACAAATGTTATGCGTGTAGGTTATTTCGTGGGTGCTGTGAAAGAAGGAAAAGAACTGAAATGCATTAATGAACAAAAAAGTTTAGGTACTTCAATTCCTCTCTCAGGGTATTTCTTATTTTGTTTCCAACCTAACGGAATGCAAAGGGAAATTCACTGTCAATAGTTAAATAAAACTATGTATGCCTATGTATTGTGAAAAAGTAATAATTCACACTTATAAGATTGATATTAGTTAGCATTCTGCTGTTGAAGCGCTTCAATTAACATTCAAGTTTTTAATAGTCTAGCTTTTAGAGTCGTGGTTCACATTCACAGTCTTAGCATTGTATCATGCAATTATCTAGTACTTTAAAGTTGAGAATAGTGGATTGTCCTAATCTGATACCAATTCCAGATTTACAATATTTGCATTCTCTTTTTTCTTTAGAAATTGCATTTTGTAAAAGATTGATGGGTTTTTCAGAGGGGTTAGACCGCCTCACCCACTTGAAGACTTTGAAGGTTGGTGCGTTTTGTGAAGAGTTAGATGCTTTCCCTAGTCTCAGTTTCATCCAACACTTGCAGAAGTCCCTCGAAAATCTAGAACTTATAGGGTGGACTAAAGTCAACTCTCTCCCAGACGAAATTCAATGCTTCACTGCCCTTAAAAGACTAGAGATATGGAATTTCGATGGAATGGAAGCTTTGCCTGAGTGGTTGGGCAACCTTTCTTCTCTTCAAATGCTGTGTTATTGTTACTGCAAGAACCTGATGTATCTGCCCACAGCACAAACCATGCAACACCTCACCAAATTAGAATATTTGAACATTTATAATTACCCCAAATTAAAGGAAAGATGTGAAAAGGAGAGAGGCGCAGAATGGCCCAACATTGCCCATATTCCATTTATAGAAATCGACGGGGAATATATCTAAGGGTCACTGCAGAGATTGGTCCAAGACAGATGACAGGTAAGTTTTCTCATACCTCATTCTCTTCTCCTACACTCTCTTTTGAATCAACAAATTATATATATTCAGCTTTGTAATAGTCTAGCCTTAGAATTGTAGTTCACATTGATTGTATTTGAAATTATCAGGTGGAATGGAGCCTAAATTTGTACCCTTATCAATCTTGAACCCCTTCATCATGCTTGATTTCTTACCAACAAGAGGCATAATAACCTTCAAAATCATGATTTACAGCATCTGCCACAGGCTTAAATTTTTTGTGGAAGAAAAAGAAAGGTAAAGAAAATGGGTGATCTTGCTAGTGAATAATATGTAATAATGAATAATAGGCATTTATATCAACAATAGCGAGAAATTGCCCCACATGACCAAACTCAAATTGGGATAACAGATACAACATATTTCTAGCTATACCTTGTCAGAGCAGCAAGCATAGAATGGTTCCCATGTATAGGATTCATATTTTCCTAACTTAATGTCTCTTTAGCAGTCACTTCAAAGGTACACATCTGTGAATAGCCTTTTTAGATTAGCTTCAATCCCTCAACCTGCATTTTAGAGATAATCAATGACATAAAATATGCAATTACAAGCAGAGAAACTTGAAATTTGACCCAAATAATTATATTATAGAGTTTATTGCCTTGCTAAGCCAATTAACTATTTCTGTGTTTTTGACTTCCATTTCACATAATATACTAAACAAGGGATCTTTTCTTCTAAACAGAATCACTAACAGTTCATCCACCTATCAAATCTTATGTTGTTATCAAGGCCTCACCGAGAGCCCTTTGCTCCAGTGACTGCAACACTTCACTGCTAGCTAAGGTATAGATCAGGTGCTTAGCCATCTTGCACAATTGATTGATTGTCAAATTTGTTTCACAGAGCATTTAATAAAACTAGCTTCAGTTAATGAATTTTCACATGTTGTCTGTAATAGATTTTTCTTCTTGTCAGAGCTGTTGTCTTAACTAAGATGCCATCCTGTTTTGAGTGCTCCAGTTCATACAAGGATAATAGCCTACAGTACTCAGGTAAGGTGATGAACATATGTCTCTGTAAGCCCTTTTTTTTTTTTGAATTATGTCTTTGTAAGCTAACTTTTATTTGCAAATATGCAATTAGTACCATTTGGTTTAGAAATTAATTGTATTACTTAGAAATATTACTTCAAATTTCTATCAATGAAGTCAGCCATTAGTAAAATATCCTACTATGCTTTAATCCAATTTCGGTTGTACTTCCACACTAAAATCCTCATTGTCAGTGATAAGTTGAAACAAGATATGGTATGCAGTTTTCTTGGAAAAGTATAGAACATACATGTATGAATGCTAAATCTTGATGCTATTGCTGATCAGGCTTGAACAACTTTATGCATAGTCAATATTTTGAGCTTTAAGCTTTGCTATTACTAACCGTGTTACTTTATCCTGTAACCCAAATTACCCACTAGCATATTTAATTATATTATCCTACGGTTAAATCTATGTTGAATATTTGTTAATAAATGTCTTGAAGTTGACAGATTTGCTACAATCTGAGGTAAATACAAAGTTCTCTTGCTAATGAGAGTAGTTGAAAGTTAATGTCAATTGCATCTGGGAGTAGTTGAAACCTAATGTCACATTTTGAAATTCTTTACTGCCATTCTCTTCTTCAATTCCTTGGGCTGGTATCTTGGAAAATATCAGAAGCTAATGGCAATAGAATCTGAATGTGAAAAGTGGTGGTCAGTGAAAAAATCATTGCTGCATGTATATTAGACTCCAATCTGGGAAATAGGTGATCTCATCCACTGCGACAATAGAATGCATTCTCTAAAACCTGTAAAGTATTCAGGTTTTAAAGCATGGCCATCCTATCATTAAAATTGCCAAGGATTTTAATTTCTACAAAAATTCCTCTCAATTTAAAGTTTTGATTGGACTAAAGGAACGTTGGAGGTGATCATAGAGCCTAGATGTATTCACTATTCACAGATGCCAAAATACATGTAGCAACAATAAAGATACCAAAAAATTCAACTTGGAGAACTACAGTAGAGATACAAGTTACAACCCATTCTTTCAAAGTCTTTGAAGGACGCTTAAAAGAGCCAACTATTGGTTGAGAAAACAGTCACTATGGTGCAAGTTCTTTCAATTCTCAGATCTCCCCCAAATAAATATGTTTATCACTATTACAAGATCCAACAATAGGTTCACTAGAATGAAAAACACACCCATTGACTGAAGCAGTGTGGCCAGGGAGCTTATACCAGATGCGTCTAGAAGTTGTATCCCATATGTAAACCATCCGATCTGAACTCCCAGCTGTGACTTTGCTTCCATCAGATGACCAGCTACACTTCAACAAGTTCTTCTCAAAATTGTGTTGGTGGCCCTTTCCGAGAAGGATAGCATGAATTCACAAACAAGGAGTGTTCTGCCATTTTCTTGACTTATTTTCCTGTTACTTTCAACATCCCATGACCTCAGTGTTTTGTTAGGGCTGGCTGATATTATCTGTGAATATCAGTGGCGGAGCCAGGAAATTTTCTCGGAGGGGGCCGGTGAATACATTTTTGTGTAATTTTTATATTACCAAATGAAAAAGAAGATTAAGTCAGCCATGACAAAAATATCTTACTGTGCTATTTTATAATTTTAGTACCCATCTGTATACTTCCTGTATAGTTTGGGTGATTCTATTTTGGTCTCAATCAAGTTTATTACTCTTCAAAAAAAAGGGGTAGTTCATACACTAAAACCATATTAATGTAGTTTTCCTAGAGAAACATATATGTATGAATGCTGAATCTAAAGTGTTTACATAAACTGATTTGGCAGTCTACTCAAAAAGTAGCAGTGATAGTTGCCTATTGCAAATCAAGGCTGAACAATTTTATGCCTAGTCAATATTTTAAGCTTTACTATTACTAACTCTGTTACTTAATCTTGTAGCCTAAACAACCCACTGGCAAATTTAATTTTATTCTTCCCATGGCTAAATTTGTGGTGAATATTTGTTTATACAGGTCCTGAAGTTAACAAACTTGCTAGAATCTCGGGTAAATGTAAACTTTGCTAGTTGATAAGAGTAGTTGAAAGAGTTGGATACTCTTTGTTGCCATTCTGGTCTTCATTTCCTTGAGCTAGTATCATACAGAACATTATAAGCTAAATGCATCTGAATTTGAAGTGTGGTAGTCAGTGGAGAAATCATTGCTACCTAAATAAAAGACTTCAATCTGGAAAATTGGTGACCTTATCTGTTGGAACAATAGAATGTGTTCTCTAAGTCCCGACTCAGATATTAAAGGTATGCCTTTTTCCACTGTCATAGTAACTTAAAAAAGAAAAACTCATGTTTTTTAATGTCTTTTTTTTTTTTTTTTTTGTCATTGTATTTAACCATTGACAATGTAGAATACAAAGAAATGTCTTTTCTGCATTTTTTTTGTACCTTGTGCTGTTATTGTTGTGATAATTGAAGCTCTAAGCCACCATTTAGTTTACAATTTCATTTTGTGTCTCATAGAAATGATTTGAAAGTTATACACATTTAAGTCATTTATGATTTCTATGGATATAAAAATAGTGAATGGCCACTCTGCCAAGAGATTTTGATGACTCCTCTATCCAACAGTGTGGCAGGATGGCATATTCTTGTTTCAATTAGGTAGTGACAATTACAATGAACTTGCCGCATGAGAAGCTACATATATTCACGAGTATGGTGGCTTTTTGAATTTCTACATTTTGGTAAGATATATTTCTGGTGAATAAGTTGGTTAGATTTCTTGACATTGATTGTGGAGGATGCTAACCAAAATTAGCTACACAGGTTTCTTCCATGCCCAATATATATATATATATATATATATACTAAACAAGGGATCTTTTTACTAAACAAAACTCCTAACAGTTCATCCACCTATCAAATCTTATATGCTATCATGGGCTCACCTAGAGGCTAGAGCCCTTTGTTCCAGTGACTTCAACACTTCAATGCTTGCTAAGTTATGAATCTGATGGTTAGCCATCTTGCACAGTTGTTATTGATTGTCAAATAGTTTCACAGAAATATTGCTTCAACATATCTCTGCCAGAGCAATTTAATAATACTAGCTTCAGTTAGTAGATTTTTACATGTCTCTTACAGCCTTCTCCTCTTGTCAATCTTGTTGTCCTAAGAGGCCAACCAGTTTGGTTGCTCCAATTCATACAAAAGTTTGAAGGATACTAGCCTACGGTGAGTGGATATGGCAATGAACATATGCCTCTCTTTATGTTGACTTTTATTTGCAATTATTCAATTAGTACCATTTGGTTTTTAAATTAATTGTATTATTCAGAAATATGACATAAAAACTTCTATTAATTAATTCAGTGTGACAAAAATATCTTACTGTGCTATTATATAATTTTAGTACCCATCTGTATTCTTCCCATCTAATTTGGGTGATTCAATTTTGGTCTCAATAGCTTATTACTTATCAAAAAAAAAAAGTTGTAGTTCGTACACCAAAAACTATATTGTCCATGGTAGTTTGTACACCATTATATGCCTAGTCAATATTTTAAGCTTTACTATTACTAACTCTGTTATTTAATCTTGTAGCCTAAACAACTCACTAGCAAATTTACTTTTATTCTTCCCATGGCTAAATATATGTTGTATATTTGTTTGTGCAGGTCCTGAAGTTGACAAATTTGCTAGAATCTCAGGTAAAAGTAAACTTCACTAGCTGAAAACTCTTTAGTGTCATTCTGTTCTTCAATTCCTAAGGCTGGTATCTTGCAGGACATTAAAAGCTAATTGCATCTGGATGTGAAGTGTGGTAGTCAGTGGAGAAATCATTGCTACCAAAATAAAAGACTCCAATGTGGAAAATTGGTGACCTAATCTGCTGCATTAGTAGAATGTGTTGTCTAAATCCTGACTTAGATATTAAAGGTATTACTTTTTTCATTGTCATAGTTACTTAGAAAAGAACAACTCATGTTATTTAATGTCTTCTCTTTTGTCATTCTATTTAACCATTGACATTGTCGAAAACAAAGAAATGTTTTTTGTATGTTTTTGTGTCCCTTGTGCTGTTATTGTTGTGATAATTGAAGCTCTAATACCAGTTTGGTTGGCAGCCTCATATTTGATTCAAAATATGTCAAGGATCTAGATAAAGCACCATTCTACTACATGCTACTTACATTTGCTAAAGCATTGGTGAGTTGGAGGTTGATACTGCAGTAGGCTATTGCATTGGCAACCACTACAGCTGAATACATGGGTTTGATTGTAGTCAACAAGGGATCTCTTTGGCTTCATGGTTTGATTGAAGAATTGAAAATTCATCGTAAGCACATTTGTCTATTTTGTTACAGTCAAAGAGTTCCATTCATTTAGAAAATGACCAAAGTCCGTTACTCTTGAACTCAGCATGTTGTTGATAAGGGAGATTCTTCTTCAGAAAATTGGGACTGCAGATAATTTAGCTAACATGATGACTAAGCCAGTACCTTTGCACAAGTTCAAGTACTACTTTGATTTAATCCTAGTGCGAAGTTTGCAACAATCACTGAAGGCTTTGGTGGAGACAACGAAGAAATTTTGTTTGTGAGCTTTGATCAAAAGATTTGTTGTGTCACAGGGACATGGCTTCAAGTCCATCAAGACTTGAACTCAACAGTGTTCAGTTTTCTTCTAGGTTTTTTTTTTTTCATTCCTATTACATGTTCAGAGATTTTTAGCCCATAACAATTTTTATAATCTTGTACGAAAATGCTATATGCCCTTTCCCACATCAGTTATTTGTGAAATAAGTTTCTATATTGGTGGGTATTGTGAGGAGCTAGATGCTTTCTCCAGTCTCAATTTCATCCAACACTCTCATACGACGCTCGAAGATCTAGAATTGAAAGGGTGGGCTAAACTCAA
This sequence comes from Quercus robur, assembly GCF_932294415.1. Classification (NCBI taxonomy): domain Eukaryota; kingdom Viridiplantae; phylum Streptophyta; class Magnoliopsida; order Fagales; family Fagaceae; genus Quercus; species Quercus robur. Next base: position 5,431,896 of record NC_065543.1, on the reverse strand, counting down.
CTCTCTCCCAGGAGAAATTCAACATTTCATTGCCCTTGAAACTCTGTTTATTGATAGTTTTGATGGAATAGAAACTTTACCTGAGTGGTTGGGCAACCTTTCTTCCCTTAAAACACTCAGAATTTGGGACTGCAATAACCTGATGTATCTGCCCACAACATGCCTCATCAAATTAGAAGAACTACATATTTCAAATTGCTCCAAGTTAAAGGAAAGATGTGCAAAGGGAAGCCGGGAAGAGTGGTTGAAGATAGCCCACATTCCAAATATAACTATGTAAGTTTTCTGATACCTCAAATCCTCTTCTCATATACTCTCCTTTGAATGAACAAATTATATATATTCATGTTCAATCCTAATTTCTTTATTCCTCTTTTCACTTTCCCAAATAAACGATAATCAAGAGATGATACAAAAATAAACAAAGAAGACGCTGAATTTTCAGCATCACTTGCCCGTATTCCAATTATATAGAAATAATGAGGTAATTCTGTCTAAACCTGATCTCTTTCTCTTCTTTTCTAGTAAACTTTTTTTATTTTTTTAAGGAACCAAATATAAAATGATGTGCTTGTAGGTTATTCCGTGGTTGTTATGCAAATGGGGAAAGAACTGAAATGCATTAATGTGCAAAACAAGTTCAGGTACTTCAATTTCTTTTTTTTTTTCCATTTTCTTTTTTCTTTTCCAACATAACAGAATGTTGTAGAGTTGTAGTTCACATAACATTCACAGTCTTAGCATTGTATTATGCTATTATCAGGTCCAATGGGAGCATTACTTTGTACCATCATCATGCTTCTAATCTATCGTTGTTCCACAGTAGCTCAATGGTACAGTGGTCTCCGTTAACTGATTGGTTGTAGGCTCGAATCCTACTTGGGGAGATTTGATTCATTCGCTTTGACCGTTAATGATAGGTAACCTGTTCCTATGTCTTTATTTCTATTGCATTCTATACCAGCAACGCTCATAATATCTGATCTTTAAAATCAAGATTTATAACGTCTGCCACAGATAAAAAAGTTTGAGAGAGAAAAAGGGATAACAAAGACATTTATATGCATGGGTGATCTTTTAGTGAAAATTATGTCGTATTGAATAATAGACATTTATATACTAAACACAATCAGGGATAACAAAGACAACATCTTTCTAGCTAAAACTTGTGAAAGCAGTATGCATAGGATATATATATCCATGGGTGGTACTCTGCATTTTCTGTTCTTCTTGTAGTGACTTGAGCTATAGTTTTCAAATTGGTCAGACTTTGACACCTAATAACATTCTGAGTTGAAGATATCATATTTTGATGATCTTAAAGCTTTGCTGGAGTGGTGGGGCAACTTTCCTTTCCTGAAGAGCTGAATTTTAGGGAACAAGATTGCTAATTTCTAGAGCAAATTATGGAAGAAGTGCAATCCATGCCAATAGAGATACTCTCTATTGTTAGCTAAGTGTAAGGTCTGCCAAATTGGTTGGAAATTTATTAGAATTTACAAAAAAAGCTGTATATTTCGTACTGTTTGCTGCCAGAGTGGTTAAATAGCGACATAGACAATCCAAGAATTTTGTAATGCCAGGGTGTTAATTTGTGAGTCTCCTCCAATCTCATGTTCTTCTCTTCTAATGTGTACCTCTTAACTAAATGTAAGCTTCAGATTTCTCTATTTCGTGTGCTTACTAAATTTCTTGAATTTATAAAAACTGTGATTACAATGCAATAGATCAAAATGACTATTCGTGAAGATAATTGAACTTAATTAGTCAAGCACCATCCTTTATCTTCTAATATTCCACCTTAAATTCATTCTTCTTTGTTAGGTTCAAATTCTGTGGCAAATTGATGGCAGTCAAAGATTGAGGACACTGCACATATTATGATTGTTATTGAAGTCGGATTCTTGAAGGTTTCATTAATCTATCTTTTTCTATGCTGCTCTTTTTTTCTTTTTCTTTTTTTCCTTATGCATTTTCTATTTATTGGAATGAAATTATGTACCTTGGGGATTTTCTCTTTCACATTTTAAGACTATAGATGAGCTCAATGATAGATAGTTGGTAAACAGTAATGAATGTTTAATATCTACTTTTTGTTTATGTGAATCCCCAGCCTCACTATTGTAGCATAATGCCTAGCATGTTAGGACTAAAGATCAATTTCTGTTGGACAAGGCTAAATGCGTAGGGATTTTATACTTACCTCAAGCCTCTGCCTCATCAACTTCAACGCACAGCGCCTTAATATTTAAAAGTTAAAACCACAAAATTAGAAAGAATGGATTTTTTTTTCTTCTATAGTTGGGGAACATTTCATTTATACATCATCTGTCTGTTAACAATTGCAAGAAGCCGGAACATATACCAGCACTGGATGTGGTGCAGTGCGTTGTTAAATTACGGATGCCAGTTATTTTTCAATGTTCCAATAAAAGGTCACATTTGATCTACAGGCACTCAAATCTGTTTCATTCCCTTCAAAATTCAACCAGCTGACAAAGGGTTTGAGCAAAAAGCTGTGAAATTTTTGACTTATCTGTAAATGACCTGTCTAATGTCCCCGAGAAAGAAGAGCAACATGAGATTCAAATCAAAAGAGAGTCTCTTTTCATTTTATATCTCTTATCATATTCACACAATTTTTTGTAATTCATATTACTTTTTTTGGGTTTCTTCTCCTTCTTCTTCTTTTTAACCTGTGTGAAATTTCTGGTTGCTGGCCAATTGGAATAATATTGCGTCTATATCTGCAATGTTTACAAGTTTACTCTACATGGTAGCACTACCTTTATCAACCAACAAAATATTAGGTGAGTCTTAGTTTTCCAACTTTTACATCACGGTTTTTGCCATCTCTTACGTACTTAGCAATGGATCTCTTTTACAAAATATATATATATTTTTTTTGGGTTATGGTTGACTAACCTAGAAACCTTTGTTTCAACAACATCTGAACTTTACTGCACTCTAAGGTATCTGGTGAAAAGCCATCTTACATGTTGATTGATTGTCAATATAATTTCTTTTTCATATCTTTCTAGCTTCAATTAATGTCAGTTTTGTTCTTCTCTTCTTGTAAGCTTTTCCTTAACAAAAAGCACATTTGGTTGCATGCTACAATTCGTGCACATGTTGGAAGAACAGTTCTTTATAGTAAGCAGATAAGCTAATGAACATATATAATTTTTATTGGTTATTCAAATTACGCTTTGGTTTAGAATTTCATTTTGTTTCTCAAAGAAATGATTTGAAAGTTTTACACATTAAGTCATTTATGAGTTTTATGGATATAAAAATAGTGAATGGCCACTCTGCCGAGAGATTTTGATGACAACTCTAACCAATTAGAAGAGGGAAAGATCCATGACATACTCCAACAGTGTGGCAGGATGGCATATTTTTGTTTCAATTGGACTGTGACAATTACAATGAACTTGCCACTTGAGAAAATCATATATTCACGAGTATGGTGGCTTCTTAGAAATTTTTTCAATTTCTACATTTTGGTAAGATATGTTTCTTGTGAATAAGTTGGTTAGATTTCTTGACATTGATTGTGGAAGATGCTAACCAAAATTAGCTACACAGGTTTCTTCCATGCCCTATATATATACATTAAACAAGGGATCTTTTTACTAAACAGAACTCTTGACAGTTCATCCACCTATCAAATCTTATCTGTTATCATGGCCTCACCTAGAGGCTAGAGCCCTTTCTTCCTGTGACTTCAACACTTCAATGATTGCTAAGGTATAAATTTGATGGTTAGCCATCTTGCACACTTGATTGATTGTCAAATAGCTTCACAGAAAAATCGCTTCAACATATCTCTGCTAGAGCAATTTAATAATACTAGCTTCAGTTAATAGATTTTTACATGTCTGTTACAGCCTTCTTCTCTTGTCAATCTTGTTGTCCTAAGAGGCCAACCAGTTTGGGTGCTCCAATTCATACAAAAGTTTGAAGGATACTAGTCTACAGTGAGCGGATAGGAATGAACATATGCCTCTGTCTATGTTGACTTCTATTTGCAATTATTCAATTAGTACCATTTGTTTTTTAAATATATGACTTAAAAACTTCTATTAATTAATTCAGCCATGACAAAAATATCTTACCATGCTATTATATAATTTTAGTACCCATTTGTATAATTCCTGAATAATTTGGGCAATTCTATTTTGGTCTCAATCAAGATTATTACTTATCAAAAAAAGTTGTAGTTCGTACACCAAAAACAATATTGTCCATGATAAGTTGAAGCAAGATACAATATGTGGTTTTCTTGGAAAAACATACATGTATGAATGCTAAATCTAAATTGCTTACATAAACTAATTTTGCAGTCTACACACAAAGTAGCAGTGATAATTGCTAATCGCTAATCTAGGCTGAACAACTTTATGCCTAGTCAATATTTTAAGCTTTTACTATTACCAACTCTGTTACTTAATCTTGTAGCCTAAACAACCCACTAGCAAATTTATTTTTATTCTTCCCATGGCTAAATTTATGTTGTAAATTTGTTTGTGCAGGACCTGAAGTTGACAAATTTGCTAGAATCTCTGGTAAATGTAAACTTCACTAGCTGAAAGAGTTTTATACTGTTTAGCGTCATTGTGTTCTTCAATTCCTTAGGCTGGTATCTTGCAGGACGTTAAAAGCTAATTGCATCTGGATGTGAGGTGTGGTAGTCAGTGGAGAAATCATTGCTACCTAAATAAAAGACTCCAATCTGGAAACTTGGTGACCTAATCTGCTACAGCAATAGAATGTGTTCTCTAAATCCTGACTTAGATATTAAAGGTATACCTTTTTTCATTGTCATAGTTACTTAGAAATGAAAAACTCATGTTATTTAATGTCTTCTCTTTTGTCATTCTATTTAACCATTGACATTGTAGAATACAAAGAAATGTCTTTTGTGTTTTTTTGTGTTCCTTGTGCTGTTATTTTTGTGATAATTAAAGCTCTAATACCAGTTTGGTTGGCAGCCTCATATTTGAAATGGTATGTACACGGCCCAGCATTTCTTAGGCTTTTAGCATGGTTAGTTGTTATATGCATGATCTAAGGAAGGGTCATGGGCAAGCTGCTATATGGATCTTGAGATGATTTGGGTTTGAAGTTTGCGAGAGATGAATCTTTTAGAAGACACATTGATTCAGACTATGTCAAGGATCTAGATAAGCTCCATTCTACTATGAGCTACATACATTTGCTAAAGCATTGGTGAGTTGGAGGTTGATACTGTAGTAGGCTATTGCATTGGCAACCACTACAGCTGCATACATGGGTTTGATTGTAATCAAAAGGGGGCTCTTTGGCTACATGGTTTGATTGAAGACTTGAAAATTCATCATAAGCACATTTGTCTATTTTGTGACAGTCAGAGTTCCATTCATTTAGTAAAAGACCAAGTCCGTTACTCTTGAACTCAGCATGTTGTTGATAAGGAAGATATTTTTTTTCAGAAGATTAGGATTACAGATAATTTAGCTAATATGATGACTAAGCCAGTACCTTTGCACAAGTTCAAGTACTACTTTGATTTAATCCTAGTGTGAAGTTTGCAACAATCACTAGGGGCTTTGGTGGAGACAACGAAGAAATTTTGTTTGTGAGCTTTGATCAAAAGATTTGTTGTGTTTGTGTCACAGGGACATGGCTTCTTTTTTTTTTTGAACTTGAAGCTCGCTGGTTCTTTATACTGCCTGAGAGTCCATCGCCACAATCGGACACCGAAGTAGAAGAAATCTTCGTTGCAGTGGCATGGTTTCCTTCAAACCGGTCTGCACTACCCTCGCCACGGTCCCCATTGCTGGTTGAGTGAGATTTTTCTGTGCCCATTTTGGAGTTCCCCTATGCTCGAAGCCACTCGCCGTATTGCCTGGGATTTTGCTGGTTTGAGAGCTCTTTACAGCGCTTCTCGTCATGACCCAGCCTCCCGCACTGAAAGCAAAAGATGGGGAGTCTTTCATACTTGAAATTAACCCAAAATTTTTCACCTTCCATACTAGCAATTTTTCCACCTCTTCTGAGTGGTTTTTCCAGCTGAAGGTCCACTCTAATTCTCATAAATTTCGCCTGGTCTGACTGTCTTGCTCGCCGATCAACTTCAATGAATCTTCCTATATTATTCCCAAGCTCTCTACCCACTTCATCAGACATGAGCTCAAAGGGAAGACCCTATACCTGGACCCAAAAGGGAGAGTGTGTGAAGCTGATATTTGTGGCAGAGAGTCCTCTTCTCCATCTACACAGCAGTAACAAGTTGTTTTCAAAATTCCACGGCCCATTTTGTTCCACCCATTTCATTTGGTACTCCGAGCTGAACTTGAACTGCATAATACCATTACCCACTTCCACGATCTGTAAATCCGAGCCCATTTTCCATACCATCCGTAGGGTGTTCTTCAACGCTCTTAAGTTCTGGTTTCTATCCGCTAGAAGACGCCCAAAAAGACTGAGTGAACACTCCTCCAGCAGATCCGATTTACACCTTGACTTGATGCAGATTTCCTCTTCTTCCTCTTTGGTGAGACTGAGGTTAGATAGACCCTCCACTACCGTGTTGTCCATGGTAGTGATGGGGAGAAAAAAAGAGAAAAGAAATCTCTAGGAAGGAACCCTTACTGTGTAATGAAAGGGAGAGAAGGCTCGGCTAGAGAAGACGAGAGAGACGCTCCTACTTGGGAGAGAAAGACTATTCATCACATTTGTGGAACTTTTGAACAAGCTGGTGGCCACAGTGAGGGAGACGGTGCATAGGAAGCAGCATGTGCCCAGTCAAATCAGAAGGTATAATTTACTGTTGATACGTCAGAAGCATGTGATAGGAAAACTAGCTCCCTTTTGAAATTGCCGTGTGAGGTTTTGAAATATGGGAGCACACGTGATCTGGAAAATCATCCTCCTCCAGACTTAGCGCGTGAAACAACGAGGAAATTGGGAAATGAATTAGCACGTGACTTGAGTCAAAGGCCCTTGACTGAATCAACGTGCTATGGTATGGTCTTAGTGGACTCTGAGGATGCTCTCTCTTTAGTGGGCCAGAAAGCCTATTCCGAAAAGCAAGAGATGGAAGTGAGCAGCCCTATTAAGCCCACAAGTGATCAAAGAGAGAAAAAAGAAGCTGGTCTGGAGAACACGGGCCAAGGCTCAGAGGAGAAAAAAAAGATAACAGGCCAGTGGAAAAGAATGGCATGGGAAAAAGGAAAAAATAAAAGCCCAGGTAAGGAGTTTCAATTTATAAGCAGTGGGACTAAGAGAGTCGGGAAGTTAATTTCTGAAGAAGATGAAAAATTAGTAGTTCCTCAGAAGAAGCAACGGCTAGTAAATACAGGGGACCTAACCCAAACTGATGAGAGATCGGCGGTGACTGCAAGGCAGCACCGCCGGGAGCCATGAATCCCCTAAGTTGGAACTGCCGGGGACTTGGGAACCCCCGGTCAGTTCGAGCGTTGCACGATATGGTGCGACGGTGGAATCCCAAAGTAGTATTTTTGATGGAGACAAAAGCAAAAAACAAAAGGATGGAAAGAATAAAGAACAGAATAGGGCTGGCAAATGGTCTATTTGTTCCTTGTGTCGGTCGGAAGGGGGGCCTAGCTATGCTGTGAGCTAGAGATATTGATTTAGAAATCAAAAGTCACTCTCCGAACCACATAGATGCGGTAATCAACGACACAGAGAGCAGCTACAAATGGAGATTGACGGGTTTTTATGGCCATCCGGACACTCATAGAAGGTACGAATCCTGGCATTTATTAGCTTTCCTAAACAATCAATTACATCTCCCTTGGTTATGTCTAGGAGATTTTAATGAAATTTTATCAAACTCTGAAAAACAAGGGGGAGCCATCCGATCTCAACAACAAATGGATGGGTTTAGGAAGGTAGTTGACTATTGTGCTTTTAAAGATTTAGGCTACTACGGCTCTGATTTTACTTGGTGTAACATGCAAGATGGGGAGAACAGGATATATTTAAGGCTTGATAGAGCTTTGGCAAACTTAGAATGGATAAAAAAATTTGGGGGAATGAAATCCCATCATGTGGTTGATTCAACATCCGACCACTGTGCACTGCTTATCTCTGACCCAACATTTCAACGCCAAAGCCGAGCTAAACGTTTTCATTTCGAAGCAATGTGGGCTAAGAATGCTGAATGTAAAACTGTTATTGAAAATTCATGGGGAATGAACCTTGACCTTGGTACTCTGGAGGGAATTATGTCTAACCTTTATAACTGTGCTATGGAGTTAAAGAAATGGAGTTCCAAAACGTTTGGCCAGATTCCAAAAAAGATCCAGGAAAAAAGGAATGCCTTGAACTCTCTAACCCTACAAGACAACGATGGATCTTTAAGCGCTGAAATTAATTGTCTAAGGCGAGAAATCAATGATCTCCTTGATGATGAGGAGATTTACTGGGGCCAAAGAGCCAAAGCGCATTGGCTTAGAGAAGGTGACAAAAACACCAGCTTCTTTCATGCCCAAGCTTCTGAGCGCTGCAAGCAGAACACTATTCTCGGAATTTGGGATAGTCGTGGCCGATGGTGTGATGGAAAGTAAAATATTACACAGGCAGCCATTGATTATTTTAACAAAATCTATGCATCAGCTTCCCCTTCTGAGATAGATGAGATTATTGATGCCATACCTACTCGGGTGACTGAAGAAATGAATCAAAACCTGAACAAAAGCTTCACTAGAGAGGAGGTGGCCATTGCTCTCAAACAGATCCACCCTACTAAAGCTCTCAGCCCTGATGGTATGTCCGCTATCTTTTATCAAAAATATTGGAGCATTGTGGGTAGTAGCATCACTAATATGGTCTTAAATGTTCTCAATAATAATTTGTCTATGGCATGTCTAAACAAAACAAACATTGCCCTCATCCCCAAAGTAAATAACCCCAAAAGAATGACGGATTTTCGACCCATAAGTCTATGCAATGTAGTTTATAAACTCATATCTAAAACTATTGCTAATAGATTCAAAGTCATTCTCCCTCATATTATCTCAGAAAATCAAAGTGCTTTCATTTCAGACAGGTTAATTACTGATAATGTCCTTGTGGCCTTTGAGTTGATGCACTATCTAAATCATAAAAATGCAGGGGGAGTTGGCTATATGGCTACAAAACTAGATATAAGTAAAGCTTTTGACAGGGTTGAATGGTGCTTCATAAAAGGGGTCATGGAAAAATTGGGGTTTAGTTCAAAATGGATTGATCTTGTTATGAGATGCATTTCTACGGTCTCATATTCAGTTCTCATAAATGGGACTGCTTGTGGTAATATCACTCCCACCCGGGGGCTTCGGCAGGGGGACCCCCTCTCCCCAACCCTCTTTCTCATTTGTACTGAGGGGCTTTCTGCACTCATTAATAAGGCTGTCCGGGACCAGCTGTTGACAGGCATTTCCATTTGTAAGGGCTGCCCAAGAGTCACTCACCTTCTCTTTGCGGATGACAGTATTCTTTTCTGCAAAGCTAGTGTGGAGGAAAGCCGGATGTTGAAGTATATCCTTCAGAAGTATGAGAATGCCTCGAGGCAGAAAATCAACACAGATAAGTCCTCGATCTTTTTCAGCCCCAATACATCTCAAGAAGCCAAGGAAGAGATTTTGGCTAATCTTGGCCCAATGCAAGATACTAGACATACAAAGTATTTGGGCCTCCCATCCTTTATTGGGAGATCAAAGATGCAGGTATTTGCTATTCTGAAGGAGAGAATTGGGCAGAAACTTGCTGGATGGAAAAGGAAACTCCTATCCATGGGTGGGAAAGAAATCCTCATTAAAGCGGTTGCCCAGGCAATCCCTACATACACCATGGGGTGCTTTCTTCTCCCCCAAAGCCTATGCGAGGAAATTGAAAGTATGATGAGGAACTTCTGGTGGGGCCAACGGCAACAAGAAACCAAAATGTGTTGGGTCAGTTGGAAAACCATGTGTAAACAAAAGGGTAGTAGAGGTATGGGCTTCAGGAATTTGCAAGCTTTTAACAAAGCTTTGCTAGCAAAGCAACTTTGGCGTATTCTCCAAAATCCTAACACTCTTGTGGCAAGGGTTCTCAAGGCTAGATATTTTCCAACCGGGGACATCCTAAATGCAGCCGTTGGAAACTCCCCATCATACTCTTGGAGAAGCATCCACAGCAGCCTTGAAGTTATATGGAAGGGAACCCGGTGGAGAGTGGGGAATGGGAAGCTAATTCACATATGGGATGACAAATGGCTGCCAACACCATCTACCTACAAAGTCATCTCACCTCCAAGCAATATCCCTCAATTCCCAATGGTCTCCTCTCTAATTGATCCAATGACAAGGTGGTGGAGAGTAAACACAATAAAGGCTGCCTTCCTTCCCTTTGAAGCGGAAACAATCCTAAAAATTCCCTTAAGTCATGACCTTCCTGAAGACAAAATCATTTGGATTGGAAATAGCCGGGGGAACTTCACTGTAAAAAGTGTCTACCATCTAGCTTACAACATGCTGGATTCAAATGGGAGTGAAGAATGTTCAACCGGAGACCCGTGCAAACTGATTTGGAGGAAGCTTTGGCACTTAAATCTCCCACCTAAAATTAAGATCTTTTCTTGGAGAGCTTGTATTAATGGCCTTCCTACAATGGAAGCCGTAAACCAGAGAGGGATTTCCCATTCTAAGACCTGCCCGGTTTGTAAAAATGAAGCTGAAAATCTTGACCATGCTCTCCTTGGCTGCACTTCCTCATCATTGGTCTGGAATTTTTGGCTGGAGAATCCGCTGAATACCCATGGTACTAAAAAATCTTTCCTTGACTCTACTATCTTCATTCTCTCCCATGCAACACCCCAAGACTCAGAGCTTTTCTTTACTATTGCTTGGGCCATCTGGTACAATAGAAACAAGGTTGTTCATGAGGGTTGTGGGCTCCCTCCCAATCAGGTGTGGCTTATGGCGAAGAGTAATGTTGAAAATTATGTAGGCTCGGCATTGTGGGACTTCAATCTCCCAAGGGCTGCCCCAACTTGCTGGGTTCCCCCTCCCCATGGTTTTCATAAAATAAATGTAGATGGGGCGTCTTCTGACTTGGAAAATTCTTCTAGCATCGGTGTTGTCATTAGAGATAGCTTTGGCAAAGTTGTAGCTGCTCTCAGCAAGCCTCTCCAAGTTTGCTTTACTGCTGAACTTTCGGAAATAATGGCTTTGGAGCATGGTGTTCTTTTGGCTCAGGAGCTTCAGCTATCCAGGATCATAATTGAATCAGATTTGCAGAACGCTATTCAAGCAGTCCAAGACAAGGCCACAGGCAGCAGCTATGGGCACATTGTGCAGAGTATTCTTCAAGCTTGTGAATCTTTTGAGACCTGCATCTTCAAACATTTAAGCAGAAACTTCAACTCTGTTGCTCATGAGCTTGCTCATTCTGCTAGAAGAACTAGATCCCAGCACCTCTGGATTGGAGTCATGCCCCCTTGTGTAACTTCTTTTATTTCTAGCTGATATGTTTGTAATTTGAGCTTCTACCCTGCTTTGCAGGTTGTCTCTGTATGACTCTTTGTTATGGTTTAATTCCATACCATTTCCCTTTAAAAAAAAAATAGGGACATGGCTTCAAGTCCATCAAGACTTGAACTCGACAGTGTTCAATTTTCTTCTAGGTTTTTTTCATTCCTATTACATGTTCGGAGATTTTTAGCCCATAACAGTTTTTATAATCTTGTATGAAAGTGCTATATGCCCTTTCCCACATCAGTTATTTGTGAAATAAGTTTCTATATCTACAGAATAGTTTACCATCAATCATCACCATTTCAGAATCAAGTGTTTGTCTTTATATTTATTGTTCAACATTCCCTTCCTTCATATTAGAGCCTCCTTACACACTATATTGTTCCTTAATCTTTTGTTTAATCCTTATGCCACCATGTGTAGGCAATGAAATATGCAGGCTTCAATGACCCATATTGCCCTTGAAGATGGCTGCTTTGTTCTATCTCTGGAAACCAATTTTGCTATAGGGAAGACTATATGTTGCACCAAAATGTATTTTGCATTTCAAGTGACCTAATCACCATCTTGATCTCAGCATTAAGTTGTGAATGTTGTGGTTCGTCAATTGGTCAGGGTTTGAACTAAGTAGGCATCACATAGGAGCAACGTCCTTTATGCTCTTAAGTGATTTTACTTTCTGTTTTCGCATCTTTCATTACAAGAAGGTGAATCCTAACGTTGAATCACAGAGCTACGCCACCAAAATCCAAACAGATTTTTAAGAAAAGGAAAACAGAGATTGTTATAAATCGAGTAAAATAAAAATAATTTATAAATTGAACTGCCAATCAAATATTCCACAATTTTTTTTTTTGTTGGCTTACACACCCGTCTTCCTCCTTCCCTCTCTCTGCATCTCCGGTGACTTACCCACCCAAACCCATCATCGGCAATTTTCGTTCGCTTTTTGGTGTTTTGGGTCGGTGGGGCCAGAAGTTGTCCGGCAGCTAGAGGCCATTTTCTTTGAAACTTAGAGACAGATTTCGTTTGGCTTTGGGAGTTTCTGTGCAGTGCTGCAACAATTGGAATAAAGTTGAACCTGATATCCATTAGCCTTTATAAAATTTAAAACTGGTTTGTGGATGTGGCTTGCTTGGCAGTGAGCAAATCACCGGAGATGCAGAGAGAGACGAGAGGGAAATGGGTGAGGAAGAAGGAAGGAAGGGAAGGGAGAGAGTTTATTTTAATTTATTTTTTAATAAAACTTGTAATGAAATTTTAGTTCTTATCATCTATTTGTAAAAAGTTTATTTAATTATTTGTGCCGGTAGTATTACTCAAATTTAAATATGAGCCAACTAAAACAACCTCCCCTCCTCTCCCTAGGGTACAAGTGATTTGAATAATCTATGAGATCAAAATCAAAAGGCTTTACTAAATAAAAAATAATATAAACTATGATATATGTTAATGAATTCATAATTTATAGGACGAATTCATAATTTATAGGACATGTTCCCGTTAAGGGTCATTCTACTGTACCCCTTATATTTTTTAGTGGGTACGGCACCCACCCAAATCTAAACCATCAATTAGGGCTATTTTAATAGTGACTGTTGATTTAAGTTTAGTTTGAAACTTGATACCGTGTTAGGAGCTTTACAAGTTGCTGATGATGGCATGAGGAAGTGGAGTGTTTGGACAACATCAGGCCAGTCACATGGCTCAATGTTTTCTCAAGACTCTAATGACTCCTCCTGCCCATCTAGTGAAGCTCCTAAGTGCTCTTTGAGGGAGACAAGCCTGTCTCCCTGCTGGATGCAAATTGATGAGCATGATGAGGGGCAGCATATGAAGGCACCTTGCTCCACATAATGCCCTAAGGCCATGGCAAAGAAAGGCCATGGTGGGCACAGATGGATTGTTGATGATGGGCAGCAGCAGGTGGTGCTGACCCTACATGTTAGTGCATGGCATGATGGCTTGGTTAGTGGTTGCTTTGTATGTGGACTTGATGGCTTGGGTGCAAGGCAGTGCTGGGCTGCTGTGATGATGATATGTTGTGTAAGACATTGGACTGGTTGGTGCTGGCAAATGCATGGACTTGTATGAGTTGGCTGATGGCAGTTACTTGATGTACTGCTGATGGACATGTTATGTGGGCTGTGATGCTAATGAGAAGGGCTTGGGCAGAGGGCCAAGGCTTCTAAAACGCGATGGAACTATCATGTGTGGGCTGCTGGAACATGGGCAGAAGCCCCATGATGATGTGCTGAGTAATGGGCTGGCATGTGCAGAGTGTGCAGCAGCAATTATTGATAGTTACCAAACGTTTCCTGGCTTTGTGGATGTTCAGACCCGCTGTGTAGGGGTTGGAAACGTGGAAAGCAGGCCAAGACAGCATCAGGTGAAGGTGTTCTAAGTCAAACCACATGTGGCAGCAAGTCCTGGACAAGGGGCAATTACTTTACAGTAACTGCTGTGACAGTTAATTCTGTATATTTATCCTAGGCTATTAGGGCTGTCAACAGCAGAGTGTGTATTATTTGCTTAGAGAATTTCGTGTGTATTCTCCAGGCTTCCTTTGTACTTGATATTGAGTAATAAAGGTTGGAGTTGGTGCCCTGTAAATACTGTGTGTGATGTGTGTGTGTGTGTGTGTGTGTGTGTGTGCGTGTGCATTCCCTTGATAAAACTATTCTAAGTGTTCCTGCAGTGTGTGTGTGTGTATGTGTGCAGAGTGTTAGCTGAGACTAAGTCAGTGGGCCTAGTGCCATCACTGGCAGAAAATTTAAGAGAAAAATTGACCCTATGACAATTGGTATTAGAGCCAGGTTAGTCCCAAGTTTCAATGTCTTCAGACATAAAGGCGAGATTGACAGTCGTAGAGATCATACTTGGAGTTCCTGCAAATGGGGAACAACTATCTGTGTGTGACAAACTGGGTGCTGTCTCTGTAGAAACTGCTGTAGTGAGGAATGATCTTACAGAATAAAGGGAATTGGTGTTAAATCATGTTGAAGAGTTGGCTGCTGCAATGGATGCCCAAAACTAGGCAGCAAGAGAGACCCAACGCCAACTTGAAACAAAAATTGCTCTGTTGAAGAAAGCAATGAGTGACCTGCCTAGGGAAGGGAAAGTGGCCACCAAAGTGAAGGTCCCTAAACCGAAGCCGTTTAATGTTGCCAGGAATGCCAAGGATTTGGAGAATTTCCTGTGGGATATGGAGCAGTATTTTAAGGCTAATAGGGTGTCTAGCCAAGAGATGATTACAATTACTAGCATGTATCTTTCAGGGAATGCCAAGTTATGGTGGAGAACCCGTGTGGAAGATGATGTAGATGTTGGTAAAGGGAAAATTGACTCGTGGGAAACCTTAAAGAAAGAATTGAAGAACCAGTTCTTTCCTACCAACACTGCCTAGGTTACAAGAGATGCCTTGAAGAAATTGAAATAGATTAGTACAGTGAGAAAATATGTCAAGACGTTTAGTTCTTTGATGCTGGATATCAAGAACATGTCAGAGGAGGACAAACTGTTCAATTTCATGTCTGGCTTGCAGCCTTGGGCACAGATGGAGTTAAAGAGGCAGGCAGTGCGTGATCTGCCTACTGCTATGTCTGTTGCAGATGCCTTAGTGGACTATGAGTTCAGTAAGCCCAGTGGGGATGAGGAGAAACGTAAGTCCAAGGACAAAGGCAAAGACAAGCAGAAGAAGGATAAGCAGAAAAAAACGTGGGCTAACAAGAACAAAGGAGAGAGTTCTACCTCCCAACCAAGCAAAGAACAGCCTAAGCTTAATGCTGGCTACTTCGTTTGCAATGGCCCTCATTGTGCAAGAGACTGTCCAAAGCGTGAGAAGTTTAATGCCATGATTGCTGAAGATGGTAGTAGGCAGTCCGATGAAGAAGTTCCCAGCAGAGTGAATCCTTTGCAATTGCTGAATGCACTAAGTGTAGGAGGCACTTCTAGGGGTTTGTCTTATGTTCAAGTGGAGATGAACGAAAATAGGGCTGAAGGTATGCTTGATTCTGGTGCTACCCACAATTTTGTTGCTAATCGGATGATCCAAAGTCTTGGTCTGAAAGTGAGCAAGAGCCCAAGCAAGATCAAGGTAGTAAACTCAGAGGCAAAACCTGTGTTAGGAATTGCTTATGAAGTGAAGTTTAAGGTGGGCGAATGGACAGGAAAGGTGAATTTCCTAGTCATGGAATTAGATGACTTTGATGTAATTCTGGGTGATGAATTTCTGGTGGCTGCAAAGGCTGCCTTGCTGCCTTTCATTGGAGTATTGTTAATCCTTGATGAGAAGCAGCCATGCTATGTTCCTATGAGGTGTGGGGCAGGAAATAGTAAGACTAGCAAAGGGAAAGGACCAATGGTTTCACCCATGCAGGTTGAGCATGGGTTGAAGAAGAGTGAGATAACTTACTTGGTTGCGTTGATTGAGATGAAGCATGACAAGTATGTTGAAGTTCCAGATACTGCGGCTGGACTGCTGGGGGAGTTTGCTGATGTGATGCCTCCAGAACTGCCTAAGACCCTTCCACCAAGGCATGCTGTTGATCATAGAATCGAATTGATTCCTGGATCAAAGCCTCTTTCGAAGGCTCCATACAGAATGTCCCCAATGGAGTTGGTTGAGATGAGAAAGCAGTTGACGGAACTGCTTAATGCAAGCTACATTCAGCCTTCCAAGGCTCCTTATGGTGCTCCTGTTTTGTTCCAGAAGAAGCATGATGGCCCATTGCGGATGTGTGTGGATTATAGAGCCTTGAACAAAGTGACTATGAAGAACAAGTATCCAGTCCCTTTGATTCAAGACCTCTTACATAGATTAAGCAAGGCTGTTTACTTCACAAAGCTGGACTTGAGATCAGGATATTGGCAAGTGAGGATTGCTAAAGGGGGTAAACCTAAGACTACTTGTGTGACCCAGTATGGTTCTTATGAGTTTTTAGTTATGCCTTTTGGTTTAACGAATGCCCCTACTACATTCTGTAATTTGATGAATGCTGTCTTTTATGAGTATGTGGATCGCTTTGTTGTGGTTTATCTAGATGACATAGTGATTTATAGTGAATCCTTGGAGGATCACTTGGAACACCTTAGGAAGGTGCTATCCAAATTGAGAGAACATCAGTTGTTTGTTAAGAAAGATAAGTGTGAGTTTACCCAGCAAGAGATTATGTTTCTAGGGCATAGAGTCAGCAAAGGTATGGTGATAATGGATGAAGGGAAGGTGCAGGCTATCCTTGATTGGCCTCTACTAAGTAAAGTGACGGAATTGAGATCCTTCCTTGGTTTGGCTAACTACTATAGGAAGTTTATCCAAGGATATTCCAAGAAGGTTGCTCCTCTCACAAATTTGCTGAAAAATGACAAGAAATAGGTGTGGACAGATGCATGTCAAGAAGCTTTTAACAAGTTGAAGGTTGCTGTATCGAGTGAGCCTGTGCTACGTTTGCTAGATTTTGGGTTACCCTTTGAAGTCCATACTGATGCTTCTGACAAAGCAATTGGTGGTGTTCTAGTGTAAGAAAAACATCATGTTGCCTATGAGAGCAAGAAATTAAATAAAGCAGAGCAAAAGTGTTCAGCTTATGAAAAAGAGATGATTGCAGTGGTGCATTGTTTGTTGGCATGGCGCGTGTATCTGCTAGGGCCAAAGTTCGTGGTGAAAACAGACAATGTGGCTAATACCTTCTTTAACACACAAAAAACGTTGTCATCCAAGCAAGCTAGGTGGCAAGAGTTACTGCAAGAATATGATTTTGTGTGGGAGCACAAACCAGGCAAGCACAATGAAATAGCAGATGCACTTAGTCATAAACAAGTGTAAGAGTATATGGCTGCCTTGACTAGAGTGGAGTCAGATTTTGTGGATAGGATCGGGGAGAGTGCGAAGCTTGATGCAACCTATCAAAAGCAGTGTAGGATGTGATTGCAGGCCTTGTGAGGCGTTATTGGCTGGAGGATGGGTTGCTGTATGCCAAGGGTGACAAGCTGTTTGTACCAAATGGAAAGATCCGAAGGGAGTTACTAAAAGAAACTCATGATCCACAGTGGGCAGGACATCCAGGTAAGAATAGGATGTATGCCTTATTGTTCCATTCTTACTTTTGGCCTAAAATGGAGTTAGATATTCAGTTATATGTGAAAACATGTCTAGTTTGCCAACAAGACAAGGGATTAACTCAAAAGGAAGCAGGTTTGCTACAGCCTCTTCCTATACCAAAAAGTCCATGGGTTTCGATTTCAATGGATTTTATTACTGGTTTTCCAAAAGCTAAGGGGATGGGTTCAGTATTTGTGGTAGTTGATAGATTTTCAAAGTATGTTGTTTTTATAGCTGCACCGAGTACATGTACAGCA
This sequence comes from Quercus robur, assembly GCF_932294415.1. Lineage (NCBI taxonomy): Eukaryota > Viridiplantae > Streptophyta > Magnoliopsida > Fagales > Fagaceae > Quercus > Quercus robur. The sequence continues at coordinate 5,414,035 of NC_065543.1, read as the reverse complement.
GAGGTAGCTGCTAATTTGTTCTATAAAAATGTGGTGAAATACTTTGGGTTGCCTGAAGATATTGTAAGTGATCGAGACTCTAAATTTACTGGTCGATTTTGGACTGTTCTGTTTGGTTTGATGGGTTCTAAGTTGAAGTTTTCTACTGCTAATCACGCACAAACAGATGGGCAAACAGAAAGAATTAATGCTGTGTTGGAGGATTATTTGAGGCATTATGTGACTGCCAGCCAGAGGAATTGGCTAGACTTATTGGATTCTGCGCAGTTTGCCTACAATCTGCATAAGTCTTCATCAACGGGGATGAGTCCCTTTGAGTTGGCAATGGGGTAGATGTCCTGCAGTGTATAGATTTGCTGTCAACAAGCAAGAGCTGATGCAGGAGGCACAAGACAGCTTGTTGAAAGCACAGAGGAGAATGAAGAAGTATGCTAATAAAGAAAGAAGGCCTCTTGAGTTCCAAGTGGGGGACAAGGTGTTGTTAAAACTGACACCACAGATTTGGAGGAAGTTTCGAAATGAGCAAATTCACAAAGGTTTAATTCCTAAGTATGATAATCCATTTGAGATAGTAAAAAGAGTTGGTGCTGTGGCTTACAAGTTAAAGCTGCCAGAAAGGTTGCAGATTCACCCAACAATTCATGTTAGCTTCTTGAAGCCTTATCATGGTGATGCAAAAAAACCTGCAAGGAATAAGGCAAAGCGTGCCCCGCCTACTGTCATGGTTCAGTTTGATAAAGAAGTGGACAGAATCCTTGATAAGAAGGTGACAGGTTATCGAAAGGGAGGAAATATGATAACTTACTACTTAGTGAAGTGGAAAGGGGTGGCTGAATCAGAGGCAAGTTAGGAGAAAGCATCTACATTGTGGCAGTTTGAGAAAGAGGTGAAGGCATTTGAGGATACCCTCTCAACGAGGATGTTGGCTTCTTCTGGTGGGGGTGGTTTGTTAGGAGCTTACAAGTTGCTGATGATGGCATGAGGAAGTGGAGCGTCTGGACAACATTAGGCCAGTCACATGGCTCAATGTTTTCTCAAGACACCAATGACTCCTCATGCCTATCTAGTGAAGCTCCTAAGTGCTCTTTGAGGGAGACAAGCCCGGTCTCCCTGCTAGATGCAGATTGATGAGTATGATAAGGGGCAGCACGTGGAGGCACCTTGCTCCACATGATGCACCAAGGCCATGGCAGAGGAGGGCCATGGTGGGCAGAGACGGATTGTTGATGATGGGCAGCAGCAGGTGGTGCTGACCCTACGTGTTAGTGCATGGCATGATGGCTTGGTTAGTGGTTGCTTTGTATGTGGGCTTGGTGGCTTGGGTGCAAGGCAGTGCTGGGCTGCTGTGGTGATGATATGCTGTGTAAGACATTGGGCTGGTTGGTGCTGGCAAATGCATGGACTTGTATGAGTGAGCTGATGGCAGTTACTTGGTATGCTGTTGATGGACATGTTATGTGGGCTGTGATGCTAATGAGAAGGGCTTGAGTAGAGGGCCAAGGCTTCTAAAACGTGGTGGAACTATCATGTGTGGGCTGCTGGAACATGGGTAGAAGCCCCATGATGATGCGCTAAGTAATGGGCTGGCATGTGCAGAGTGTGCAGCAGCAGTTATCGGCAGTTACCAAACGTTTCCTAGCTTTGTGGATGTTCAGACTTGCTGTGTAAGGGCTGGAAACGTGGAAAGTAGACCAAGACAGCATCAGGTGAAGGTGTCCTAAGTCAGACCACATGTGGCAACAAGTCTTGGATAAAGGGCAATTACTTGGCAGTGCTGTGACAGTTAATTCTGTATATTTATCCTAGGTTGTTAGGGCTGTCAACAGCAGAGTGTGTATTATTTGCTTAGAGAATTTCATGTGTATTCTCTAGGCTTCCTTTGTACTTAATATTGAGTAATAAAAGTTGGGGTTGGTGCCCTGTAAATACTGTGTGTGCTGTGTGTGTGTGTGTGTGTGCATTCCCTTAATAAAATTGTTCTAAGTGTTCCTGCAGTGTGTGTGTGTGTGAAGTGTTGGCTGAGACTAAGTCAGTGGGCTTAGTGCCAAATTGACCCTGTGACATACCGGTAAGCTAGGTCAGTATATAAAAGCCAGAAACAGAAACGAAAAACAGGCGGGTCTCTGTCAACTTCATATCCTCTCTCTCTCTCGTGTACTCCTTCCCTTTAAAAAACTTAGATTGCTTCTTCTCCCATGTCCGTCAATTTCTTCACTTCATCCCATTGGCGTCCCTCATTTACTCACCGCTGAGGGTTTCTTAAAGGATCATTTTTTTTTTTTTTTTTTTTTGTTTAAGGTAAGTATCAAGCAAATCCCTAATTTCTCTGTCATTGTTTTGTTCCCCTTTTTCTTTTTAAATTGTTGAAAGAATTTTGGAATTTCGCTGTTAAATTTCATTTCACTATAACGTTGGCGTACTTCTACGCTGGTGAGGTACCAATTTTGTTCTTTCTTGTAAGTGGCATAGAAAGTATTTGTTGAAATGCTTCTTAGGGATTCAGTTTTTCCAAAACTTCTTGTTGTGGCTATGTGTGTTTTGCTCATTGGGGGTATGGGTTCTTGTACTTGCTTGCTATTTGTCTTGTTTTGAGAATAGCGTCTTAGGTTGTTTATGGTGTCTGTACTAATAAAATTTTCTGATTTGTCAAAAATTTTTTAAAGAGATTGTAGATGATAACGAAAGTTTTTTAAACATCCTGTAATTTTATATTGACATATTGAATCAGTCAATAGCATTTTCGGATGGCTAACTAGGGTAAAATGGACTGCTACTTTTGATGTTAGTGCTTACTTAATGGCAAGGTTTTCTTTATGACTGTCTCGCTAGGTAAATTGAGTTGTATCATATTCATATCTTCATATAAACAGATGCTTATTTTATTTTTTGAAAATTTGTTAATATGAAATAAAGAGAGTAGGATCCTCGGGCAAATGCTGTTGAGAACATTTCTAATGCCATTAGTTATGTTTTGTGCTTAGTCCAGTGAGTTGATACACAAATAAATTATAGAACTTGAAAGATACATACTAAATTTTCATTTCTTTTCATTTAGTACTCTGAGGTCAAAGCACCAGATGGATGATTTGTATTTTAATTTTAATCAGGCAAGATAACCAAGAATGAAAAAGAAAATTTACAGGAAAATTAGGAGCAATTCTTAACTAGTAAGTTTTTCTTACAATTTTTTTTTTTCTTAACTAGTAAGGGATTCTCTTTTGTTTTTGTTTTTTACAAAATTATCGTTTGGCTTTGTTTTATGCCCAGAAGCTGCTTGATTATTTCATTAAGTCATTCATGTAATTATACTGTAGGGACACGATTTTTAACGACCCAAGGTTGACGTTGGGCTCGTGTATAAAGGGCCCGAACAATATGATTTGTAGAGAGTGGGTTTGGAAAGGCCTGCCTTTGGGCGCTGGGTTTTGGTCTGATCCCGGTTTCATGAGCGATCATACAAAGATGAGTTTGGACTGCATAGCTGAGCCTTGCATTAATGTGTTTGACTCCTCGGAGCTAGTCCGAGGAGCATAACATTCTCACCATTCCTCCATTTTTCTTCCTCCTTTCTCCGGGGGCCTTCCCCCCCCCCCCCCCCCTCCCCCCCTCTCTTTCTCCTCCTTCTTTCCCTTTTATACTAGTATTCGATTTCCCTTCTTCATCTACGTGTCAGTTTCTCCTTGTTTGGGGCAGTTATTCGTCCTATCAATCTTCACGTCAGAGTGGTTGGGAAAAGCTGGATAGCATGGTATGGGGTATGGGTTTGTCAGGTGCTGGGCTCCACGTTATGGTGTTGGCAGCTTTCTAGCTTGTACTGTTCTTGTACGGAGTTTGTCCTTTTCTTCAGGCGTTTTGTGAGGCTTTGAGCGTGAGGTTGTCCTCGGCTATATTATTGGGCCATCAAGGGGTTCTCCTCATACCTCCTCGGCATTAGGGCTCCTCTGCTTGGGCTTTGGGCCATAAAATGTGAAGTGGGTCGGGATTCCAAATTTCAAGCCCCACAATAGCCCCTCGAAATCCTGCTTCCCGACGTTTTAGTTGGGAAGGAGGGTTTTGGTGATGCTGAGCCCACCTCGTGACTTGTTCGAGTTCCGTGCCTTACTGCTGCTTGTGTCCTTCCATTTGCGCGGGAGATGTGCCGAATTAAGAGGCATTACTTTATTCTTCATCCGCGCAATGCCCTTTGTCATTTCAGTATTCGAGGCGCGCCTTCACGAGGACCTTTAAATCTTGTGGTGGGGGAAGGTGTTGGAAATTGTGCCAGAGCTACCTTGTTTGCAGCGTTTCTTGGAAATCTGCTCAAATTAAATTAAATGACACCTCCTTACCCTTTATATAAGTAGGACAGGTGGTTGTTCTCTTGGCATATAAACCCTTCTGCTCTCTTCAGAATCATAACCCTTTCTCCATAACTAGTTCCCTCCTCCAGTGTCGTCTCCCCTTAATGCAACATGTTTGAGGCTTGGGTGGAGATGGAGGAACTTCACCCGCCGCAGAGGCACCGGACCCTTCCAAGACTTAAGGTGATGTGGTCTGGGCAGGGGAGGCACAGATTTAAGGTGTCCTCCCGCTTGGATATGGTGGGGGCGGTATCCCCCCTCTCTTTCAGTCAAAATCCGAAGCAGGTTCTAGTCACACCAGATTTCTGGTGTGTCAGAAGAAAGGTTTTCCGCCATCAGCGCCGTCTGCGATATCGTAGACGTGGTTCCATGGAGGCTCATCAACCTCCGGTTCCCTGCACCTTTTCTTCAACGGTGCCGACCCAAAGTCGGGCTCTTTTGCTGCCTGAGTTATAAGCATGTAAAAGTATTGAGGAATGGCTCCCTTAGACGAAGTTTTAAAGCGGCAGCACGTCTCTCCCCTGCATCCGCACTCCGGCTTTTTCTTAATTCCCTTGTATTATTATTTATATTTTTTTTTTTGTTTCGTGTAGTCAGTTTTCTGTATGAGCTTATTTGAGCTCTTTCAATGTACGCTGTACTATTTCTTTGTCTTAATAAAAGAGGAATTTATTTACTTGTTTTGAATATTTTTCTTTTTTGCAATAACTACTTTGTGAATGTGTGTGCTCCATGTGTGTTTTTCTTCAATGACACTTAGAGCAGGAAACCTTGAAACATAATCCGACTAACTCTAATTTACCGACATTACCAGACATAATAACGATAATTCACAGTAAATTAAACTTAGGAAACTAACCAAGATGACAGCTGAATATTCCGTAATACGTGCAAGGAGACCGTCCGAAAACGATAAACTCTAAATAATTCATCCGAGGGGGTAACTGAGCAGTAAGGGACTCCGATTGTGTTTTTGGTAACATATTGCTCTATATTGTATCAATCCCTTTGGTACCGAAGGTCCCAGAGCTGACTTGGGAATCCCTGCAGTTTAGGGATTAACCCAATTGTTAATGGAGAGTTCTCTTCGGATAGATTCTAAGGTCCATGTAACGTAGTTTTTCTTTTAAATAGTTGGTTTCCCCATAGGCTTGAGTCCGGGGACCATGCAAGACCTTGGTTCTGTCCAAAACTTATGATTTTTCTGTGTACTTGGTTTCCCCATAGGCTTGAGTCCGAGGATCATGCAAGGCCTTGGTTCTGTCCAAAACTGGTAGTTTTTTCTTTTGAGTACTTGGTTTCCCCATAGGCTTGAGTCCGAGGACCATGCAAGGCCTTGGTTTTGTCCAAAACTGGTAGTTTTTTCTTTTGAGTACTTGGTTTCCCCATAGGCTTGAGTCCGAGGATCATGCAAGGCCTTGGTTCTGTCCAAAACTTGTAGTTTTCCCTTTGAGTACTTGGTTTCCCCATAGGCTTGAGTCCGAGGACCATGCAAGGCCTTGGTTCTGTCCAAAACTGGTAGTTTTTTCTTTTGAGTACTTGGTTTCCCCATAGGCTTGAGTCCGAAGACCATGCAAGGTCTTGGATCTGTCCAAAACTTGTAGTTTTTTCTTTTGAGTACTTGGTTTCCCCATAGGCTTGAGTCCGAGGACCATGCAAGGCCTTGGTTCTGTCCAAAACTGGTAGTTTTTTCTTTTGAGTACTTGGTTTCCCCATAGGCTTGAGTCCGAGGACCATGCAAGGCCTTGGTTCTGTCCAAAGCTTGTAGTTTTCCCTTTGAGTACTTGGTTTCCCCATAAGCTTGAGTCCGAGGACCATGCAAGGCCTTGGTTCTGTCCAAAACTGGTAGTTTTTTCTTTTGAGTACTTGGTTTCCCCATAGGCTTGAGTCCGAAGACCATGCAAGGCCTTGATTCTGTCCAAAACTTGTAGTTTTTTCTTTTGAGTACTTGGTTTCCCCATAGGCTTGAGTCCGAGGACCATGCAAGGCCTTGGTTCTGTTCAAAACTTGTAGTTTTCCCCTTGTAGTTTTCCCTTTGTATTTATTTATTTTTCGAAGGTCAGCCCCTAGACCATGGCGGGGAGAGTTGGCTTGAGGCCGGAAGCCCCTAGGGCTGCCCGCCCCGTTGGCACTGCAGGGCGTAGCCCCTAGCAGAAGTTTATGTCGGAGCAACAACTGCATGTCGCCAGAGATGGAGGAAACCCCGCGAATCTCTGCTTGCTAGAGAGTTGACTCAAACGCCACCTGCGCCAACACGCAAGCCTTCTCACAGACGGCGCCAATTGTAGGGACACGATTTTTAACGACCCAAGGTTGACGTTGGGCTCGTGTATAAAGGGCCTGAACAATATGATTTGTAGAGAGTGGGTTTGGAAAGGCCTGCCTTTGGGCGCTGGGTTTTAGTCTGATCCCGGTTTCATGAGCGATCATACAAAGATGAGTTTGGACTGCATAGCTGAGCCTTGCATTAATGTGTTTGACTCCTCGGAGCTAGTCCGAGGAGCATAACATTCTCACCATTCCTCCCTTTTTCTTCCTCCTTTCTCCAGGGGCCTTCCCCCCCCCCCCCCTCTTTCTCCTCCTTCTTTCCCTTTTATACTAGTATTCGATTTCTCTTCTTCATCTACGTGTCAATTTCTCCTTGTTTGGGGCAGTTATTCGTCCTATCAATCTTCACGTCAGAGTGGTTGGGAAAAGCTGGATAGCATGGTATGGGGTATGGGTTTGTCAGGTGCTGGGCTCCACGTTATGGTGTTGGCAGCTTTCTAGCTTGTACTGTTCTTGTACGGAGTTTGTCCTTTTCTTCAGGCGTTTTGTGAGGCTTTGAGCGTGAGGTTGTCCTCGACTATATTATTGGGCCATCAAGGGGTTCTCCTCATACCTCCTCGGCATTAAGGCCCCTCGGCTTGGGCTTTGGGCCATAAAATGTGAAGTGGGCCGGGATTCCAAATTTCAGGCCCCACATATACTATTAATTATTTTTTAACCTGCTAGTGGACATGTTGATTATTAGCTTTGCACATTCCTTTTATTTAAATTTGTATTGTTGAGTTTTCAAAAAAATTATTTGTAAAAGCAAAGTAACATTGTTTTGTAGAATTTTGTGCACTTGTTGCGAAGCTCTCAATTCTTGATTTTAGTTTAACTTTGGTGTGCGTATAATCTTAGCATTAATCTATATACATTAGATACATAAATATATTTTATTTTAGTACTAATTTTGGGAATGCATAGGAGATATTTGTGAAATTGTCTATTACAAACTTTGAAGTGACGTTAAGCTATTTTTTATGCATGTTGTGCAGTCTTGAGGGTAATTTGTTAGATTGAGAAATGCACCAGGTTGCTCTCTAAATTGGCCAATTCCCTTCACTTCCTACTCATAGAAAATAAGGATCCAATTCAGGGGATTTAGTTTTTGAATTTCTTTTATGTGAGGGATGTATTATAATGTTTTTGCTTGCCTTTTTCAGTAGCATGTCCTATGGCATTCAAAAACACACTCTTTTTGACATATGGAACTTCTCCGTGTGCTTATTTGACAGTAAGCTTTGCGTAGCTTACTGCATTAAAGTTTATGGCTATAAACAGTCTATGTTGAACGTTGCACTCCATCTTGTTTAACAGAATTTTATGAAGTGTATTGTAAGAGTAACCTTGGCTAATTTAGTTCCTACTCTTTTTAGCTAAGCACCTATGACTAAAGGTATGTATTAGATAGCTCATATTACTATTTAAACAATACAAGTTGGACCTCTCAGGTCCTCTGTATTAGATAGCTCATATTGCTATATTTAAACAATACAGATCCTCTTTATTTTTTACAAGAATTACAATGCTAAAGGGTTGCTCTCTTTAGGTGGATACATCATATAGTTGTCAATTGGTGATTCATAACATTTAGCTTGACCTCTCTTTCACAAAAGTCAGAAGTGCCAAAAATTAGTTAGTCTAATTCTCTGTAATTGAAATTTTATTTATCTTTTTTTTTTTTTTTTTGGCTGTTGTCCAAAAAATTGAATTGTTTTTAGGTATTGGGAACCTTATTACTTTGTATCAGTAGGATTTGGGAATGGTGAAATTAGATGATGAGATGAGATTGAAGGAGAAATTGGAGGTGAGAGCTTGAAAAAATACCGTGTTGATTATGTTCTGTACCAAAGGGAAGCTTATTTAGTATTTCATTGATTTCAGGTTTATACTTCCATTACAACATTTTTTTTTTGTCATTTTATTACTTGTAAAAAGAGCAGTGTTCGTGAAATTGTTGAATTGTAAGCAATTTGGCACAAGTTAAGCTTGGAGAAAGTACTTAGTTTCCATTACATGCTCATTTATATATAAAATAATAGATAAAGCAGAGAGAAACTCAAATTGCAATTTCAAATTAGAACTCTAATTTTGTGCCACGTGTCCAGATTGCAATTCCAAATTAGAACTCTAATTGTGTGACATGTGTCTAGATTCATGTGAGGATCACACCAATTTCAATATGAAATTAGAGTCTAATTTTAAGCCATGTGTCCCAATATATTTTTCTAAATTTAGGTGTCAAGTGAAGACCACACCATACATGCATATACAAATTTCCTCAAATCATGTGGGAGTTTTTAATGACTCTCTCGTCTCTTGGCTTTTCACATTTTTTTTTTTTTTCACATCAATCCCAATCACTCTAAAATCCTTTCTTAATTTTTGTGCCAAAGGAATTATATATATATATATATATATTTATAAAATCAAAACTAAGAGAAAATATAATTTAAATTCTAAATTGGATAATTAATTTTGCATCTTGTATCTTATCTAAAATTTTAAATTTTTCTGCATGCATTAACACCTAACATGAAAGTTAGAAAACCACAATAATCAAGTTCATTCACCTAAGCAAAAACATTTAACTTGCACACTATAAAAATCCCTACCATCCCATTCATTGTTCATATAAGCATAAACATACAACCTTCCAGAAACATTCAACCACACGAATGAGGAGAATTAAGTTTTCGTTAGATTCCATTTTTTCAGAAAATTGCATCCAGTCATGCCTTTATTGTTTCATCCCCATCAGTGTAGATTCTGTAACATTTATCTTATATATATGCTTTTGAGTTCAAAAATTGTATTGAGTTACTTTTTATTTGTGGCATGAAGGACTCAGGATCATTTCTTGAGAGAAGAGTTACTAGATTACGTAGAGTAAGGATACTAAACAAAAATGATGCCGAAGATTTCACAGACTATACATGAGGATACCAGGTTCATTTCTTATATCTATATTTGTATTTTCAATCTATAATGCTTTATTTATCCACAAATTATATTTTCATATTATTCTTTCATATCAAGTGCTCACTCAAAGATTGTCATAACCCATTTTTCATCTACAAAGTTTATAACTAATGAGATTATGATCTCGAACTAGCTAATTCCATGCAATAATTTCATGGAGGTTGGGCTGTCAGGAGAGAAATTAAATATTCACACAGAACAAGGGTCAAGTCATATTCAATGGAGAAGGTTTGGAAATTCTAATCATCAAAGACTCACATGGTACAAGGTATAAATTCTACTAATGCTTTGTCATGCTAATTATTCTTGCCTGAACTATTTCTGTATACTTAATCAGCACTAACCTTATCTTCATGGATTGTCTTTATAGACTCAATTTGATGCACCCAAAGGAAATGACCTCGTTGCATTAAACCTTGGTTTTATGGGAAAAGGGGAAGCTTGGGTTAATGGACAAAGTATTGGGCAATATTGGGTCTCATTTCTTACCCCAGAAGGGAGTCCTTCACAAACATGGTATGCCTTAGAACTTATATTTGGTACTTTTGTTTGAATACTTAAAATAACAATACAAGCGATTAATTAGTAACAATACACATACAACTATTGTCACTGAGCAATAAAATGCAATTTTTCGTTTGTACTTAATAGTAAAAAGGAAGCCATTAGTTCTATGCTAAAAAATTAAAAATTTGGTCTTCCACCTTTACTCTTATTTTAAACCCATTCTTATATAGTAAAATATTTCTTCATACTTTCAGTCGTCAAAGTGACCTTGGCTTCATGAATTTCATTTACTATATATGTCAACATTTTTCATCAATTAGATGATGGTAAGGATTTTTTAAAATATTTTTAAATAGGGTAAAATTTATGTACAATATCTTAAGTACATTACATTAGATTTTTCAATTAAATTCAAATATAGAATTCCAAATTAGAGTTCTAATTTTAAGCCATGTGTCCCAATATATTTTTCTAAATTTAGGTGTCAAGTGAAGACCACACCATACATAAATATAAAAATTTCCTCAAATCACGTAGGAGTCTTTAATGACTCTCTCTGTCTCTTGGCTCTTCACGTTTTTTTGTTTTTTTGTTTTTTTTTTTTTTATCAGTCCCAATCACTCTAAAATCCTTTCTAAATTTTTGTGCCAAAGGAATATATATATATATATATATATATATATATTTATAAAATCAAAACTGAGAGAAAATATAATTTAAATTCTAAATTGGATAGTTAATTTTGCATCATGTATTTTATCTAAAATTTTAAAATTTTGTGCATGCATTAACACCTAACACGGAAGTTAGAAAACCACAATAATCAAGTTCATTCACCTAAGCAAAAACATTTAACTTGCACACTATAAAAATCCCTACCATCCCATTCATTTTTCATATAAGCATAAACATACAACCTTCCAGAAACATTCAGCCACATTTTCCACCCAAAAAAAAAAAAAACATTCCTATGCCTTCAACACTTAAAAGTTAAAACTAACACAAACTTTCACTCTCGCATAGATCTTCACATTTCACTTTCATCTATTTCTCAAATGCATAATCTTTTCTCTGAGTTTTTAAAGGCATTGAAGGTAGTTTCTCTCTATCTCCTTTACTTTCATATTCTTATGTTTTCCCCAGTTTGGGCTGCAATTTGTGCAATCTTTTTTTTTTTTTTTTAGTGGCATGATGAAGATCAAAAAAGCAGAGTCTCCTTTAACAAAACAAATCACACACTCCTAAGAAAAGGTGAGTAAACGTTTTCCTTTCTTTTTGTGAAAATTTTGTTTTTGAATTATATATAAATAATAATTAAAAAAACATTATGAAGCAGGCAATTATCACTTAGAAAATAAGCAAGCAAAAAAAGAAAAAAAAAAGTGCTTCACAATATCAAAAATTAAGAATTAATAAATTTTTTTTTAAAACAATATGGACAATTTACATTTTCTACCTAATAATATTCTTACAAGATTTTTTAAAGAGTTAACAAAAAATAAGAATAACTATATATCAATAGTATTTAAATTATATATATAGGAATTACACTATGCACCTCAATGTATATTTTTTAAATATATCCATGCATATGCATGGGGTTACAGGCTAGAACCATAAAATTTGAATTATCTGCATTTTCTAATAAAGTTTGCTAAATCATAAATTAGAACCATCATTTGTAACTTAAAATCTCCAAATTTATACATCTAATCTACCAAACAATACCTACTAAATAATAAGGGACAATCTTTCTTGTCCAAAGCATATTTTATGTCACTGTGATGACACTGAACCATACTCATATGGAACCACACAATAATAATAAAAAAATAAAAGGAAACCATCCACTGATCACACATCACATACCTCCCAGAAACCAATTATACAAATTCTATCAAACTATACTCATCTAAACTAGAAGATAGACAATAAAAACAGCATTTCATAAACGCCCAACGTACATAATGCTAAATTTTGTTAATAAAATTTTATGGTTAATAATATGAATTTAGACTTAACTAAACCTTCTAAACATGAATAAACTCATGATTAATAATAAAAAATAAAATAAAATAAAATAAAAACCAATAGTAACACTTAACTAATAAAATGCAAATTTTTTTTTTCATTGTCTTATTTAATTATATCCATTCCCGTGCAGTAGCACGGGTTACATACTAGTTTCCTTATAATTTATGGGTGCCATCCTTTGTTTCTCTTAGGTAGCTATGAAGAATCTGATTTATAGTTCTAAATTTTGATAAGAGAGTTTTAACAATGATATCATGTATATTTTATGCCAAAGTCTCCAACCCCAATGAAGATGGAATATTATAGATTTATGGGCTTGTATCAATTATCTTTGTAATTAATAGAGAGATGATGAACTCCAATAGGGTTTTTTTTTTTTTTTTTTTTTTAGTAAGCATTAGTTGGTGCAGCTTTGAAGTATAGTTTTTTTTTTTTAAGAAATAGAGCATATATTGATAAGATTTGGATATAAATTTTAAAAATTATCTTAAGGGGTTTGAAACTAATACATTAAAAAAATATCAGTTTTTCCTTTGGCATCAAAGTTCAAACTTCAAAGAGTGGCAAGAGAGAAGTTTCCGTTCAGATGGTTTCCTTCCCTTTATAGTGCTGAAATACCTGTCCTTTCTCTTATTTGGTCTGCAGGTTGTAATGCTAAACTTCTCTCATCTTACTTGTCTATGAGAATCCCCATCTAAGATCTTGATGCTAGAACTTTCCTTTTATTAATTATAATTGAACTATTTTATAATGATTCATAATGTTGTTATCACCTCCTTGATATTTTCCCCCTTCAGTTCTAATTTGATAATACCATTCTATGAAATAGAGCAAGGACAATCCATTGGGAGTTAATGCATTGAAGTGGTGCTAAAGGACTCAGCTTTGTCATATTGCTAACAAGAAGATAAGCAGTGCTTATGGTCATATTGGGTTTGGAGAGAGGAGTTGCAAATGATGAAAGAGCTGTAATTGACAAAGTTGCAAGAAGGGAATGCTCCCCCCACCCCCCCCCCCCCCCCCCCCCTCCTTCTTTGAATTAACAGCTTGTGCAAACCTTGATTAAAGTTGGGATGGAAACTTTCTTTTATATGATGAATATTGTAAATACTATTGCAATTTAGCATCCTTCAGGCTAATAGATTTTTTAATCTATTTGTTTAATTATTATAAATAAGTTCATAGCATCTTTTTTTAGTAAGTAGAGATACTTTAAATCAATGCTTTAAAAAGTTGTAATTTTTTCTTCTCCCAAGTTGATATCTTCTTTGTCTGATTCTCTGTCTATCTTTCTTTCATTCCAGTTTGTGGGTGGGGGTAGAAGCTTCAAACTTATTTGCATATTTAATATAAGCTATCAGAACTATGTCTTTTGATATATATAAAAAGATATATATATACACACACACACACAATAAGCTACCAGAAACTATGGAAAACCAAACAGACATATGATGTATGCAATCTTAGCTATATGATGTATCTAAATTATGTAATTGACCTAAATATATTAGTTTACACATCTAAACAATGCATGCATAAATGAAATTTAAATCATGGGATTTACTATCCTTAGAAAGTTAAGATGATAAATTCTATAGCATGGGAATACTAGGGGACATTAAGATGATAAATTCCATAGTAAGCATCAATTAAAAAAAGGTAAGACTGGGGGAAATTTTGTCTAAGACTATCAAGTTATAGACACGCTTACTGGACATTAGTATTTTTATTTGGAACGTTGCTATCATCCAATATGACGTCTTCATGACACCAATGTGACTAAGGAACAATTTGTTTCATTGAAAAATATGATGCTATCCCTGTAATCATTTAAAAAATAAAAAACAAACAAACAAACAAAATATCAGTCTAACATAACCAAATTTATTGATTTTGATGCATTATGGTAATTTTCAAAGTTTGTAAGTGTTTTAATCATTTTGAAAGTGTCAAGGATGTATAAGTCATTTGTGGTGTTTTAAAGCTATTTTGTTCATTTTAAAGTGCTTCTTTATATTAATTTTGGAAGTTTAAAAATCTATTTTAGTCATTTTCAAATTTTAATGTTTTATAGATATTTAAGTTATTTTGAGGTTTCATGGATATTTAGGTACTTTTCAATATTTTGTGGGGAATTTTAGTCATTTCTATATGTTAATGAGGCTATTTTAGTCATTCTTGATATTTTGAAACTCATAGGAGATCACTATCATGAGTTTTACTAAAATTGAAGAACAACAACAATTTGAACCACCTATTCCAAAGAGTTACTTGGAGAGGTCACATAGCATCTTAAGCTACTCATTAATAATTTTTTTTACCATATTGTTAGTCATGTTAGTCCCATTAGTTTTTTTTAGATAATTTATCATCTTTTAAATTTCAATAAGTATACAGCAAAATACAACAACATAATTGATGGGATTGACGAACCCAACTTACCTGGATGATCTCATCCAAACCAACGGGGCAACATTGACAGATGAATCAACCAGGTCCCTCCGACGAAGTGGCCATATCACTGATGAAGATAAAGAAGCCATTCAATGCAGTCAAATAAATGCCTCGGACAGTTACAGGAACAACTGTACAGGCCGTTGGAGCCATCAAAGCTCACATGATTGACCATGAAATGTTACCAAAGGAGGCATTAAAACCACCATAACAACCACAACGGCTAGGGACTACAAGGATGTATACATACAACCCTTCCAGCACCAACATAAGGTACATAGACACGAAAAACACCTAGATATACTCATTGTTACATTATTATATTATTCTTCTGCAAAGAGCTTTCTTATACTGATTTTGGCATCGGAGATATTATGGCAGGCACCACACCAGAGACCATTTTGAGGGGCTTATTTCACCATTTCCACAACCACAGACACGAGGGTTCGGCTCCATCTAGACGTACTTACTTCAGCTGACGAATTTACACTTCATCAATAATGACAAAAGAAAAAGTTATAAGTTCCACCGAGACTTCTTAGGGGGGGGGGGGGGGGGGGGAAAGCAAGTAAAGTGGTTATATAAAATTTTTGTTGTCAAATTGATCTTGCAAATAAAGGTTTTAGGGGGTATTTTGATCATTATTCAATTTTAAGGGTCTTTTAGTCATTTTTAAGGTTCTTAGAGTATTTCGGTCAGTTTTTAGGTTTTAAGACCATTTCGGTCATTTTTAAGATTCTAAGGGTATTTTGATAATTTTTTTAGGTTCTAAGGGCATTCCAGTAAAATTAAAGCGTTTCGGGGGTATTTTGGTCATTTTCTTTTGTTTCGAGAGTATTTTGGTAAATTTTTACGTTTCAAGTGTATTAAAGTCATTTTTTAGGTCCTAAGAATATTTCTGTCACTTTTTAGGTTACAAGGTCATTTTAGTCATTTTTTAGGTTTCAAGGTCATTTCGGTCAATTTATAAGTTTCAAGGTCATGTGGTCATTTTTTTGTCCTAGTGGTATCTTGGTCATTTGCTAGGCTTCATTTTTATTTTGGTCTTTTTTTAGGTTTTATGGTAATTTTGGTCTTTTTTTAAGTTTTAGGGTCATTTGGTCATTTTTTTTTTGTTCTAAGGGTATTTTGGTCATTTTTAAGTTTCTTGGTTATTTCAGTCATTTTTTGGGTTTTATAGTAATTTTGGAAAATATTTTTTTAAAAAAAGTTTTAAGGTGATTCTATCAATTTTTTTTTAGGTTCTAAGTAAGGGTATTTCAATCATTTTTTAGGTTTCAGAGGTATGGTAATTGGTGAGAAAAAAAAAAGAAAAAAGAAAAAGAGCCATCGAATGTGACCAAATGTGAGAAATTTATGGTCTAATGTGATGTTGGTATTACCTAATGTGACAATGGAACCATCAAATGTAAGAAAAAGAGAAGCGGATCACCAAATATGACAAAAGTACAGTCACATGTAATATTGGTACTACTTAATGTGACAATGGAACCATTAAATTTGAGAAAAATATAAAGGAATCACTATATGTGACAAAAGAATTGTCAAATTTGATATTGGAACTACACAATATGATAATGAAACCATCAAATTTGAGAAACAAATAAAGGAACCACTAAATGTAACAAAATAATTGTCAAATATGATGTTAGAACTGCACAATGTGAGGATAGAACCGTCAAATGTGAGAAAAAAGTAAGGGAGCCACCAAATGTGACAATAGAACCATCAAATATGAGAAAAAAAAATAAAGGAACCACTATATGTGACAAAAAAAACTGTCAAATTTGATACTGGAACTACACAATGTGATAATGAAACCATGAAATTTGAGAAACAAATAAAGGAACCACTAAATGTAACAAAATAACTGTTAAATGTGATGTTTGAATTGCACAATATGAGTATGGAACCGTCAAATGTGAGAAAAATGTAAGAGAACCACCAAATGTGACAAAAAAACTATCATATGTGATGTTGGAACTACACAATGTAAGAATGAAACCCTCAAATGTGAGAAAAAAGTAAGGGAACCACCTAATATGACAAAAGAACTATCACATGTGACAAAAATAGAGCAGATGTGATGTTGATACTACTTAATATGACAATAAAACCATCAAATTTGAGAAAAAAAATAAAGGAACTACTATATGTGACAAAAGAACTATCAAATGTAATATTGGAACTGCACAATGTGATAATGGAATCGTCAAATGTGAGAAAAAAATAAGAGAACCACCAAATGTGAGAAAATAACTATCAAATGTGATGTTAGAACTGCACAATGTGAGGATGGAACTGTCAAATATGAGAAAAAAGTAAGGGAACCACTAAATATGACAAAAATATAGTCATATGTGATGTTGGTACTGTACAATATGAGAATGGTACCATCAAATATGAGAAAAAATAAGAGAACCATCGAATGTGACAAAAGTACAATCACATGTGATGTTAGTACTGTGCAATGTGAGGATGGTACCATAAAATGTGAGGAAAAAAATAAGAGAACCACCGAATGTGACAAAAATACAGTCACATGTGATGTTGGTACTGCGCAATGTGAAGATAGTACCATAAAATGTCAAAAAAAAAAAAAATAAGGGAACTACTGAATGTGACAAAAGTATAGTCACATATGGTGTTGGTACTGCGCAATGTGAGGATGGTACCATCAAATGTGATAAAAAAAAATAAAGGAACCACTAAATGTGACAAAATACAGTCACATGTGATGTTGGTACTGCACAATGTGAGGATGATACCATCAAATGTGAGAAAAAAATAAAGGAACCAGCAAATGTGACAAAAATACAGTCACATGTGATGTTAGTACTGGACAATATAAAGATGGTACCATTAAATGTGAGAAAAAAAAATAAAAGAACCATCAAATGTGACAAAAGTACAGTTACATATGATGTTGATACTCACAATGTGAGGATGGTTCTATCAAATGTGAGAAAAAAAATAAAAGAACCACTGAATGTCATAAAAGTATAGTCACATGTGATGTTAATACTACACAATGTGAAGATAGTACCATCAAATATGAAAAAAAATAAAATAAAGAAATCACCGAATGTAACAAAAGTACAATAACATGTGATGTTAGTACTACATAATGTGAGAATGGTACCATCAAATGTGAGAAAAAAAATAAAAGAATCACCAAATATGACAAAAGTACAGTCACATGTAATGTTGGTACTGCACAATGTGAGGATGGTACCATCAAATGTAAGAAAAATTAAGGGAACCACTGAATGTGACAAAAATACAATCACATGTGATGTTAGTACTACACAATGTGAGGATGGTACCATCAAATGTAATGTTTTGGTAACCTGATATAGTAGGTTGCCTACTAGTGGATACCGTACCCAAAAAAAAAAAAAAAAAGGGGTACTGTAGAATTACCCTCATGTTAAATATGAACTATATTGGAAGTTACCTTGAAGATTGGATACTCCTTTTAAGATGAGCTTGAGATTTTGTCTATTATAGAAAAAACCGAAGGAAGCCATTTGCTTTCCTATCATCCACATGCTTTGGTTCAAGTAAAATTCGATCCTAAACATTATGTACTACAACATAAGACTTTACTAACTAAAGAGAAGTAATATGCTCTTTCAAATGTTAATGTGCTCATGTTATTGGGCATGGTCGTGCAAAGCAGGCCGTATTATAGATGAAACAAAGAATTAAGTGATCACATGCTCTGTACTTGAGGAAAGTTGAAGAAAGGGAAAAGTTAAGGGGGGAAAAAAAGACCAAACATTATCAAAGCAAAGCTATATTACCGTTAACAAAAATAAACGGAGTATTACCTTGAGAAGCATATGACTGAGACATTAAGGAAGTTAGAAATATAAAATTGAGCGTAGATGTGAAGAAGAAGGGAACCGGGACCTAAGACTTTAGAAGGAGAAATTATTAGCACTTTCGGGAGGACTGTTTAGCTAGTCCTCCCATCCCATGTGGTCCAAACCAATAATAAAAGACACCTATTTAAAGTAATGCTGACTCAGCTTTCTAAATGGCAAAGTAAAAACAAACTCATGTTAGATTTAACCTCCTAAATTTAACTCTAGTTAAAAACAATTAAGCGAAAAAACACAAATAAATTTAAACCGGCAAGATACAAAAGCTCACAATCATTAGTGACCAAATTTGTCTCTATAGAGAGAGGTCCTCTCTCAAAACTCTAGATTAGTTTTCTCAATCTCAAATGTTCTATGAGATAATGTCAAAGAAGCAACACCGTGAGTCAAAGGCTCTCCGACAAGAAACACCGCAAGCTCCACGGCTGCATTTCAAAACTCTTTGATGAAGTGCATACGATGACGACTCTTCGAGAGCGAAATAGCTGGGTGGGGTACTCTCTCCTTCGAGATTTGATTCCTTAGTTTTTTTTTTCAAATAATTATTTATCCGCCGACTTTCTTTTGAATTTATTTACTTTAACAATTTTGAAGAAATGGCTACTAACTGATGTGCGTGTAGAATCAGCTATCATATAATAGCAAAGATTGATGTCAAAGTTTTGAATGGAAGATTGTTAATTGTTATATTCGGTTGTGGGTTTGCTGTGTGCTTTGAACATTGGTTCTAATGTGATATTGTGATGTATTTCTGTGGTTTGGAATATTTGTTTTAATTTGGAATTGTAATGTTTTTGGTTTATTAGAAGGTTGGTGGTATTTGTGAAGTTAGTACTTAGTAGGTTAGTATTTGCAAATGATTTGTGTTTTAGGGGTAGATTTTGTTTTGGTCTTTGGAATTTGGATGTCATTGTAAATTTTTTTTTTTTTTTAATAATAAAATTTCTCCTTTATCCAAATAAATAGGAAAAAAATTGTTAATGGTATGTGTTGCTTGTAAAATGCTTTTAACAGGGCAGTTTGTTGTGCCTGGTTATATGCATAGCCATATTCAAAATGGATTGTATTGAATAGGGGTTCTAGGGATTAAAGCTAGTTTGTGTTGTAAATGAATAAGCTCCTGCAAATTATCCTATTGTGATGGATTCAATGGAATAAGTGCTCGTTCATCTTAAAAATTTAAAAATAACTATAATAAAAACACTGTTATAGCAATGAAAACACTATAGCATTAAAGTCATACATAAAGAATAAAGCTAGTGAATTGATTTGGCATTACAAATATTACGCTCACTTCACTAGCCTGTTATACAATGGGCATGGTTCAAATTAAAATACTCGTGAAAGAAATTAATTTACCCTACCCAATTAACCACCACAATACAAGTTCACAAAAAAATTGTTTACAAGAATTATTGGAAGAGAAAATATTTTTCATTAGTATTGGTTTTATACAATTGAATGAGTAAAAATGTTGAAGAATACAATATCTTATTCGAGTATGAGAAAACATAACAAAATAGAAGGTGGAAAAATGAATGTATTCTAACATTTCCTTTCACAAAATTCTAAATAGACCTATTTTCATTGCCTTCAAAATACAAAAAGACTTTCACTCCTCCAATCATCAATCCAAACTTGATTGATCTTCCATTTCATTGCCTTCAAATACAATAATATTCCTTGTAACTTTCAAGGAAATCATCAATCCATGCTTGAGTAATCTTCTAACTTGAATACTTTTCAAAAATCTTCAGATATCGAATCACTTTTTCTTAGGATTTGATTGTCCAAAACCATCTGAGTTAGAATCCTGCATAATTAGAAAGACATTTTCAATTATTATTGACAAAGTAATAACCATTGATACAAATAAACAAACAAAAATAATAATTGAGAGTAAATAGCAATTTGGGATTTGAGATACATCTTAAAACATAAGGGGTAGATATATACCAAAGTCTAGCATTACATATGCAGGACTGATTCAACAATCCACTTATCCATACACCATTGGATATAAAATGACGAGTCTTTAAGGGAGATTAGACACAGATTTGATGAGATCAAATTTAACAAAGGACAACACATTACAAACATGGTCATAACGACACCCAAGGTTAAACATTCATATATTTACTCTTTTATTATAATGCTATGGGATTTTGTTACACTAACTGACCACAAATACCACGCTGGTGCTTTACTTAGAAAGCCATTATATAATTGCATGTCCAAGAAATCAACATTTGTAGCCATTCTAATGAACTAAAAAGATAAATGACATGCTAGAACTTATGACCTACTAGATGGCCTAATAGTTCAACAGTGGCAATCACCATGTAACTAGTTTAAAATTTCAAACACCACCTCCCATCTCAACATTTATGGCATATTACTCTTGGAAGTTATCATGTCAAAGACCTAATAACCATGACAGGTGGTGCAGAAGTTCAATGCTCTTGCTGTATAGATTTTAAATGGCCATCATCTCTTCTAACTTTGTTTTGGTTGGGTGCTCAGTTACATAACAAATTATGAGTAAATTTGATCAGTCAATACAACGTGGTTATCATCTCTCTCTTTTTTTCTTTTTTCTTTTTTTTCTTTTTTTTTTAAATTGATCACTTATTATGGTGGATTTCTTGTTGGTTCAGTCTATGCATTAGACAGAAGTCATAGAACACTAAGCTAACAATTGGGGCATGGCAAAAACACCATATCTAACTATCTAAGGGTTATTTTCATTTTCTAATTTTGTTTTCACATTTGGGGTTTTTATCAAATAGCTAGAGGGCACCATATATATAAATCAGATAAAGAGGAAAAAAAAACACATATATCTAAGAGTTTCTTGTACTAATTTTTCATTATGGACTTTTATCAAATAGCTAGAGGGCACTAACATATAAACTAGATAGAGAAAAACATAACACTAATAACTAGATAGAGAGAAAATACAAGAAGAAAAAGATTTTAAAGCCTTTGTAGCATACCTTGATGAGTCGTGCTTAGTTGCAATGGTAGTGTTTGGACAACCACCTCAACTAGTCCAACAAAGCAAGTAATGAGAATGATTTGTATTTGTGAAACTTTAGTTCAAAACGATCAAAATTAGAAGATGCCGCTGAGAAGAATTTGTATTGTGAGAATGTAGAGAGGAGATACTGGGTCTCTGAAAAAAAATGGGTTTAGAAGAGGGAAGATGGATGGAGCGGTAAAAATAAAATGAATTTGAGTGTTCAAACTTCAAACAGTATAATTTGGGTTTAAAAATAGTCCGGTTTTTTTTGCTTTGCCGGTTGGGAAGTTGAGTTAGCATTGTTTTAACAGATGGCCTTTTATTATTGGTTGGGACTACTTGGGAGGACTACCTTAGCTGTCCTCCGGAAAGTTCTAATAATTTTTTCTTTTAGAGCATTCTCATCAGTTCTCTCATAAAAAATGTCATTTTGATATATCAAAAACTTACTTTATCATTTTAGTACATCATTTTACAATTCACCATTTATCACATTTTCTATTCTTCACTTCTATATATTAAAATAATATGTTCTAATATTAAAATAACATTAAAAAAACCAACACTATATAAAAATACAAAATAAAAAAACCAACCACCCCCCCCCCCCACAACCTACAGCCCACCCCCGCTGCCAGCAACCATTAACGCCCCACCCACATCCCACCCACCACCGTCTCACACTAGAAATAACACAGCAGAACACCAAAACCACCACTACAGAAAAACAAAAACAACAACAACAAAAAACAACCCAACCGCATCCCACACACCCACCCACTGCCACCGCCGACCCACCCACCCATCAACACCCCACATCCCACCCTACCACTGTCTCACACTAGAACCACCACAGCAAAACACCAAAACCACCACCACAGAAAAACAAAAACAACAACAAAAAACATAGAGATCGGCATCAGGTGGCGCGGCGAGACTGAACGGAAGAGAGAAAAGCCACCCACTGCCGAACCCACCCATCAAATCACTGCAAACAAAAAAAAAAAAAAAAAAAAAAAAAAAAAAAACTCACAGCAACAGAGATTGGCATCAGGTGGCGCCGACGAGGCTAAATGGAAGAGAGAAAAGCCACCCATTGCCGAACCCACCCATCAAATCACTGCCAAAAAAAAAAAACCCCACAGCAACAGAGAACGGCATCAAGTGGCGCGGCGAGGCTGAACAAAAGAGAGAAAAGCAACAACAATGAGAAGAAAAAAGAGTGAAAGAAGAGATGGGTTGATAGGAATGTCTGAGGAAGAATGAGAGAGAGGAGAAAAAAAAAAATGATGAGAGAGGAGAGAGAAAGATGAATAAAAAATAATAAACGGAAATGGTATTTTCATCCGTACACTCTCAAAAATGAGAGCATACTGTAGCATGTTTCATAATTTTAGCACATTTAGCACACCTCATGATGCTCTGTTTTTGGTGTTTGGTGTGCCAAATGCCAAATATTTGGCATTTGGCACACCTGATAAGAATGCTCTTAGAAGAGGGGACAGTAGGTAGGAGAATTTACAAGAGCGACACATTTTTGGTACAGTACAAGTAAATTATAACTTTAAGAGTGTACATAGAGATTTGGTAGTACAATACATTGTTAATATGTTACACATATCTCATGCATTATTAATTGATTATTAACTATTTCTCTATTAATATATTGATTAGGAGCTTACCATCTTCGGGTGGCTTGGTGTGATAGGAGTCCTGGTATCACTTCAC
Source organism: Quercus robur (assembly GCF_932294415.1). Classification (NCBI taxonomy): domain Eukaryota; kingdom Viridiplantae; phylum Streptophyta; class Magnoliopsida; order Fagales; family Fagaceae; genus Quercus; species Quercus robur. Next base: position 5,390,768 of record NC_065543.1, on the reverse strand, counting down.
ATGATATTTGATAAGAGTTGAGTAGTTCGAACATTTGTACTTCAACGAATGTGTTGTGCCTACAATGATAGCCATTCAAGAATAAACAAATATATTTAGTGAGATTAAGAAATATTATATAAGATGTGTAGTAATAATATATAAAAAGAGTAAGATATATAAAAATTTTATCTTGGTTGCAAGTAACATGTATGTCTCTCTTCAAGGAAATAAACATGAGGCATGTGCAGAAAGTCAAGTCTAAAAGATTTGCACTAGCAAGTGTGAAAGGGCAGCAACCATGAAATCTTGCAAAAATAGCAATTTGTGGGTCTTAGAGCATTTTCAGCAATTTCTCCAAATTTTTATATTATTTAGAAAATGAACAGTAACTGTATCTTTTACTTATTTACTTTTTCAAATACATTTTCCAACAGATTCTCTATCTTTTTTTCTATCCCATTAAAATAATATTTCTTAATTATTTCTTTATTTTTTTTTTTAATCTTCCTTCATTCATTCATAATGGTTATATTTTTCAAATTCTCAACATCTATATTTTTTAATCTTCCAACAATAATATTTTTAAATTTTCCAATAATGTTTGTTTTTAACAAATATCATTGAGCACTTGTTACAACGGTAAAGTGAGTTGTAATATTAATCTAATTTTATTAAGAAGTATTACGTCAACAACATTTTTTCAATATTTTCACAAAAAAAAAAGCTTTAATTTGAACTTATCACTGAAATTATTTTTTACTTGCCAATATTAGCTAATAACAATTTTTCACTTAAAATTTATTGCAAAAATATGGAAGTAGCATTTCTTAATTTTGATTTCTTATTTCTTTATTTTATTTTTGCTTTTTCTCTTTATTTTTTTCATCCATGTGGCTCTTCTTTGTTTTCTTTTCTTTTTTCTCTTGTTTTTTCTCCTCCGTACATATATACCCACTCCTCTCTTTATGTTCACTTTTTTCACCTATTTTTTTTTTCTACCTCACTCTAGAATACCCAGCTCTTTCTCTATCTATCTTCACTTTTGTTCTTATTTTTCTACTTCTTTTACTCCTGACAGTACATAGTTAATTTCTCACCACATACCTCTTGCTTAATTTTACAACTTGACGGACCGTCACAGACAAAAGTTCATGATATGAAAAATCTCATTTGAGAGAGAGAGAGAGAGAGAGAGAGGAGAACAAAAACCAGATGAGTCTCTCTCTTTTTTCTTTTTTCTTTTTCTTTTTTTTTTCCTTTTTTGGAATTCATAATATGAAAAATCTCATTTGAGAGAGAGAGAGAGAGGAGAACAAAAGCCAAATGAGTCTCTCTCTTTTTTCTTTTTCTTTTTTTTTTCTTTTTTGGTTATGATTTCATTTGGTTTATGAGAAAAAATTGTTTTCGTGTTTGGATTGTGTTCTGCATTTTGTAGTCATTGAGATAAAGAAGAGAGAAAGAGAGTGAGGAAGAAAGAGAAAGCGAGGAAAGAGGAAAAAATCTTTTTTTTTATTCAACCAAATGATTATTTTAAGTGAGAAAAATGGTTTGGAGTTGCCACCGTGTTCTTTATATCAAGAGATCTACTGTAGCAATTTAAAAAAAAAAATTGGAAAAATTTTGCTTTTAGAGAATCTATTAGAGCTGATTTTCTGATCAGTTTGCTCTCCAAAAAATGACTTCAGCTAATAATAGATTAGCTCTTAGCAGTGTCTTGTGGTCCTACTGCCCATCTGGATGGGCTTTGGCACTTAGCATTCGTAGGGCTTGTCTTAGGCTTTTCCCTTATACTGAATAAGCCCAAGTTATCGGCCTCGCTAGCTGGTTCCCTGGGATTTAATTTTAGCTATCACATTCTTGTGCACTTCGACTAACACGTGACAACGTCAGTGGAATATGTATGTGCTCAAACCTGGGTTCTTTTAACTAGTAAAATTTATGGGCCTCAGGGGTTAATTTGTCAGCCCGGACAAAACAGATTCCACTAATTACTCTATAGGCTAGTGGGCTGGAGTGATGGGCTTAAGGTTGAATTTGTTGTCCGAAAATTTGCCATTAACATCCATCAATCCAAATTAAAATTGAAGCAGATTATATAAAAAAAAAAAATTAAAATTGAAGCATCATTTTGTAATCATTTATTTTTATTTAGCTAAGATTCTTTTAGGAATTTTGGAAGCTAACAAATCGGTGATTCCATTTTTCGTCGTTGGTTACGAGTGCAACGTTTTGAAGGAAGTGGAGAAATTATAGCAATACAATATATTAGAAGTTATAACTAAATAGCTTTCGGATTTTAATGGTTATTGAAAGTACTTTAGTATCATTCGATGCTAGGTGTTTGTAGGCACTTTCTTTCCTTCTTCTTTTTTTATATTATTTATAAATTTATTTTGCAAATGAAAATTGAAAACTAGTAAAAAATAAGAAATAATCGAAGGCAGTTGTATCACCGTATGGCTTGAGAATACATATTTGAATAACATTTCAAATTTTTACAGCCTCCATGCAATAAATACGTACAAAGTATCTAGATCAATAGGTTATTTTTTAGATAATTTGATAATTATGACGTAGGAAAGAGATTTGAACTATAAGGTTTTTGGTAGGACGAAATAGGTTATTGAGAACAGATTAAAAGCTAACATATAACTATGTTGCTCGTCATTTAAGAAATCAATAAAATTGCTACAATTGAATATCACAAAGTCTACATTCAAAAGAAATTCTTTATATATACATATAGATTGATACGTTTCCATGCATTGCACCGATTTGCTACTGGTGTACCGATTTGTTTCTAGCGAGCATAAGAATTAAAGGAAATAAAATCCAAATTTGGTTACGCAGGGCAATACTTCAAGTACTCAACAAATGCCATCAACTATTGAGCATAATATATTACCATAATCCTCATATTTCCATCGATCACATAAGATCATTCACCTTTTTTTTTAAGTATTCAGGTTTGAAAGCATGGCCATCATGTCATTTAATTAGTGAGTGATACTAAGTATGTGTTTGGTTTGGGTGAAAATAGAAGGGATAGAAAATGGAAGAGAGAAAATAAATGAAATGTCAATTTGGTTGGAAGGGAAAAGGGGGAAGAAAATGATAGGGCCGGATAATTTTCTCCCCAATCCTAATTAAACTCTATCTCCCCAATTTGGGAAGAAAATAGGATAGAAAATGTAAAGATATTGGGCCTAGGAGCTCATTATCCATGTATGTATTGGGCCTGAATCCCAAACCGAGGACTAGATATCATCGGAGAAGAAGTAAACGCTATCAAGGAAGTCCGAGTTAGTAGATGACGAGGTCAGTTTTGGTCATAATGGCACAAGAGGGTAAGCCGATGACAAATGTCACCTCGGATAACCAAAGCCGAGATCCGAATAGGTGGTTTGCCATCCAAGGGGAGGTTCCAGGAAGTTCTGCTGACACGGGTAAAAATTGCAAAAACAAAGTACAAAGGAGAGTCCTAAAATATCTAAGAAGAAAGCTGATACCACCGCATTAATTACTCTGCAGCTAACTCTTTGGCCGCATTAATGTAGAGGTGATACCTAAATAGTGACTTTCAGCCTTACAACTACTACCTAGAGACTTTAGGAAGGGGCTAATGGGACAAGTATCAAGACTAACCATCTGGCCTGCAGGTGGAGGGTAGAGATGAAAGGAAAAAGCAATATAAAAGAAGAAAGAAGCAATGAGAGAGGGGATCGAAAATTTGTAAGAGAAAACACTGTAGCAGCTTGAACCATATCTGTAACCCCTTTTCAGTCAATATATACTAGAACAGACTTTTTCAGATTGTGCCAAGGACAAATTTACTTGGATAACACTAGTCCATTTTTGTTTGATTATCTGTTAATATCCATTCTAACCATTATCCCATTCATTAGAACCTAGTTTTCTAACACACTCTCTACAAATTCATTGTATTGGGCTTATTGAGCTTGGATCCAATCATACTTTAGGTTTAGGGCCTAAAACGCGTCCCTACAATTGGCGCCATCTGTGGGAAATTACTTGTGTAATAATGAGTGCAACGGTTAATTATGGTAGGATTAGGTCCCTATCAACAAGAATCCATAGGGTCCCAATGACAAGATGATTTCCTCAATCTTGAACACAAAAGAGATCAAGAGGATAGCATGCACACTACACATACTAGTAAAAGCCATACTCGAGTTGGAAGTCACGTCTCTCAGGAGCAAAACAACAGAGCCATGCAAAGGAAGATTGATCATTTAAAGAAGGAGTAACGCCATGCACGGCAAAAGTGAACCCCCTCCAACTCTGACTTTTCCTCCGATGATGGAGAGGATACAAGTTATAGACAAAGATCAAAAACCCCACCTAGCGTGTCTTTCTCCTACGATGAGGAGCACCGTCACAAACGTAGGTATAAAAACCCGCCTCACAAAGGCCTGGGAAATGACACTATGAGCAAGGCGTTGAACCAAATTTCCAAGTTGCCCTTCACGCACAAGATTGAAGGGGCAAGACTTCCTCGGCAATTCAAGCAACCAAACCTTCACCATTTACAATGGCCGAACGGACCCTATAGAGTATGTGAGCAATTTTAACCAAAGAATGACCGTCCATTCCAAGAACAAGGCCTTGATGTGTAAGGTGTTCCCATCTAATTTGAGACCCGTGGCGATGAGATGGTTTGATGGCCTAGGGGTAGGTTCCATAAGTTCCTTCAAGGGGCTCACCCAGGCATTTAACTCTCGCTTTATTACTTGCAATAGGGTTACTTGGCCCCTAGATTCCCTACTGTCCTTATCCATGCGAGAGGGGGAGACCGTGAAAACATACTCAGACAAATACTAGGAGATGTTCAATAAGATAGATGGTGACTTTGATGACATGGTCATCAGTACTTTCAAGGTCGGCCTCTCAGCCAAGCACGATTTAAGGAAGTCTTTGATGGGAAAGCCTATCACCAGTGTGCGCCAACTCATAGACCAAATTGACAAGTATAAGAGGGTTGGGGAAGACCAGCAGTAGGAGAAAGGTAAGGCTAAAGTTATCCCTCAATAGATGAGAGATTTCAGGTCGGACTGATACAATAATAACTGACCTTGGAGAGACTTTGCTAGGCAGCTAGGGCCTGTCAATACTCAGGTGGTTAATGCGATGTTCCAAGAACCGGTACACCAAGTTTTAGAGAAAATCAAGAATAAGCCGTTTTTCAAGTGGCCAAATAAGATGGCAGGAAACTCCATGAGGCTCAATCAGAGCCTTTATTACCAATACTACCAGGACCAGGGACACACTACTGAAGACTGTAGAAATTTGTGGGATCATTTAGACCAACTGGTCCGAAAAGGAATATTAAAGCAATTTTTGCATCATTCTAGTGATCAGCAAGGCCAAGCAAATTCAGAACCCCGGAGAGATATTTCTTCAAGACCTTTTTTAGGCACGATGAATGTCATCTTTGTTGCTCCAAGGAGGATCGATTCTTGTGCCTTCAGGGTGATATCTGTGGCTCAACTGTCTGCTGAAGACACTAATACGAAGTCGAAGAGGGCTAGAGTGGATATCTAAACGGCATTGAGTTTTTCAGATGAGCACAAGATTAGTACCATTTAGCCATATAACGATGCTTTGGTGATCACGCTCAGGATTGGGGGGTATGATGTGAAGAGGGTTATGGTTGACCAAGACAGTGAGGCTGAGATGATGTACCCCGACTTGTACAAGGGACTTAACTTAAAACCCGAGAACTTAACAGCCTACGACTCTCCTTTGGTGAGTTTTGATAGGAAGACTGTCATCTCAAGGGGCCAGATTAGACTAACTATGCAGGCTGGTTCAGAAGTAATGGAGGTGGACTTCATCGTGGTGAATGCTTATTCCCCCTACACGACCATTGTGGCCAGACCCTGGCTTCATGTCCTGGGAGCCGTCTTTTCTACTCTGCACCAAAATGTGAAATATCCGTCAGGGGGCCATATTGAAGATATTGTTGCAAGTCAGTCCATGGCTAGGCAATGCCTGTTGGCTGCCATCTTACATCAACTCGAAGCTAAGTCCTCAACCATTGCTGAAAGGGGCTCATAGCAATCAAAAGCTCTGATGTTGCCTGTCAATGGATCAATTAAGGAAGCGAAATGTGAAAATTTAGAAACGGTTGTTATTGGTAATGATCCAAAGAAGTTCTTTCAGGTCGGAGCTCAGCTTCCTCCTCATGAGAAAGAAGAGCTAATAGAGTTTCTTAGGAGAAACGTTGATGTGTTTCGCATGGAATGCTTACAAAGCCCCAAGGGTGGATCCGAGCTTCATCTACCATCATTTAAATGTTAATCCATCTGTCACTCCTAAAAAGCAACCACCTTGGTGCTTATCCAAAGATCATTCTGATGCTGTCAGAGACGAGGTGATGAAGCTTAAATAGGCAGGGGCTATCAAGGAGGTGTTCTACCCTGAGTGGCTAGCCAATACTGTGGTGGTGAAGAAGAATAGGAAGTGGCGAGTGTGTGTGGACTTCACAGATCTAAATAAGGCTTACCCAAAAGATCCCTTCCCCATGCCTAGGATAGACTAGCTGGTTGATGTGACTGTAGGTCATCCTTGGATGAACTTCTTAGATGCCTTTCAAGGATACCACCAGATACCATTACTCCTGGATGATTAGAAAAAGACAGCTTTTGTCACTCCCACTAGAAACTACCATTACAAAATGATGCCCTTTGGTTTGAAAAATACAGGATTCACCTATCAAAGGATGATAACTAGGATGTTTTAACCACAGCTAGGCAAGAGTATTAAAGTCTATATAGACGATATGGTGGTGAAGAGTAAAGTAGTGTTCAAGTACATAGGAAATCTCGGGAACATTTTTGAAATTTTAAGGAAACACAAGCTGTGCCTTAATGCTTCCAAATGCTCTTTTGGCGTGGGGTCAGACAAGTTTCTAGGCTACCTGGTAACCCACCGGGGAACTAAGGTTAACCCTGACCAAATTAAGGCAATTAACAGTCTACAACCACCTCGGAATCCCAAGGAAGTCCAGAAGCTAACCGAAATGACTACTACCTTGAACCGATTTATCTCTCGGTCAGCAGATAGATGCAAACCTTTGTTCCTGCTAATGAATAAGTGGAAGATATTTGAATAGACCCAGGAGTGCGCTCTGGCCTTCCAGCAACTTAAGGAATATCTCTCTCAACCACCTATCATGTCCAGTCCTTAGGTGGATGAGATCTTGTTTGCTTATATTACTATAGCCCTTCATGCTGTAAACTTGGTGTTGGTATGAGTTGATAGTGGCATACAAGAGCCAATTTATTATGTGATCAAGTCACTACATAAGGTCGAAGTCCGTTATCTACCACTAAAGAAAGCCATTTTGCCGGTGGTATATGCCACACGTAAATTCCCCCATTACTTCCAAGCACACACAGTTGTCATCTTAACTCAACTTCCGCTAAGAGTTTTGCTCTGAACTGCTAACTACACGGGGAGGATTGCTAAATGGGACACAATCCTAGGAGTTTTTGACATCAAATACATGCCTCGTACCTCCGTCAAAAGTCAAGTTCTCGCCGATCTGGTAGTCAAGTTTGCTGAATCCTCATTAGAAGTTGAAGCAGAAAAGTGAGGCATGGATGAAAAATCTATTGGCATGGTCTCCCTACAAGATCCTCTATCCTAGAGAGTATACGTTGACGATGCAGCAAATCAGAGGGGATCCGGAGTGGGGCTAGTTCTAGTATCCCCCGAGAAGATTACTATTGAGAAATCATTGAGACTAGACTTCTCGGCCACAAACAATGAGGCTGAATATGAGGCTCTGTTGGTGGGGATGGCCATGGTGAAAAAGATGGGCGAAAAGGCAATAGAGATATTCTCAAATTCTAGATTGGTCATAGGCCAAGTGAATGGGGAGTTAGAAGCCAAAGACACGAGAATGCAAGAATATTTAAATCGGCTTAAGCACTTGCAATCAGGGTTCGAATCTTTTAGTTTGATATATATCCATAGAAATGGAAACAGACATGTAGATTCCCTGGCTACTCTTGCCACCTCCTCGACATAATGTTTGCCCCAGGTCATACTTATTGAGGACTTGTGCAAGCCTGCTGTGATGAGAAAAGATATGGTCCAGATCCATCAAATTAGGGTAGGGCCAAGCTAGATGGATCCTATAGTACTATTCCTTAAAGAGGACATCTTACCCGAAGATAAGTCAGAAGCTGAAACGGTACAAAGAAAGGCTCCTCGATTTTGGTTGTCTAAGGACCAAAAATTGTATAAGCGCTCTTTTTCTAGGCCGTACTTGCTGTGTATACATCTTGAAACATCAAGGCTACTCCTTGAAGAGTTACATGAGAGGATTTGTGGGAGCCATACAGGAGGTATATTTTTGTCTCATCAAGCCCTCACTCAAGGATACTGGTGGCTGGGCATGTAAAAGGAAGCACAAGAATATGTGAAGAAGTGTGACCAATGCCAGAGATTTGTACTAAACATCTACCAATCAGGAGGAGTCCTTAATCCCCTGTCCAGCCCTTAGTCATTCGCTCAATGGGGGTTGGATATTGTAGGCCATTTCCCCAAGGTCGCAGGAAATAAAAGATAACTGCTGGTTGGCACAGATTACTTCACCAAATGGGTTGAAGTTGAACCATTGACTAACCTCAGTAACGTGGATGCCAAAAGATTTGTTTAGAAGAATATTGTAACTAGGTTCGGGGTCCCTCACACCCTTATCTCGGACAACGGCCTGCAGTTTGATAGCAAAGCCTTCCGAAGATACTATTGTGAATTGGGGATTACAAATTGATATTCCACCCCGGCTTATCCCTAAAGGAATGGACAGGCCAAGACTATCAATAAAGTCATAGTGAATGGACTTAAGAAGAGGTTGGATGATGCGAAGGGAAAATGGGTGGAAAAGTTGTCACATGTCCTTTGGACATATTGGACTACGCCTCGCAGGTCAACAGGAGAGACACCATTTTCAATGACATATGGGGCCGAGGCCATTATTCCTTTAGAGACCAGATTCCCAACACTGAGGACGAGTTCTTTCACTTCGAGTAACAATGATAAACTATTAGGGAAGAGCCTAGACCTAGTTGAGGAGCGAAAAGAAAATTCAATGGATCAATTGACCTATTATCAACACAAGCTCAAGCAAGAATATGATGCCAATGTGAAGCTAAGACCACTAGCACCAGAAGATTTGGTGTTGAGAAAAGTTTTGGGTACTACTAAGAACCCAGCCTGGGGAAAACTGGGGCCTAACTGGGAAGGACCATATCACATCACCTCAGTGGCAGGAATAGGTACATATTATCTGGAAGATCTAGATGAAAATACTGTACTCCGCCCCTGAAATGTAAACAACCTGAGAATGTATTATTATTAATAAAAGTAGCTTTTGCCATATTTTTGGTTTATCATATTGTTTGTCATGTGTTCTACTATTTGTTGAATATCAAACGGAACCTTGGTCATGTATGACTCCTCGGACCACGTACCTTGGGTAAATTGATATTCTATGACATCTACCTAAGTATTAAACAGAACCTTAACTATGCCTGGCTCCTCAAACCACATGTTTTGGAAAAATTAATACTTACTGACATCTATCTAATTATTAAACAGAACCTTAGGTATGTTTGGCTCCTCGGATCACATGCTTTGGGAAAATTAATACTTACTGACATCTATCTAAATATTAAACAGAACCTTAGATATGCCTGGCTTCTCGGACCACATACTTTGGAAAATTAATACTTACTGACATCTATCTATGTATCAAATAGAAATTTGGTCATGTCTGGCTCCTCGGACCACATACCTTGGGAAAATTAATGTTTCAAGCCATTCACAAAGGTGTCAAATAGAACCTCTAATATATCTGTATCCTATTGAGCATGTTAATGCTTCCTATTGGTTATTTAAGTGTCTAATGGGGCCAGCCCTAAGTAATGTTGCATATCTTCATTAAAGTGACATAATCAATTACCTACTTGTAAGCATCACTTAAAGCATTTGAAAGTATATCTATGATCTATCTTAGGTCTGATTATTATATTCAGGTCTTTTACCTTAGTAATGGCAAGAGATTTATATGAAATCTGGCATGAATAGGTGTTTTACCGTTTGAATATATGAATGGAGTATTTCCATATTATCTAAGTGCAAAACAAAATAGGAACTATATCAAAACTCATGTAAGAATCATGGAAATAGAGAAATTGTTCGCAATTTTCATTAACTAAAGCCTCAAAAGGAGGCAGATTAAATACAAAAGTGTCACTCTAATTACAAACTTAAAAAAAAAGGGGGGGGGGGGGGAAGCATCTAAACACTAGAAATCATTTCTTCTTTATTACAATTTTGTCTTTAGAAGGACCGTGGATAGGTTGAGTTGAGGCTGCTTCTGAGGCCTCGGGGCCCTTGCTTGCTAGATCAGTCTTAGAAGGCAAGGGAAGAGTGGCCAGGAAGATCTCCATCTTTTCAGGAGCTTCTTTCTCAGCAGGAGGGTCCTGGGTGATAGCTGGGGGCTTCATAGCATCAAGGGCCACTCCCTGGTTAGCTGTCTTTTCTTTTTCTGGGACCCCGGGGTGCTCGGCCCCCTCGGCAAGTTTGTCAGAAGAAGTTGGAATAATGACTGAGCTGTCCTTGCCCACTTCTGCCACCTCGAAAGTGGTATCAATCCTTGAGCCAGAAGGAACAAACTCTCGGATGGCAGGGGGGTAGTACACGCTCTCTGTCCTCCTAAGTACAGATGAAGCCTCAACCCGAGCTTGATTGAGAGTTTCATTCCATACTTAGGAGCAGTAGGTCCTGCACACCCACGAAACCTCAACCCTGAGGGCTTCCTCAGTCTCTGCCACTCCTAAGTCATATCCATCTTACTCAGCTTGATCCTGAGCCTTCTCAACCAACTCCCTTGCCTTCTTGGCCCCCTCCAATTTCTTCTTTAGGGCAACAATTTGAGCTTTGGAGGCAGCCAACTGATCCTCAGCGTTGCGAAGGAGAACCTTTTGGCTCTCGCCTTGCTTTTCAGCACTATCAAGGGCTGCTGTTGCACTTTTTCTTTCTCTCTCCTCTTCCAACAGATTTTTCTTGAGCTCTTGATTACTCTTCTCAGCCACATTAAAGGCCTCCATGGTAGCATTGCACCTTCTCTCCTCCTCCTCCTTCATTTGCCGGTGGCACTAATTGGTTATCTTCTTTGCCCGTAAGGAGGCTTGAACAACCTACCTAGGAAAGAAACAAGGATTAGAAAAAGAGAGTAAGGAAAGCAATAAAAAGAGTAAGAGAGTAGAAAAAAGGGGCCAGGTAAAGGACATACCATAGCAAGATATCTCTTGAGGCTGAGGAAAACCTCATGCCTTCTCATGGACCGCAGCTCGGCCATATCCTCGAGGAGTAGCAGAGCTTGCTCCACCGCATCAACTACGTAACCGGCCATGCCTCCCTGGAAGTCCCTAATGGAGGCATTAGCCAGCAGAGGGTCCCCATCTAGCAACGAGGTGGGAAACCAGGCTGGAGGCTCGGCCTGGGGATTAACCCTCTTCTCAACACCTTTCTACCCCACCTTGGCCTGCTTAGCCGTTCTCTAGGCCTCCTTTTCAACGTCCACCACCTCTTTGCCTTTAGTCTCCCTCGTCCTTTTCAGGCCAATAGGTCCAAGCTTGAGAGGTAAGGCAGGGAGGGAGGAAGAGGCTTGGTCTGTGCTGCCTTCCCCAGCGCATCCCTCCCTGGTTGGGATTCTAATAATTCTTGCAAGGTAAACCTCGGTTTGCACTGGATGCCCATGGCATCTGGAGGGGAAGTAGTTCCTTAGTGTTGGCTGTTTGGAGCTGGAGAAGAGGTGCCAAGGTCACCCAATGAAGTTTCCGGAGACAAAAGTTAGTTAAACACTTTAAAGTTGTCCTCGAAGTCGGACACTTGAACCAATTCTTTTTCCTTTTCTTGTTCTTTTTCCTTGTCCTTGATGATGGGGCGGGAAGAAGAGGCCTCTACCTTGAGTATACCTTCAAGTATGGGGTTGGTGGAGAGGACGCATTCTGGTATTGGGCCGGTGATCAGAAAGCCAGGGGTTGCAACACTGATCCGTTGCAGCCGAGGATCCCGAGCTTTAATGATGCACTTGGGCACCTGGAAACTTTTAGATATTGGAATGTAATCCAATATCAAGTGGGCTGCCCTGAGTTGACCGTCTGTATGGACGAACACCTCGGCCTTCAAGATCTTGTCTAAACTCTCTCAGTTTACGAGGTTGAAGTTGGGCACAGTAGCGTGTGGGTTTGCAAAATCATCAAGAAGGACAAAAAAACATCATTAGCTAAATGCAAATCAAAGGAGATTTTAAGAATAAGCTAAAGTCAAAGAAAAAGAAATGGGGATGACTTTGAAATTGTGAATCTAAACCTAGAACCCCATCTGGCTGCCCCTCTCTCGTCGGGTAGGGGAGGCCATCGTGCCATTCCCCTAACACGATTAGAAAATATTTTTTCAAACCTTTGTTGGATTCAAGTAGGCACTGAATGAACCTGACCTTGAGGTACTTAGATTTCAAGTAATAGCCCTGCCCCTTTAAGTGATGGAGGTTATAGACCCAATTGATATCATGGTGAGTAAGCCTTAACCTCATCCTCTCATTGAGGGCATCTACAGATTCTAAGATTCTAAACATGTTGGGCAAACATTGGGTGGGAGCTAACAATTGGGCCCTAAGGTAATCCCTACTGACAGTTCCCATGGGAATTCTCACCCCCCCCTTCTATGAAGGCAATCATTGGAATTACTACTTCTCCCTCTTGCCTATCTTCGTGCCATTGACCCTCTGTACAATACCTAATGCCTACTCCTAGAGGGATCCTATACTGAGCCCTAAAGTTCTCTATTCCCTCCTCGGAGTCTACCAAACTTTTGAATCTATCCATTTTTTGGAAAGGTGGGGGTAGAACTAAGAAGATTGAGAAAAGAAAGTGGAGCCAAGGAAGAAAAGATAAAGGAAAGAAGAGTGTATAGAAAAATAAAGAGTAAAGTTCAAGAAGACTTATAGAAAGAATAAAAGTGTCCTCGGACAGACTCTTGGTATTTGTAAGGGAACAAGTGAGTTAGGAGAATTTGTAAGTTCAAAGTATGTGCGCTAAAACGAAATGAATGCTAAAGTGAGATGAGTGATTGATTTGAGAGGTATTTATACCGAAGAGGAAATTAGAAGCGGGAAAATTCCCACTCGGTACCCAACCAAATCATCAGCCGTTGGATTTGCATCACGGCGTAGAACGTGGGGGACAGGGAGCTGTAAAAATTTAATGAAGGCGCGTCTTGAATGCCAAAGCGCCAGGAGCGTGTCTTAGGCAGTTAAAAAGGTGTCTTCATAGGCAGAGGTGAGATGCGATGGGCTCAGAGCAACTACAGTAGTATCGAGATCCTTCTTTCTTCCTGAGGAGCCAGAAAGAAGAATCTCAAGGGGTATTGTAGGGGTATTGGGCCCAAGAGCTCATTATCCATGTATGTATTGGGCCTGAAGCCCAAGCCAAGGACTGGATATCATCGTAGAAGAGGTAAACGCTATCAAGGAAGTCCGTGTTAGTAGATGACGATGTCAGTTTTGGTTATAATGGCACAAGAGGGTAGGCCGAGGACAAATGTCACCTCGGATAACCAAAGCTGAGGTCCGAATAGGTGGTCTGCCATCCATGGGGAGGTTCTAGGAAGTTCTGCTGGCACGGGTAAAAATTGCAAAAAAAAAAGTACAAAGAGAAGTCATAAAATATCTAAGGAGAAAGCTGCTACCACCACATTAATTACTTTGCAGCTAACTTTCTAGCTGCATTAATATGGATGTGATACTTGAACGGTGACTTTTAACATTACAGCTACTACCTAGAGACTTTAGGAAGGGGCTAATAGGACAAATATCAAGACTAACCATCTGGCCTGTAGGTGGAGATGAAAGGAGAAAGAAGTATAAAAGAAGAAAGAAGCAATGAGAGAGGGGATTGGAAATTTGTAAGAGAAAGTATTGTAACAGCTTGAACCATATCTGTAACCCCATTTCAATCAATATATACTAGAACAGACCTCTTCGGATTGTGCCGAGGACAAATTTACTTGGATAACACCAGTCCATTTCTGTTTGATTATCTGTTAATATCTATTCTAACCGTTATCTTATTCATTAGAGCATAGTTTTCCAACCCACTATCTACAAATTCATTGTATTGGGCTTATTGGCCTTAGATCCAATCATACTTTCGGTTTAGGGCCTAAAACGCGTCCCTACAGAAAACAATGAACAAAAGCTCCTTGCTATTCCTAACAATATTACCCCCAGCCTGTTCATTTATTTTTTTAACTTTTTCCCTTCTTTTTTTTTTTTTTTTTTTTTTTTTGGTGTGTCTTTTTCTTATGAAGGGCCCATTCATAGAATTTCATATACAAAATTATAATAAAAATATAACGTAGTTAATTTTTTTTTTTAATCTAATAAGGACATAATAGTAAATTTACACCAACTTTGTTTCCTATCATCTCATTTATCTTCTCAACCAAACAAAAGAGTTTTCTATCCCTGCGTTTTTCTACCCCAAAACAAACACCATGAGGAAAAACTAAAATATTTTATATCCTTTCATTTTTCCATACCTCCAACTAAATAGGCCCTAACATTCTCTTATCATTATAGATATCAGGAATTTTCTACAAAAATTCCTCTCAATATCAGGATTTGACTTGAAAAAAAAAAAATAGAGAGAGAATTTGGGAAGGGGACCAAGGGCGCATATAACCCTAGATGCATTTACAAATGCTAAAATACATGTAACGACAATATTCCAAAATGGAACATAATCTTCTATACTGCCAGTAAAGATGCCAACATTCCCCTTGAAGAACTTCAATAGAGATATAGCTTTTTTAAGTCTTTGAAGAGCACTTGAAGGGCCAACAATTTGTTAGGAAAAAAAAAAGTGACTAAGGTGTAATTTCTTTTAATTTGATTCTCAAATATCCCCAAAATAAATATGTTTATCATTATTAATTTCAAGATCCAACATTAGGTTCACTAGGATTAAAAACACACTCATTGACTGATCCAGTGTGGCCAAGGAGCTTATACAATATGTGTCTAGAAGTTGTATCCCATATATATGTAAACCATTCGATGTAACTTTTAATCCATATACTCTTCAGCTATGGAATCTGATACATGCAAACTTCGTGTCCACAACTTTTAGGTACGTAACACTAGGTATGGTCATACCTATTGGGTAATGGATATCTTACTCTATCCGATCTAAATATTTTGAGTAATACCCGGTTCTTCATGGATAAAACTTAAATGAGTAGGGTATGGATATTACGCGAATAGTTCGGGTAGGTTATGGATATTATTCATACCTGACCGGTAATAATAAAATAAAAAATAAAAAAATAAAATAAAAACCTAATAAGTCTCTCACTTTCGCTCACACACACACTCTCTCTCTCTCTCACCTGAGCCACCCTCCTCATTGTCACTCTCTCTCTCTCAGAGCTCTTCAATCTCCGCCTCTCCTCACCGTCATTCTCTCTCTCTCTGTTTCTCCTCACCGCTTCTGCTTTATTGGTTTCTAGGTTTGACGTTTTGGGAAGGTTTTGTCTCTCGCATATACCCATAGTTATTGGTTTTGGCATCAATTTTTTGCTTGATTCTCGTTCCTTGTCTCTACGAATCAACTAGGTCTTCCTACCACTCTATTTCCTCAGGTAAATGACTCATTCTTTTTCCCTCTTTTGCTAGTTTGGCTTCAAAAGAAAAATCTTTTATGTGGGTATTTGGGTTTGACATTTTGGGAGGATTCTGTTGATAATTAGCTTTTGCTTCCTTTTCTAGATTGAATTTGTCAACTGGTGAGTCTTTTGTTCTTTGCATGTTGTTTACTTGTGTTGTCTTGTTGAATTTATCGTTTGGGTGTGTGTTAGATTTTGATTTTAGAGTTTGAATTGAGCTGGGTATGTGTCAAATTTGGTTTTTGATTGAATTTTATCAACTGGGTATGTGTTAGATTTGGTTTTTGATTGCATTAAGGTGTTTGATTCTATATGGGGATATATCTATTTATTTGGGTATTGTGAATTTTCTGTTTATGTGTTTATTGTGTTGTATTACTGTGTGTGTTTGTGTATTCTCTGCTGCTTTTTTTTTAAGAGCTCTTTCTAGTAATGGAAGTCTGAGTGGAATGCCATAATGATAAACTTTTTGAGGTTGAATATTATAGTAGCTGATGATTCATGATTTGAGCACTCAGTTGTAAAATTGCACCAACCATAGTTTAAACAAGACTGTGTGGAAAAGCCCAGTGCTGCCCCTTTTCTGAGTAGTGTTCTGATCATAATATAGTTAAGAAATGAATTATTTTTTTTTCTTGGGTGCATTCCATTAGGACCCCCAACAGTATCTGAACACCAACCTCCCCAAGAAATTCCATATTTGATGCTAAAGTCAGAGACACAGAATTCAAGTGTTGGCTGATATTTTGGAAATAACTATTAATTTACTAACTATGTTTGGAGTTTCTCATTTTGTAATGAATTGGTATATTGAGTCATGTCATTTAAAGATTGTTTGGAGTTGTGTTTTATGCCCAAGGAGGAAGAATTCCTTGAAGACAAGCAAGAACTGAGACAATTATGTACTGTTAGTTTTTAGTTTTTATTACCTCTGGTAGGGGTATGCGCTTAAATACTTGTTGTATTTGCTGCTTATGTGGCCTATTTGAGCTATAATCTCTGTTTTACTTTAATAGATTTAGATTATTTGCATGACATGTTTTTCTATTTTCCTTCCAGTTTAATTATGTGATCCATTTCTTTTTTGTTTTCTAACTAACGCATACCTGTGCATTTTTTTAATAGGTTGCTGATGATTCCACAATATATGGATGCTATGTGTTAGTTGAAGAACTTGTACAAAAGCCCTTTGGATTGCTTTCCATGATTTTAGACAAACAACCTTCTTGCCCACCTTTAAGTCGTCATATATTAACCCACAAAGAGATGTTATTGCATTCTCTTGATGCTTCCTTTCTTTGAATTGCATTTTGGTGTACTGAATAGGTGTGTTCATCCAGTGGAAATATTTTACACTGAAAAGTCTGAAAGTGACTTTTATTATTGTTACATTGACCTTGATTTTGTAAAATTTATTTTAGGAGTTGCCATTTGCTTGACAAACAACTGAAGAGGCAGAGGAAAATGTTGCTTTTTTATGTTATTTTCTTTTTTATCTAATAAAATTTCTATCTCTATCTCAAACAAAAAAAAAAAAAAAAGAAGAAGAAAGAAAGAAGCAAATTTTTTTATTGATTAGTTTTTTCTTTTTTAAGATCAATTAGTTTTTATGTTAAAATGTTTTGAATTAAAAAAAAAAAAATTTAAATGGGTTTCGGGTAGGGTATGGATATCCATATATAATATATTCGGGTATAGATATTAACGGGTATTGATAATCGGTATTCATGCGTAAACTTTTCGGGTCGGGTATGGGTATACCCAATCCATACCCTACCCATGGCCATCCCTTAACACTATGATCTTTTGGAAAGCAACTTCAACACCCTGATCTTGAACTGTTCACAGTTTGCCAACGTAAACTGTAGACCCACATTGGTGATTAAAGATATTGGTAGCATGTGTTTTGGTTGTTACAATTATTTATTTCTTTTCGTTTTTTTTTTTTTTTTAAACGTGACAAGTTAACTCCTTATTTGAAGTTTGGTGACAAACACGCATAAAAATAAAATCTAGGCTTCACCAAATAGAAATTTGTATAGTTCAACAAACTCTATACTTGCATCATTAGGCAAAGTTCACAAAAAAGTCTATTGTCAATAATAAGGATTACAGTACACCCATGCTCACAAACTCTCAAAAACATACACTAAAACAACACCTCAAATCAATACACTTAAAGGATAGTCTCACATTAACACACAACCATACGCACAAACAGTTTTTGAATGACTTGAAGTCATTATTTTTAACTTAAAAAACCATAATTTTTGTGCAAAAATGGTGTATATATGGTTGTGTATAAGAGTGTAACATACAACATCCTATTATTTGGTTGGCCTTTACTTAAAGGTCGTAATTAATGATAAAATATGTTTAATAAAGCTGCATGAGAACCATGTAGACTATGCGTAAATTTGGTTACCGATTAAAAGTTAGTTTTTGGTTAAATTATTTATTGTTTATAAGTCTGATATTACATTTGTCTCAAATTTTATTTCAAATAATTTAAATTGTAGTATTTCAAAAATAAGTTAGCTTTTGACTTTTTTTGGGTTTTTTATATTTATCTTTTTAACTTTTTATCTCACATTATGTTGGATATTTTTATAAAAAATATCATATTTATTTTTGTAGTTGCACGATTTTCCTGGCCCAAACCCTATTGATCAGGCCTTGCCCCAAGGCGCAACCCACAATAAATATTTGTAGAGGATGGGTCAAAGAACTTAGCCTCAGTTAACTTAGTCGGTCTGATGCATGGAAAATATTGTTACAGGAATAAAAACACAAGAATGGATATCTAACAGAAGATTCTATTTTCTGAGTGCCGAATGCCTTTTTTTGTCCCCCTCTTTGAGGGACTCCACTACATTATATAGTTCTCTCATTCTTATCTGAACCTTACACTTGTTGATCATCTAAACCCCCACTTGAGCACCTGTCCTATCAGACACCCTTATCACTCCCTTGTGAGTTGCAGTGGCCAAGGTAGTACTGTTCAGGGGTCTTTTCCTCATTAATGCGGCCAAGAGGATGGTTGTGACACATTTAATGTGGTGGTGGCAGCTTTCCATGAGATATTTTGGGTTTTATTCTTTTTTATATGCTTGGAGGATGGACTGCAATGATTGGGGTGAGCTCTTCGTCCGAACTTCGTAATGTCCGAGGAGGAGTTACTCCTCGGACAAGTTTCTTTTACCGCAATTGGGCTTGAATAAGGTTTTGACTGTGACTTCTCCTCGGACAGGATGCTTCTCGGACGGGCCCGTGGTTTGACTAGCCTATTATTTTGGGCCGGGCCCCACAATAGCCCCTCAAAACTCCGGTTTTTATCTCCTTCCGAGGAGAAAAGCGGGGTTTTGATGTTAGTGAAAGGATGGAGGTAAGGAGGGCTTTGGGTGCGCGTGCGGGCAGCTACTTTGGACGCGCTACAATTTACGAGGCGCGGCCATTTACTTCCGGAGGCTTTTTGTCCCCTTTATCCAACGGTGAGGCGTGGATCGAACGGCCATCATTATTTCTCGACTTTTTAGGCAAGATCGATCTTTTCTCTCTCCTCCCAGCTATATAAAACGTCAGACAGGCTCCCTTTTTCTTTTTTTATCCGCACATCAGAATAGAGACCTCTAGAGAACTCCAGCGCCCAGAAATCCTTAAGCACCTCCTTCCTTCAGATCTTCATAGTCGTTTCTGCGAAGCACCCTCCATAGAAGGGCTTTCCGATCACCTCATCGGTCATTTGAGAAGATATCTGTAAGTTCCGTTCGCTTTGTCGCTTCGATTTCTTCCTCGGATTTTGTTTTTCTCCTCGGTCTTTATTTTCATTCTTCCAGTTCAGCTCAGATGGGTAGATTCGAAAAACTAGTAAAAACTCCGGCCGCTATGGAGGCCTTTAGGGCAAAATACCACATTCCCCCAGGGGTGGGGCTACAGTATTGTCCTCTTGAAGGAGTATTGACAGATAGAGGCGAGGGAGAAGTTGTTATCCCCATGATTGCTTTCATAGAGGGAGGGATGACACTTCCCATGCGTAGGATTACAAGGGAATAGCTGTTCAACCATAGGTTGACGCCGCATCAGTGTGCCCCAAACATGTTCAAGATACTAGGTTGTGTAGATGTCTTAGACGAGCGAATGAATCTAGGCCTTACTTGGCACGATGTGGCTTATCTGTACGAGTGTCACCGCCTCGAGAGCGAAGGGTATTATCTTAAATCCCGATCCGAGGTTGTTAGATTGATCTCTTGTCTTCCAATATCCAATAAGACCGTGAAGAATGATTTCCTTATTGCTTCGGG
Organism: Quercus robur; assembly: GCF_932294415.1. Taxonomy (NCBI): domain Eukaryota; kingdom Viridiplantae; phylum Streptophyta; class Magnoliopsida; order Fagales; family Fagaceae; genus Quercus; species Quercus robur. The sequence goes on along the minus strand of NC_065543.1, from coordinate 5,370,720 downwards.
GGAGTGGTTCGATGGTATTCATTGTCCGACTCGGGCAGGAATCCCAGGTGCGGCGTCTTTAGGGACAATCCTTTTTGGGAAAGGGTTTAGTATTGGGGGGTTATTTTTCTCGCTTTCTTTACAATTGGAGAATTTCATGAACTAATCCCACTTCTCTTGGACGTTTGCAGATAAAGTTCATGTCGCTCCTCGGCTAAACTTCGTGAATATGCCGACGTTGAACTACCTTCTGAGGTGTTACTGAGGACGGACAGTTACATGCGACTCATCTGGTTCTGGGCTATCAACCTCTAAGCCGCTCTTTCCAAGTTATCGGTCACGCCATAAGGGCTGGCAGTCCGAGGTTGGCTAGGATTGACGTGTCTAAGACCGGGTTCCTAGCTCAACGTGATCTTCCACCAGTCGTACTACCCGGCGTTCAAGATCCCTATCTAGAAGAGCAACTACCTCCGCCAGACGAGCCTGGCGTTGCTGTTCCGGTTGAGGGGCAAACCGAATCATCTCGTCTTTCCCTTGAGGAAGAGATAGACGAGTTTTATTTTGAGGAGGAGGTTCAGCAAGACCCCGTGGTTGAGCTTTCTGATCCTGAAGGAGAGCAGGACCGCAATTCTGTGGCTGGCGGTCCAATCATAATAACCTGCTCGGATGACTCCTCGGACGGAGAAGTAGGTGATATGGGAAAGTCTTTGCGAGAATTGATGTCCAACCGAGGAAAGGGTCAGTCCTCAAAGGTGCCTGCCAAGGCACAAACCCAAGACCCTCCTCCAATCGCCCCTCAGGTCCCTACTGACCCTGGCCTCAAGGTTAACCCTGACCTAAAAAAGAAGAGGCAGGCTGACATTCCTGAGGAGGGTGAACTGGCTTCCCGACCTGCTAAGCAGTAAAAGGCTACTAAGAGACAGAGGAGTAAGAGGGCAAACTCCTCGGAGAGTCGGGACGAGGAGAACCGTGCTGAGGTGTGCGCTACCCCGCGTACATGGAGCCCTAAGTTGGAGCTAGATGGGGTTGCCATTCCCTACAATTCGTCGATCCGAGAGTACAACCAGGGCCGAGCAGGGTACATGGCTGATGCCTTGGAGCAACCCCTACTCCTTCCTCGGGATATGGAGGCCTATAGGCGATTCTCTCAGCCCGAGATTTTCCTATCCCTCAAAAGGGATCTCGTGATGGTAAGTAATCCTTTTACTGTGTTATTAATTTATTTAACCCTGTTAAATTCTAAACCAATCTTGTTTCGTTCGCAGATTACTCAGCAGGTATTTGTGGCTGAGGAATTTTGTCGTGATAATCGCAGTCGGGCTGAGGCTGAGACCCAGTCTTGGACAGAGATGGAGAAAGCCTTGGGGTCCCTCAAGCACGATCACCTTGAACTCACAGAGAAGTTCAAGGAGTCAGAGAAACGGCGCAAGAGTGCAGAGGCCGGTTTGAAAAGTGCTGAGACCCAGGCGGAGGATCAGCGCAAAGAGCTGTACTCGACCCAGATCAACCTTGCCACCGAGAAGCAGGCAGTGCTGGATCTCAAGGTTGCCCTGCAAAAAGTCGAGGATGAGCTGCAGCGGGTCAAAGAGGAGGCCCAGCTGATCCGAGAAGCTGCAGAGGCTGAAAAAAGTGCTTCTCGTAAGCTCGGGGTCCAAGAAACGGAGGCCAGGCTATCCGAGGAGATCCCCGAGGTGTGCAGGGAGTACTGCAGCATCTCATGGGCCCACGCCCTTGATGCTGCAGGAATTCCTGCTGATTCTTCGCTGAGACTGCCCGAAAACATCTTCTATCCTTAGGAGATCCGAGAGAATCGTGATGGCATCCAAGTGGCTTCGGAGCAGGATCTAGCGGTGCCTGATGCCGTCCTTGTGCCTGATAAATCGAAGGATCCTGCTATGGAACCTACCATTGAGGTTCCTCCTCCTCAGCCAGAGCAGAAAGAAGATCCTCCTGCCAAGGCTTAGCTTTTAGGCTTTTTAATTTTTATATTCCCTTCCTCTCTTTATTATTATTTTTTTTTTTGAATGAGAGTCGTCCTGTTTTTGCGCTCTTTGTATTGACCTCGGAATATTAATATAGAACGTTTGTTTTGCTTTCTATGGATGTATGCTAGTACCGCTCCTTTTTTTTTTTTTTTTTTTTTAACGTTTGCAATGACATAAATAAATGTAAATGGTCGAGATAAAAAGGATGCTGGGCGGCGAATTTGAATGAGGGTTGCAATGGTGCTAGACTGCGCGCACGCCTTAAAATGATTTCCCTCAAGTAATAATTTCCCAACCTGCCATAAGTAATAATTTCCCCTAAGTCTGTGGTCCAAAGAGTCATGCAGGACTTAAGTTCTGTTTAAAACTATGAATAGTTGCCATAAGTAATAATTTCCCCTAAGTCTGTGGTCCGAGGAGCCTTGCAGGACTTAGGTTCTGTTTAAAACTTGTATAAATTGTTATAAGTAATAATTTCCCCTAAGTCTGTGGTCCGAGGAGCCATGCAGGACTTAGGTTCTGTTTAAAACTATGAATAGTTGCCATAAATAATAATTTCCCCTAAGTCTGTGGTCCGAGGAGCCATGCAGGACTTAGGTTCTGTTTAAAACTTGTATAAATTGTCATGAGTAATAATTTCCCCTAAGTCTGTGGTCCGAGAAGCCATGCAGGACTTAGGTTCTGTTTAAAACTATGAATAGTTGCCATAAGTAATAATTTCCCCTAAGTCTGTGGTCCGAGGAGCCATGCAGGACTTAGGTTCTGTTTAAAACTTGTATAAATTGTCATAAGTAATAATTTCCCCTAAATCTGTGGTCCGAGGAGCCATGCAGGACTTAGGTTCTGTTTAAAACTATGAATAGTTGCCATAAGTAATAATTTCCCCTAAGTCTGTGATCCGAGGAGCCATGCAGGACTTAGGTTCTGTTTAAAACTTGTATAAATTGTCATGAGTAATAATTTCCCCTAAGTCTGTGGTCCGAGAAGCCATGTAGGACTTAGGTTCTGTTTAAAACTATGAATAGTTGCCATAAGTAATAATTTCCCCTAAGTTTGTGGTCCGAGGAGCCATGCAGGACTTAGGTTCTGTTTAAAACTATGAATAGTTGCCATAAGTAATAATTTCCCCTAAGTCTGTGGTCCGAGGAGCCATGCAGGACTTAGGTTCTGTTTAAAACTTGTATAAATTGTCATAAGTAATAATTTCCCCTAAGTCTGTGGTCCGAGGAGCCATGCAGGACTTAGGTTCTGTTTAAAACTTGTATAAATTATCATAAGTAATAATTTCCCCTAAGTCTGTGGTCCGAGGAGCCATGCAAGACTTAGGTTCTGTTTAAAACTATGAATAGTTGCCATAAGTAATAATTTCCCCTAAGTCTGTGGTCCGAGGAGCCATGCAGGACTTAGGTTCTGTTTAAAACTTGTATAAATTGTCATGAGTAATAATTTCCCCTAAGTTTGTGGTCCGAGAAGCCATGCAGGATTTAGGTTCTGTTTAAAACTATGAATAGTTGCCATAAGTAATAATTTCCCCTAAGTCTGTGGTCCGAGGAGCCATGCAGGACTTAGGTTCTGTTTAAAACTATGAATAGTTGCCATAAGTAATAATTTCCCCTAAGTATGTGGTCCGAGGAGCCATGCAGGACTTAGATTCTGTTTAAAACTTGTATAAATTGTCATAAGTAATAATTTCCCCTAAGTCTGTGGTCCGAGGAGCCATGCAGGACTTAGGTTCTGTTTAAAACTTGTATAAATTATCATAAGTAATAATTTCCCCTAAATCTGTGGTCCGAGGAGCCATGCAAGACTTAGGTTCTGTTTAAAACTATGAATAGTTGCCATAAGTAATAATTTCCCCTAAGTCTGTGGTCCGAGGAGCCATGCAGGACTTAGGTTCTGTTTAAAACTTGTATAAATTGTCATGAGTAATAATTTCCCCTAAGTTTGTGGTCCGAGAAGCCATGCAGGACTTAGGTTCTGTTTAAAACTATGAATAGTTGCCATAAGTAATAATTTCCCCTAAGTCTGTGGTCCGAGGAGCCATGCAGGACTTAGGTTCTGTTTAAAACTATGAATAGTTGCCATAAGTAATAATTTCCCCTAAGTCTGTGGTCCGAGGAGCCATGCAGGACTTAGGTTCTGTTTAAAACTTGTATAAATTGTCATAAGTAATAATTTCTCCTAAGTCTGTGGTTCGAGGAGCCATGCAGGACTTAGGTTCTGTTTAAAACTATGAATAGTTGCCATAAGTAATAATTTCCCCTAAGTCTGTGGTCCGAGGAGCCATGCAGGACTTAGGTTCTGTTTAAAACATGTATAAATTCTCATGAGTAATAATTTCCCCTAAGTCTGTGGTCCGAGAAGTCATGCAGGACTTAGGTTCTGTTTAAAACTATAAATAGTCATGAATAGACCAGTTGGCAGAGGATAATCACGAAACAAAACATGGGCTAAGCCATTTTCATTAATAACAATATCTTCTGAGGTTATTTACATTCCATGGTCGAGGTACGGTTTTTTCATCCAAATCTTCTAGGTAGTAAGCGCCTATCCCGGCCACGGATGTGACACGGTATGGTCATTCCCAATTGGGCCCCAACTTGCCCCAAGAGGGGTTTTTTGCGCTGCCGAGAATCTTCCTCATCACAAGATCACCTGGACCTAGAGGTCGCAGCTTAACATTGGCATCATACCCTTGTCTCAGCTTCTGGTGATAATAGGCCATATGAATCGTCGCTTTTTCCCTTCTTTCCTCGGCTGGGTCTAGACTTATTCCCAATAACTCGTCCTTACCGTTTGGGGTAAACGAGTTAGACCTCAGTGTGGGAAAGTTGTTCTCGATTGGGAGCACGGCCTCAGCCCCATAAGTCATCGAAAAGGGGGTCTCACCGGTTGAACGTCGCGGCGTTGTCCGATAGGTCCATAAGACATGCGGGAGCTCTTCTACCCATCTCCCCTTTGCCTCATCCAGTCTTTTCTTCAGTCCGTTCACTATGACCTTGTTCACGGCCTCGACTTGCCCATTTCCTTGGGGGTAAGCAGGGGTGGAATATCGGTTAATGATCCCAAACTCGCGGCAATACTCTCTAAAGCTCTTACTGTCGAATTGAAGACCATTGTCGGAAATAAGTGTACGTGGAGTTCCGAAGCGGGTGATGATGTTCTTCCAGATGAATTTCTGAGCATCCACGTCCCTAATGTTGGCCAAAGGTTCAGCCTCCACCCATTTAGTGAAGTAATCGGTCCCGACTATTATGTATCGCTTGTTCCCCGCGGCTTTGGGGAAAGGTCCGACAATATCAAGACCCCATTGTGCGAACAGCCATGGGCTAGAGAGTGGGTTGAGAACCCCTCCGGGTTGGTGGATATTCGGGGCAAATCTTTGGCACTGATCGCACTTTTTAGCGTATTCTTGGGCCGCCCTTTGCATGTTCGGCCACCAGTATCCTTGGGTGAGTGCCCTGTGCGCTAGCGACCTTCCTCCGATGTGACTTCCACAAATTCCCTCGTGTAACTCTTCAAGTAGAGACTCGGATTCTTCTGGATGTATGCAGAGTAGGTACGGTCTAGAGTAGGAGTGCCGATATAGTTTGTGGTCCTCTGATAGCCAGAACCGAGGAGCATTCCTACGTATCTTCTCGGCCTCTAGTTTTTCCTCCGGTAAGATGTCTTTTTGGAGAAAGTTCTTTATGGGGTCCATCCAGCTGGGACTCTGTCTGATCTGATGGACTTGGGCCGGGTTTCTGCTGATGGGACTTGCCTGGACTAGATCTTCAACAAGGATCATTCGTGGTAGATTATCCGCCGAGGACGTGGCAAGAGTGGCCAGCGAGTCTGCATTGGTGTTTACACTCCTGGAAATGTGCGTCAGATTGAATGACTCAAAACTCGTCTGTAGGCGTTTGACTTGTCCTAGATACTCTTGTATCCTAGCATCTCTGGCTTCTAGCTCACCCATCACTTGTCCGACGACCAACCTGGAGTCCGAGAATGCTTCTATTACTCTTCCGCCCAATCTTTGAACCATTGTCATCCCTTGAAGTAAGGCCTCGTATTCGGCTTCATTGTTCGTAGTCGAAAATCTGAGCCTCATTGATTTTTCAATGGCGGCACCGTCCGGTGATATTAAAACTATCCCAACTCCAGATCCTCTTTGGTTGGCCGCGCCATCCACGTAGACCTTCCAATGCAAGGTCCTCCCTGCTGAAATTACACCAACCGATTTTCCATCCATGTCTTTCTTCTTGGTTATTGTTTCTATAGAGGGTTCAGCAAACTCCGCTACCAAGTCTGCGAGGATCTGACCTTTGATGGAGGATCTGGGCATATATTTAATATCAAAGGCCCCCAAAAACGCACTCCACATGGCGATCCTTCCTGTGTAGTCAGCGCTTCGAAGCACTGCCCGAAGGGGAAGCTGAGTTAGAACGATGACCGTATGCGCCTGAAAGTAATGAGGGAGCTTCCGGGTGGCATGTACTACCGCCAGAATTGCCTTTTCTAGAGGTAGGTATCGCGCCTCAGCCTCATGTAATGATTTGCTCATATAGTAAACCGGTCGCTGCACCCCATTATCATCCCGTATCAGTACCAGGCTTACAGCATGGGGAGCTACAACGATGTATGCAAACAACACCTCGTCTGCCTCAAGGCTGGACATGATGGGTGGTCGTGACAGGTATTCCTTAAGCTGCTGGAAAGCCAGAACACAATCCTCCGACCATTCAAACCCTTTCCACTTGTTTATCAGGAGGTAAAAAGGTCGACATCGATCCGCTGATCGCGATATGAACCGGTTTAATGCTGCAATCATGCCAGTGAGCTTTTGCACTTCCTTCGGATTCCGAGGAGCCTGTAGGCTGTGAATTGCTTTGATTTGATCGAGGCTTACTTCTATTCCCCTGTGGGTTACCATGTACCCTAAAAATTTCCCAGACCCGACCCCGAAGGAACATTTGGAAGCATTCAGCCGCAACCGGTGTTCCCTTAAGATAGCGAAGATTTTTTCAAGGTCTTTCACATGCTCGGACACCCTTTTACTCTTCACAACCATATCGTCTATGTAAACCTCAATGATCTTGCCCAGCTGTGGCTCGAACATCCGTGTCATCATCCTTTGGTAGGTTGAGCCTGCGTTCTTCAGCCCAAACGGCATCACCTTATAGTGATAATTTCCGATGGACGTCATGAAAGCCGTCTTCTCTTGGTCCTCTAGCGCAAGGGGTATCTGATGATAGCCCTGGAAGGCGTCCAGGAAACTCATTCGAGGGTGACCCACAGTTGCATCCACCAATCTGTCGATTCGGGGCAGGGGGAATGGGTCCTTTGGGCACGCCTTGTTCAGGTCCGTGAAGTCCACGCAGACCCTCCACTTCCCTATCTTCTTCCTTACCACCACCGTGTTTGCCAACCATTCGGGGTAAAAGACCTCTTTAATAGCCCCTGCTCTTTTCAGTTTTGCCACTTCGTCTCTTACGACACTAGCATGTTCCTTTGAAGGGCGTCGGGGTGGCTGCTTCTTCGGAGTGGAAGAGGGGTTGACGTTCAGGTGGTGACAAATAAGGCTAGGATTAACTCCCGGGGCGTCGTAGGCGTCCCATGCAAACACGTCGACATTTCCTCTGAGAAATCTGACCAGTTCCTCTTTTTCTTGAGAAGGCAACTCAGAGCCGACCTGAAAAAACTTCTCCGGGTCGTTGTTGACAGCGATCTTATCTAAACTTTCACACCTTATCTCCTCGGCTAGCCCGTCCCCTTACCTGGCCGAGGAGGCTGGTTGCTATAAGCTCTGTGGGGCCAAGGACTCGACATCGGGCCGATGTAAGATGGCGGCCACCATACACTTCCTGGCTACGGCCTGATCTCCTCGGATCTTTTCTACTTGTCCTCGGGATGGGTATTTTACTTTTTGGTGAAGTGTGGAGGATACGGCTTCTAGGGCGTGGATCCATGGCCTGGCAATTATTGCGGTGTAGGGTGAGTAAGCGTCAACCACGATAAAATTTACCTCCACCACCTCCGACCCAGTCTGTATGGGTAGTCGGATCTGCCCCTTTGGTGTAACAATCCTCCCTTCAAAGCTGAGAAGGGGGGAGTCATAGGCTGTCAAATCTTCCGGCTTCAGGTTCAGCCCCTTGTATAGATCAGGGTACATTATCTCTACCGCACTTCCCGAGTCTACTAACACCCTTTTAACATCGAAGCCTCTAATTCTTAATGTAACCACCAAGGCATCGTCGTGAGGTTGAATAGTTCCTCTCTTATCCTCGTCCGAGAATCCCAGTATCAAAGAGCTTCGCTTTTTTGACCTTTTGGGTTCCCTTTGGCTGTCCTCGGAAGGAAGCCGATCAACAGCCAGTATCCTGGGGATGGGTGGCCCAGTTCTTCCTGGTGCGGCGAGGATGACATGTATCGTTCCGGCGGGGGGTCTTAAGGACATATCCTTTCGGGATTCTTGTATTGCTTGACCGGTGTGGCCGCTCGAAGGGCGCAGAAGGTGACGTAATTTCCCTTCTCGGACTAACTGATCCAGGTGATTCCATAGATTCCTGCAATCCTCGGTGGTATGCCCATGGTCCTGATGATAGTGGCAGTACAGGTTCTGGTTACGTTTGGAAGGGTCTCCGGCCATCTTTCCTGGCCATCTAAAATAGCGCTCGTTCCTTACTTTCTCCAGCACCTGTTGTACTGGCTCCCTGAACACAGCATTCACTGTTTGTGGGTGGCTCTATCCAGCCTGTCGCGAAAAATCTCTCCTCGGCTGGCTAGGGTTATACCGTTCCGACCTAAAGTCATTTTCTTTGGGGGGGATGACCTTCTCCTTTCCCCTTCCTTGCAGCTGATCTTCCTCCACCCTTTTGTACTTGTCGATCCTATCCATCAACTGATGAACGTCGGCAACTGGTTTACCAGTGAGGGATTTCCTTAAGTCATGCTCGGTGGGGAGGCCACTTTTGAACGTGCTGATAGCAACATCATCATGGTTGTCATCTAAGTCGTTATACACCTCTCAATATCTATCCGAGTATGCTTTCAGGATTTCTCTTTCGTGCATGGATAAGGACAATAGTGAACTAAGGGGTCGAGAGACTCTGGTGTTTGTGATAAAACGGGAGCAGAAAGCCTGAGTAAGCTGCTTGTAGGAGCCTATGGAATTTGTCTTCAGGCTGTTAAACCACCTCATCGCCATTGATCCCAAGCTGGATGGGAAGATTTTGCACATTTGGGCTTCATTTTGCGAGTAAATTGCCATTTTCTGGTTAAACTGGCTCACATATTCTACCGGGTCTGCTCGGCCGTTATAGATGGCGAACGCCGGTTGGTTGAAGCGTCGAGGTAGCTTAGCCCCTTCAATTCTATACGTGAAGGGTGACCTTGAAACCTGGTCCAGCGCCTTCTTCATAACATCGTTCCCCGAACCCTTGCTGGATGGGTTCTCATACTTCCGTACAGGGCGTGGTTCCCTTTCGTAGGAAAAGGTTTCACTTGGGGGGGTCCTTGACCTCCGTCGGTAACTCGCATCCTCCGCATTAGAAGACTTGTCTGAGTCAGAGGGAGATCGTTTTCGCCGCACACGTCGTAACTTCCTTTTTAGATCATCTATCTCTCGCTGCATGGCCTGATGACTATTTCGCCTCTGGGACACGTGACTACCTATCTGAGTGTGGCTCTGGCTCGTCCGGATAGTATGCACACTTCCCTCACGATTCCCCCTACCGCCTGGGTTGGTAGGGTTATTTTGCCTCTGGGACTCGGCTGGTTGTGTTTGTTGGGAGTTAGCCTGGTGAGGATTCTCCTGGTGTGAGCCTAATTCTGCCATACTCGACCGTTGTGCTAGCTGATGCCCTAGTTCTTCCCACAGACGGCGCCAATTGTAGTTGCACGATTTTCCTGGCCCAAACCCTATTGATCAGGCCTTGGCCCAAGGCGCAACCCACAATAAGTATTTGTAGAGAATGGGTCAAAGAACTTAGCCTCAGTTAGCTTAGTCGGTCTGATGCATGGAAAATATTGTTGCAGGAATAAAAACACAAGAATGGATATCTAATAGAAGATTCTATTTTCTGAGTGCCGAATGCCTTTTTTTCGTCCCCCTCTTTGAGAGACTCCACTACATTATATAGCTCTCTCATTCTTATCTGAACCTTACACTTGTTGATCATCTAAGCCCCCACTTGAGCACCTGTCCTATCAGACACCCTTATCACTCCCTTGTGAGTTGCAGTGGCCAAGGTAGTACTGTTCAGGGGTCTTTTCCTCATTAATGCGGCCAAAAGGGTGGTTGTGACACATTTAATGTGGTGGTGGCAGCTTTCCATGAGATATTTTGGGTTTTATTCTTTTTTATATGCTTGGAGGATGGACTGCAATGATTGGGGCGAGCTCTTCGTTCGAACTTCGTAATGTCCGAGGAGGAGTTACTCCTCAGACAAGTTTCTTTTACCGCAATTGGGCTTGAATAAGGTTTTGGCAGTGACTTCTCCTCGGACAAGATGCTTCTCGGACGGGCCCGTGGTTTGACTAGCCCATTATTTTGGGCCGGGCCCCACAATTTTAATATTCATTTATGTGAATTGAGGAAATCAATTAGCCCTTAATGTCAGATACATTAATTACTAAATTTTGAATATTCAAATATAATTCAAAATTTGAATAGCTCTTGTCAATGATTTTAATTAGGAAATCTTTGAAAATTAATGTGAATTTTAATACCATATATTGCTAGCTTTTAGTGTAATTTCCTTTATAAACTTTTGCTTTAAAACGTTTCTTTTAATATATTTAATAGTAACATTATAGACTGAAAATATCAGATATTGTACAACTATATATTTATATAATTTACCGTTGATGGGTTATAGCATTATATATTGCTTTTCATTCTTGGTTGTAATGATGTTGTATAGTCAAAGTTTCAAAGGAAGGTATTATTTGATATCTAGGACAGCCACATTAGGGGCTGTTATTTTGTTTTTAATGGCACTAGAGCATCTCCAGCAAATTCATCAAATTTTTGTACTGTTTGGAGAATGAACAGTGACTTTTACCTTTTATCTACCCACTTTTTCAAATACACTTTTCAACAGATTCTCTATCCTATTCTCTATCTCATTTAAATATTATTTCTTCATTCATTATTTATTCTTTTTTAAACAACTACACATCTTCCAACATTTTTTTATTCACCACCTGATTATTATAATAGAAAAAAAAAACTTTTGAAGAATGAACAGTAACCCATTAAACTTGATGAGCTACTGTTCATAAGCCAAAAAAAATTTCCGTGTATAGAAAACTCATTGGAGAGTGTTTTTATGGTCCCATTCTCTATTATAGAGAATTTTATGCTTTTGCCTACACAGTTGGAGATGCTCTTATGACACTAAAAGATAGCTCGATTTTGTCTATTAACTTACCTCACCTCAACGCATATACTTTGGCAAAAGGTTTTGACCGGTTTATATATAATATATATATATAAAAAGAAAGCAATTGGTCACACATTGATCTCAACAAATTTTATGACCATTTAAAGTTTTAAAGTTAGGAAATGTTTTTATTTTTTAGCTAAGGACAAGCAACGTGTCTTGCTCTATATACATGGAAAGAAATAAAAGTTTCAAGATATACATTATTTTTGAATTACAAAGCTACAGACTTTCAAAAAACAATTTTTATTATTCTAAACACTTACCATCTATTACTTCTTACTATTCACAAAAATATTTTATCTTTATTAAATTTTATAGAAAAAAGAAAGTACTATACAGAGCTTATATCCTATGAGTAGTGTAGGCTCGTAAGGATAATCAGCAAAGATGGCTGGGCTGCTGTATCTTGGGGACAACATGCAAAAACTATTTATTTAACTATATCGGATATACAATAGACGTCACGATTTGTCTCAAGATAATAACTTGGTCTACGCCTCATCTCTATCACCTCTTTTGGTAAAATCAAATTGTGTAATTTTCAAAAAAAATTCAGGTATTATCTCTCTTTATTTGTAACACATTATGCAAATAGATTACTGAAAATAAGTAATTTTGAAACGGATACTTAAAAAAAGCATCGACATAGAGGTAAAGACGTAAAGTATGTGAAGTATAAAGTTAAGTATAAAGTTGATTAAATAAGTGATTTTGAAACGGACACTTAAAAAAAACACCGACATAAAGGTAAAGTATGCTGTTTGGATGAATTTTTTTCATCACTCAATTTCTATAACTCATAACTTATCACTTAATTTTTCACACCCGTTTGGCACCATCACTCAATATTTTTCACACTATTTGTGGGTCCCATAACTGTCACTCGGTGCAGCTTTTTTTTTTTTTTTTTTTTTTTTTTTAGTACCCAAACTTACCGAACCCCAAAAAAAAAAAAAAAAAAAAATCTGAACCCAGAAAAACTCAACCAAAAAAAGAACCTAGTGATAGAACAAAAAAAAAAAAAAATAGAAAGAGAAAAGAGAAAGAACTGAACCTAGTGAAGAACGTGAAAAAGCCACTAGTGCGAAAGGAAAAAGAACATGAACGCACGCACCGAACCTAGTGGAAAAAAAAAAAAAAAGGGATGGTCAAAAGTTGTAGCTGTGACTGACAGTGGATCCCTCTATGTAGTGTTATTTACAGAAATGCCATTAAATTATAAGTTATGGAAACTGAAAATAGCTAAAATGTGTTTTTAGTTTCTATAACTCATAACTCAGAAATCAGAGAATTGAGTGATGGAAACAGAATTATGGAAACAGAGTTATCATGCGCCAAACAGATATTTAGCTATGGGTCCCACCATTTTTGAGTTATGAGTTATGGAAACTGAGAATTGAGTTACGGAAACAGGCCATCCAAACAGCCTCTTATTGTTCTGTTTTGTTTTTATTTTTGTTTTTCTATATGATCGAGTTTGGGTTTGAGTCGTTCGACATGGAGAAGAGGACCAAAATTTAGACCTCGGACAAGATTTGATTTTTTTTTTTTTCCTCTCCCTACACGATTGAATTTGGGTTTTCGCCTAAAATTGATTAGGGTCAAGATTGGATTGAATTACCTTAATCAAAAGAGTCACTACTCTTAGAGCATTCTTATCAAACCTTTCAAATGCTAAAAATCTTTTTTTTTTTAGCATTTTTTAACCTAAAAGCTTGCTCCATCAAATGTTTTAAATGGTATAATTTTTGCAATTGATGAACAGTGCAATCTCAACACCAATTGTAAACCGTATATTTTTTTTTATTCAGTGGGGCCCATTGAGGAGAAATAGAGGAGAGAGAGACAAGAGAAATAAAAAATTATTGAAAAATAATTAAAAAAATTATTTAAATGAAATGGTAAAAAAAATAGAAGTTTTGATTTAGGTGATATTGTAAAGTGGTGTGTTATATGTTATAAAATTGGGTTTTGAGATGCTAAATGTTATATTTTTTGACATGTTTGATAAGAATGGTCTTATTAGACACATATGACCAGAGTTTAGTTTAGATCATCATCAATTCATAAGGCTTTCTTTTTTACTCTCTAGCCAGTTTGGTGTGTGAGTTTGAGAATTGATTGGAGTTTTTGGAAATATTTATGAGTAAAAAAGTGTGTAATGTTATTTAAAATATAAAAATGTGAGTTTGAGTAGGATGACCGAACAGATTAAAGATAAATTTGAGCAACAATTTTCACATTTCAAAATATACTTACACATATTTTTACATATTTTTTCACTCACACATATTTCAAAAACAAAAAAACAAAAAACAAAAATCCCATCTCAAACTACTCTACCTAACCCTCACTAATCGTTTACTTAATAAAAATATAAAAATTGTTAAAAGATCAATATTGTTCCGAGTGGTATTCAGAGAGCTCCGCCAAACAAGCAATTTCTTGAAAGATGAGAAGAGAAACAGAAAGTGACTTGTGCACAATGTACTGTCAATGAGACTTTGAAACTGGTGAAATACAATTACATGTGAACTGTGAAGTACCTAAAAAGGAGTGTAAAACTGTAAACCACCAGTGGTCAAAATTTGTAATAATGAAGGTGAGATTTTTGGATTGTGCAATGCTGGATTATTGCACCCGGCACAATTTGCCCTCCAAGACTTTTACTACTTCTACTTTTTAATTCTAATTTTTTATTTTTTATTTTAGAATTTTTTTTACTTCTTTTAATTGCACCCAATACCACGTTTATTACATTAGGTACGGTGTTTGGATTTCAAGTCTGTGTTTTCAAGCTGCGTTTTGTTCCTTGTTTGTTGTTGTTGTTTTTTTTTTTTTTTTTTTTTTCACGCGTTTTGGAGTATTGCGGTTACTGTTCAATGAACAGTAACCACAAATGTTGACTTTCTGCAGTGAACAGTGCATATATGCACTGTTTACAGACCCACAAATTTCATTTTTTATCAATTTTTTCATTAAAAATGGGTCCCACAGTACTATTCACACATTTAAAAATTATTTTGCTACAGTGTTTTCAGTTTTCAGTTTTCAGTTTCAGCAAAATAAGTTCTATCCAAACACACTCTATATCTCAAAGATTTTTTCTCTCCTATAAAAACAGTTGAAAAATAAATTAAAAATTACACCACACCAAAAACTCAATTGTCATTCTTTTCAATTTTTTATAAAAAATATATATATTTTATTACCTTAAATTATACTTGTGGGTTTCGATAATTTGTGGTCCTGGTCCATTTTTACATTAGGGCCCAAGGCCCGAAGCCGAGGAAGGGTATAGCCGAGGATGTGTAATAAAAGTCCAAATAGTCTTGAGACATAGTCGAGGATGATTTTGTCCTTGGCATATCCGAGGTCCCTCTAGAAGAAAGGGCAAAAACGGTATAGGAACAGTTTGGGAAAAAATCTAAAATATCTATGTCAATAGAGAAGGAGACGCTGGATAGTATAACAACCAAAAACAAAGGGAAAACTGTCATTACTGCCATTCAATACTCTGCACCTGACAGAGTTATGCTCTTCAGATTTTACAACCACCCCCAACCACTCTAGGTATGGGCTGACAGGACAAGTCTTAAGTCCTAGAAAATTGAGCTTACACGTGGACGCTGGTAAGAGGATAAATGCTCATATAAAAGGATAAGAGAGGCAGTGTGAGAAAAGGGGGGGGGGGGGGGGGAAACCCGTCCTCCCAGCCATGGTGTCCTAGAAATAAGGAGAATAAGAAGAGCATAGAACTCCCGAGACTCCTCGGACGAGATTCACTGACCGGAGTTAACCCGAACTACCGTCCGGTGACCAAGACCTAACCTTTCAAACTCACGCTCTACAAATGATATTGTTTGGCCTCTCTTTACGTACGAGCCCAACATTATCTTGGGGTCGTTACAAATCGAGTCCTTCCAATTGGCACCGTCTGTGGGGAAGGTTTGTGTGTTGGCACAGGCGGTAGGTTGAGACAGTCTCCTTGTCATTTCCAACAGCCGATTGTAGTGTTCTAGCGTAAAGTTCCACTAGGGGCTACGTTTCTTCACTAAGGGCTGCGCTTCGTAGTTTCAGCAGCACGGATGGTTCTAGGGGCTTGGCCGAGGAGCTAATCCCCCTAAACCAAGGTCCCACGCCATAGCTGAGGGGTTAACTCCCCCAACTACTTAAAAAATCAAGTTTTGGACAGAACCAAGGTATTGCATGGTCCTCGGACTCAAACCTATGGGGAAACCAACTACTTAAAAAATCAAGTTTTGGACAGAACCAAGGTATTACATAGTCCTCTGACTCAAACCTATAGGGAAATCAACTACTTAAAAAATCAAGTTTTTGACAGAACCAAGGTATTGCATGGTCCTCGGACTCAAACCTATGGGGAAACCAACTATTTGAAAAATCAAGTTTTTGACAGAACCAAGGTATTGCATGGTCCTCGGAGTCAAACCTATGGGGAAACCAACTACTTGAAAAATCAAGTTTTGGACAGAACCAAGGTATTGCATGGTCCTCGAACTCAAACCTATGGGGAAACCAACTACTTGAAAAATCAAGTTTTGGACAGAACCAAGGTATTGCATGGTCCTCGAACTCAAACCTATGGGGAAACCAACTACTTGAAAAATCAAGTTTTGGACAGAACCAAGGTATTGCATGGTCCTCGGACTCAAACCTATGGGGAAACCAACTACTTCAAAAATCAAGTTTTGGACAGAATCAAGGTATTGCATGGTCCTCGGACTAAAACCTATGGAGAAACCAACTACTTGAAAAATCAAGTTTTTGACAGAACCAAGGTATTGCATGGTCCTCGGATTCAAACCTATGGGGAAACCAACTACTTAAAAAATAAAGTTTTGGACAGAATCAAGGTATTGCATGGTCCTCGGACTCAAACCTATGGGGAAACCAACTACTTGAAAAATCAAGTTTTGGACAGAACCAAGGTATTGCATGGTCCTCGGACTCAAACCTATGGAAAAGTCAGCTACTTAAGGAGAATTCTAAGTCGCTCAGTCCTCGGATCAAATACTAGAAAAGGCTAAGGCTATGAAGGTCATTAGGAAGATGGCGAAACGCCTTATTACTCAGCGACCTGCAGGGGCTGTTCATTTTGGGTTATATATCCTCGGATGATTACTTCCTACACGGCACCGAGTATTCAGCCATCATCTCGTTCAAGTTTGGGGTATACAACCCATTTTCAGGTCGGTCTTATCATACACGATAGCTTCAATAAGTTCATAATAACATCTTTTTTCTTGGTAAGGGATTTTAGCCCTAAGTATTGTTTTCTCAGGTCGGCATTATTATGCCAGATAACTCTAATAAGCTCATCATAATATCTTTTTCTTTTTTCTTAGTAAGGGTTTCTGCCCTAAGTATCATTTGTTCAAATCGGCATTATTATGCCGGATAGTTTCAATAAGCACAGGGCAAGGTCTTTTTATTAACTGGGATTTCGGCCCTGAGCATCGTTCAGAATATAAAAATAAAAAAGAAGTCATATGGTAGTACGTCTATTCACGGCATAACCATTTCAGAAAGAAGAGGTAGAATATACAAGATAAAGCAATGTTGACTTTTATTAATATAAAGAAGTATTACAACGTACAATAAAGAGCTTAAACAAGCCTATATAGAAAACGAATTACAAAAACAATAAAAAAAACAAAAACAAAAACAAAACAAACAAACAGCTAGAAGTCTTTTTAAGCTCTGCTCAGAAGTCTTTTCAAATTTTGCCCCAGTAGCACCCATATTGGGAGGAGGACCTCCCTTGGTGGAAGAGGAGAAGAAGTGGAAGAAGGAAAAGCACCAGGATGGATCTAGTGATGGGAAAGAAGAAAAAGGGGAGGCAAAAGGAGGCACCAGTGAAGGAAGAGAGGAAAAAGCAGGGATATTTTG
Source organism: Quercus robur (assembly GCF_932294415.1). Lineage (NCBI taxonomy): Eukaryota > Viridiplantae > Streptophyta > Magnoliopsida > Fagales > Fagaceae > Quercus > Quercus robur. Next base: position 5,353,412 of record NC_065543.1, on the reverse strand, counting down.
TTCCTGCGTCAGTTCTGACTCCTAACACACTGGTGCCATGTTAGCTATGCTCATAAGAGAGCGGCTGGTACTGATAATGGGTGACCCCAGCTCAGTCGCACCAAAAGTTTGACGCGACGAGCTCCTGCTTCGGATTTTGGCTGAAGGGAGGATGAGAGGTATCTTGAGTCTCTGCCATCCCTGCCCTGACCGAGCTATCTTAAGCTTTGAAGGGACAGAACGCTTCTGAGAAGGATGTGATCTTTTCATCCCCACTTCTACTTCAAATGTGTCACACTATAAGCTTTGGCTATGCTGATAAGGAAGACTTTGAGTACAGCTTGAGGGTTGAGGCTTTAGGAAGGTTAAAGAGTCTTTATGCGAAGGGAATACCCTCTCGTTTGGCTTCTTATATGGAAGGTGAATTCAGTGGCATTTAATCCGTACATATCTCCAAGAATATCTGCAAGTAAGGTAGCGTCTATTCAACTCCCTAATGTCATCTATAACTGTTAGATTTGATTGGCCTCGTAAAGGAAATTTATTAAAGACGCGCCTCGTACATTGAAACGATAGGAGCGCATCGTGTGTATATCTAGAAGAACGTCTCGTAACCCGGCGCATTTCCTAAGCAGATGAAGAGACACCAACATTAATGAAATGCAGAGTTAAACGAACCGTAATAAAGACTTGGCATCACTAAAACCCTCCTCTCCGACCAAGAGGTTGGACAGCAGGATTTTGAGGGGATATTGTGGGGTCCGATAATTTGTGGCCCTGGCCTATTTTTACATTGGGGCCCAAGGCCCGAAGCCGAGGAAGGGTATAGCCAAGGATGTGTAATAAAAGTCCAAATAGTCTTGAGACATAGCCGAGGATGATTCTGTCCTCGGCATATCCGAGGTCCCCCTGGAAGAAAGGGCAAAAACGGTATAGGAACAGTTTGGGAAAAAATCTAAAATATCTATGTCAATAGAGAAGGAGACGCTGGATAGTATAACGACCAAGGACAAAGGGAAAGCTGTCATTACTGTCATTCAATACTTTGCACCTGACAAAGCCATACTTTTCAGCTTTTACAACCACCCTCAACTACTCTAGGTATGGGCTGACAGGACAAGTCTTAAGTCCTAGGAAATTAAGCTTACACGTGGACGCTGGTAAGAGGATAAATGCCCATATAAAAGGATAAGAGAGGCAGTGTGAGAAAAGGGGGGGGACAACCTGTCCTCCCAGCCATGGTGTCCTAGAAACAAGGAGAATAAGAAGAGCATAAAACTCCCGAGACTCCTCGGACGAGATTCATTGACCGGAGCCAACCCGAACTACCGTCCGGTGACCAAGACCTAGACTTTCAAACCCACGCTCTACAAATGATATTATTTGGGCCCTCTTTACGTACGAGCCCAACATTATCTTGGGGTCGTTACGAATCGAGTCCTTCCAATACTCTTAATTATATTTTATATTTTATATTTTAAATTTTCATCTAAATTAACAATAAATTTGTCATTAAAATGAAAAATATAACAAGAATTATAATTTATGATGTAAAACATACATTTAAATTTAAATAGTTGATGGTATAAAATATAATATGAGATATAAATTGAGACAGTAAAGTGTAATTTCTATAAATAAATAAAAATGTAAACTTATAACCATGGTTGTTGCTAGTTGCTACTCGTCTATAGAACCGATGCAAAACAAGTATATGTGAAGTGCCCGAAAAGAAGAAGGTAAAGTATAAAGTTGATTCAAAAAAAGAAAAAGGAAAAAGGTAAAGTATAAACGGTTGATTGAATAATAACAAGAGTGGTCAAACAAGCACAAAATAATTTCTTGGAAGATGTGAAGAGATAGGGCAGAAAGTGACTCATGCATTTTTTACTATCAAAAGAGATTTTGAAATCGGTGAATGAGAATTGCATGTAAAGTATCTAACCAGAAGTGTTCAGAAGTGATCAGAATTTGTAATAATTGAGGTGAAAATTATTGAAACGTGAATGTGAACATGAGAAGCTGATCGGTTTCGGATCAAAAGTATCTGAATTTACTGTTTGTTTTAGATCTATAAAAAATCAAAGTAAGTTCGGGTGAACCTATTGAGTCTTAAAAAAAAAAAAAAAAACTAAATATTGGTCATCGTCGCCAAATTTTCACCCCTGGGGATGAAAATTATTCAAATGGATGGTGTGTTGGAGACGATGACCAATTTTTTTTTTTTTTTTTTTTGAGAACTGATTAGAAACTTTCATTAAAAACAAACCAAAAGAGCAAAAACAAAGAAAAGAAAAAGGAAAAAATCCCAGGCTTAACTACTGGCAGTTAGCCAAGGAAAACACTACTCCAAGTGCAGGGAAAAAAAACCTACAACCAGACCCTACACAAAAAAGCAGCTACTAAAATTTGACTTGGGGTAAGATTTTATTTATTTATTTAACATGACTGAGTTTGGGTTTGACAGGATTCTCAAAAAAGAGGACCAAAATTTAGTCCTCCGGTAAGATTTGATTTATTTTATTTTTTTTTCCTCCTTACATGATTGAGTTTGGATTTCACCTAAAATTGATTAGGGTCAAGATTGGATCGAATCTACCTTAATTAAACTACTTTTAGACAATAAAATCAGGAGTTTAGTTAAGATCAACATTTAGGGTGGGAATTTTAAGGTTTGGTAGAGTAGTTTGAGTAATATTGTTTGTATTTTTTTGAAATATTTGTGGGTAAAAAAGTGTGTGGAAATACGTGTAATATTATTTAAAAACTGAAAATATGTTGCTAAAATGCTCTATCAAACGGGCTCTTAATTCGCGGGTCGGGTTTGTGTCGTGTCGAGTCATGAGTATTCAACTATATGGGTTAATCCGAACCTGACCTATTTAGTAAACATGTTAGGAATTCTCAACCCGAATACGACCTGTTTAATAAACAGGTCGACCTAACCCAACATGTTTAACTTATTTAATTAACAATTTACGTAAAGGTCAATATATATGACCTGTTTAACAATCTATTTGATTAATATGTCATATCTATCTTATATAATTTTTATCAATTCTCATATATTTAAAATTAAAATACAATTATAACTATAAATATAGTAATAAACATATAAAAAAAATCATAAATTAAGCAATTATATCAAAATAACTAATAACTTTATAAGTTAAATGGGTCAAATGAGTCAGACGGATTCACATGTTGAACACGAGCACAATCCGTTTATTAAACAAGATAATCATGTCAACTCGAATATGATCTGAATCTATTTAATCTCAACTTTCAGTTAATTTATAAACGGATTAGTCTTATAAAATTCATGTCAAATTTTTCCACCTATAATCACCATCAACCTATGAGTTCTTTTTTTTCCCTTAAACATTAAAGATAAATTAATCGTTTAATTAATATTATATAATAATAATGGTCGAAAAGTCAAGGGTCCATTTGATATGTATATTTAAAAATTAAAAATTATTATTTTAAAATATTTATAAAAAAACATGTAAGAAAAAAAATATATAAAAATTTATATAATATTATTTAAAAACTAAAATTATTATTTGAAAACATAATCCAAATATCCCCCTAATATTGTTGCCCAAGGAGTGGCACTCAGAGGAGTTCCGCCAAACGACCCCAATATAATTTCATAATTTCTTGGAAGATGTGAAGAGATAAAGGCCGAAAGCGACTCATGCACTTTATACTATCAAAAGAGACTTTGAAATTGGTGGAAGACAATTGCATGTGAACTATAAAGTACCTAACCAGAAGTGTTCAAAATTTGAAATAATTGACTTAAAAAGACAAAAGTGTTCAGAAATCAGAATTTGTAATAATTGACTTAAAAAGACAAAAGTATTCAGAATTTGTAATAATTGACTTAAAAAGACAAAAGTGTTCAGAATTTGTAATAATTGACTTAAAAAGACAAAAGTGATCAGAATTTGTAATAATTGAGGTGAGAATTAATGAAGCGTGAATGTGAACATGAGAAACTGATCGGTTTCGGATCAAAAGAATTTGAATTTACTGTTTGTTTTAGATCTATTAAAAATCAAAGTAAGTTCGGGTTAACCTATGAGTCTTTAAAAAAAAAAAACTAAATATTAAAAATTATTTAATCAATTAATTCAGCAAATTACCGTAAAACCTGAAAACTAGACAATACACATATTAACACAGTAATTCAATACTATTCCTTCTAGTACTATATACACACAAGTATCGAACACCAATACAAAACTATCAACCATGCACAAAACCATATCTCAATTAACATATGATATCACAAGATAATACAGTTTATAACTATTTAGATCAATTGATTCAATCAATACCATAAAAAATATGAGAAGATAATTTTAATAATTTAATGGTTACAATAATGGAAGGGGATTTGAATATTAGATTTCTTCGAAGTAATGGCATCCAGGAGGAGCCTGCCAAACAAGAAATTTCATGGAAGATGAGAAGAAATAGAGCAAAAAGTACCGTACGCATGCATGCGCATTGTACCATCAAGACAATGAAATCGACAGAAGATAATTGCATGTGAACTAAGTACCTGAAAAGGTTGGGTTGAGATTTGGTGGAATAGCTATAGCTATGGCACCATGTAATACCTTTTTAATGGTTCAGATTAAAATTTAAAAAGTTAACTTTTAATACTAAGAGCATCCGTAGCAGATGTTTAAAAAATTATACCATTTTATTACATCAAATGCTTACTTTATTATTTTACCACATTATTTTATAACATCTCATTTATCAGATGTTTTATAATTCAATTTTATATATTAAAATAATATTTACTACACATTAAAATAATATTTACTACTCATCAACACAATAAACAAACAACAAATAGTATACCACATATCTTCCGTACCGTGGCAAATTTGCCACGGTACTGTTCAATGTTGCAAAAAAAAAAAATATATCCCACATCTATTAAATGGGCTAAAATTGGGTTTGGTGTGAGATATGTGCCAAATACTTGCATTTGGCACATATCCCACATCTAGTGTGGGTGCTCTAACTATTGAATCAATGAAATTAAAAAGGTAAAAAAGTTGAGAGTTAAAAAAAAGTTGAAAATTTTGAAACTGTGAAAATGATATAAGAGGTATTATATGATGCAATAATCCTAACTATTGCACCAAATCCTAATCCATAAAAAGGGTGCAAGATAACAGTGTTCAGAACTTGTAATAATGAGGGTAAAAATTTTTTCTCTCCAAACAAATAATATTGAAAAATTTTCAACGCGTGAATATGAACATAAAGCACCATAAACTAGACAGCATAAAGAAAAAAAAAGAAAAAGAAAGTTAAGAATTTTCAAGCATGAATGTGTACATGAAAAATTAAGGAAAATAGTGATGATGGCTTGGGTCCTACAAGACTCCATTTAGATTAAAAATATATATATTTAACATCATAATTCTTCTTCTTTCCAAACACTAACCATATCTGTGTCTTACTAGGGGAACAAAGTAAAAATGGCTAAGACTATCCTTAATGTTGTTGCTGAGGAAATACTAGGCAAGCTGATTTCACTTGCTACTGATTAAATCAGCCTTGCCTGGGGTCTCAAGGAACATATAGAAGAGGTGGTGTGTTATGGTCAGCATTTTTCACTTTTGAGAAGGAAAGGGCCCTTTTTGGATTGAAAATTCATTGATGTAGAATGGAGAACAATGGTTTAGACCAAGTGATTGGATGTAACTTTTCTTTTCAATTTTTAATAATTGTGATTAGTTTTAGAATTTGAATGTACAAATGCATAAATGTTATTAAAAAAAAAAGATTACTTATTTATGTATTTCTCTTGGATGCACCATATGTGTTTAGAAGCTTTTTTTAGTCGAAAAATTCCATTTATCACAATTTGAAATTATGCCTTAATCCAAATAGTCTAGGGCCCGTTTGGTTTGCCAACTCAAAACATAGTGTTCAGTGTTTAAACACTGAACACTAGTGTCCAAATTTAAGAACAACCCGTTTGGTGACTCATCTTGAAATAGGATTGTTTGAAAATTAGTACTCAAAAACCAGTGTTTGAAACACTATTTTTGAAACATGGTCTGGGCATATTTTAAACAATGAACAGCGTTTTTTGATGGCATTATTGTAATAAAATTGACACTGGATTTTCACTGTGAACAAACCCAGATCAATATCACAACCACCTTTTTCGCCTAGCAACATTCATTTCACTAGTCATTTGCCTAGCAACAATCACCCACAACACGGACCCAAATCACTGCTACACCACCAGCCACCCCAGCAAATCACAACAACAATCCCAAAACAAAAATTCGAAGAAAAACCCACCATCAATTCATGCCAATCTTTAAAGTGATCGGACTTGCCACTGCCACTGAACCCCAACAAACCACCAATCACCACCACCATGCCACAAGCCAACCGGAAAAGCCATTAAATCATAAACCAACAAACCCATTAAATTAGAAAACCAACAAACCCATTATTTTGGTACCCACGCGATCAAAATCCAATCTCCACAGAACCCACGCGATCAAAACTCCAACGGAATGGAGCCCACACCGATCTAAACTCGATCTCCACGGAACGTCGGAACCCACTCGATCAAAACCCCATTGGAACGAAACCCATGCAATCAAAACCCGATCTCCATATACGTTGATCAAAACTCCGATCTCCATAGAACCCACGTTGATTAAAACTCCATTGGAAGCCACCTGATCTTCTTCCGCCGATCAAAACCCCATCGAAACCCACCCAAAATCAAAACCCACCTCGCCACGCCGATCGGTGAACGGAGCCGTGAATCTTCTTTGGCGTCGATGGAGATGAGGACGTGCGTGGGTTTGGCGTCGGCTGATCGGCTGATCGGTGAACGGAGCCGTGGATCTTCTTTGGCGTCGATGGAGATGAGGACATGCGTGGGTTTGGCGTCGGCTGATCGGTGAATGGAGCCGTGGATCTTCTTTGGCGTGGGTTTGGCTTTTTTGTTTTCTGCTCTGAGGGAAGACTGAAGACTGAAGAGAAAGGGATAAAGACAGAAGAAAAGGAAAAGAAGGGATAAAAAACGGATTAAAAAATTATTATTTAATACGTTAGTCAGCTTTTTTTTATCAAACAAAACATACATACCAAACACATATTTTACATTTTTTAAACACTGAAAAACATTGTTTAAACAATGATACCAAACACATTTTTTTGTTTTATTCACACTAAAAACACGTTGTTCAACAACACTTTTTAAACCACATTTTTTACATCTTTTTAAACAACAATTTTTAAAAACTACAACCAAACGGGCCCCTAGACTCCATAATGGGATCAGACAGTCCAAAAAATGAATAAATCTACGCCCACGCATTGGATAATAACTTCTATGCTATTTTGTTGTCTATTTTTCAAAATGTCTCATCTTAGGCTTGGCTATTTTGGTTATTAACAAACACATAAATCTCATTGAACTAAGGCATAAACCTCAAATTGGGGGTCAATAAAAAATTTTGACATTAAAATAAAAATTCTCTAAGATGGTTTTTGATAAAGTCAGTATATATATATATATATATATATATATATATGTATGTATTTAAACGTGAATTTTCAAATTATGATTTCAAAGGAATGAGTAAAGCAGAGTGTCTCCAAGTCCTTATCAAGATCTAACCAAATCTTAATGACGATCTACAAGACTACAAGCTCCAGCACATGGTAATGTCCCATCCCAAAAGGCTCCTTTTAGAAAAAAGACACGTACCTGATAAAACGTGTGAAAAAAGATGTTCCCCATTGAAAAAAAAGAAAGAAAAAAAAAAATATTTGTTGCATTTTATTAATTAATACTAGTAGTTGCTGGTAGTATTTCAAGGTAAACATCAAATTTTTTTAATAAATTTTCTGCAATATAAGATCTATAAATCTCATTTAGTATGAGTTTGACTACAGTTTATTTTGAAGAAAATAATAAAAAAATATATTTCAATTACTGTTCATTAATAAAATTATTGTGCATTCACCTGTTTGCACTGTTGTCCTATGACTAGACTAAAAAAAAAAAAAAAAAAGGCCAAAAAGGCAACTTGCATGAAACACAGAAGCAAATCCACTTATCCAAATGAAGCTTTTAAGGTCCATTTGGATACAATTTATTTAACTAAAAATTGAAAATACTGTAACAAAATAAATTTTAAATGTGTAAATAGTAACGTGAGATCTATTTTTAATATATATTTATTTCTGAATAAAGTGACTGTGGGTCCCATGAATAGTAGCAAAACATTGCGTGAACAGTGTTAAACAGTACAAGAATAGTGAATTTTGTCCCCTCTGAAACACGTGCAACAGGAACAAAAAAAAAAAAAAAAAAGGGAGAAAAATGCAAACGCAAAACTCAAACGTGGATCCAAACCCACAGTGTATGAACAGTACGTGAATAGTGCTCTTGTCCCCTAAAGCAGAATCGCGTGTAGGGAAAAAAAAAGGGTAAAACACAAAACGTGCATTTCATCTGGATCTAAACACTTAGTGGGGTTTGGATATACATCTTGCGTTGGCGTTTTGAGTTTTGCGTTTTCCCTTTTTTTTTTTTTGGGCATGCATTTAAGGAGATAGTGCAGCTACTGTTCATGAACGGTAGCCGCATTATTTGACTTTTCAACCCTTTTTACAACATTAGTGGGTCTCATGAACAGTGCACAGGACCCACAAATCTTACATCAACTTTTTCATTAAAAATGGGTCTCACAGTACTATTTACACATTTAAAAATTATTTTGTTACAGTATTTTCAGTTTTCAGTTTCAACAAAATAAGTTCTATCCAAATGGACACACTTAGTGATTGTTTGGTTTCGGCCGCCACGTTTTGCGTTTCAGTGTTTTGCACTTTTTTTTTTTTTTTTTAACAAGCACGTCCTATGAATAGTGCAAATAGGCAAATGAACGAGCAAGTATATGGTGTACCTGTCGGGTCACTCACAGACTGGCGAGTCTCACACACTGTGGGGCTCGCCTATGTGTGAGAGACCCGACATATATGCCAACATATAATTTTCGCAAATGAATAGTGATTTCAATTAATGAACAGTAATAGAAATTTTTTTTTTTTTGTTCTTAGTTTTCAATTTTTAGCAAAATAACGGTGTTCAAACGCATACTTAATTTATTGGTAAGCTTTGAGATTTTATTTTTATTTTATTTATTTATTTCCTTTTATTTTTTTTATATTCCTCGCAAAAATGAAATTAAATAGCCAAAAATAATTATTTTGCAGGTGTTTTGTTTAAAGCAAATGTCACAACATTATTTACGTAAGCCTCCAATTCAAAACATTCCCACTTCAAATCATCCTCATCAGTCGTTTTTTATTATATTTTTTAAGATGTGTAATTTTTTCTTTGTTTTTTTTTTTTTTCATTACTCTACTACAGTAGTTTGTCACTTTTAAAAGTTAATCATCATTATCTAGAAAAATCACACTTTCTACAAACACGGTATTGGTTCTCTTTATGCTATCATCCTTTTTATCCTTAAAATTAGAGGCCCTAATCACTATCAATGCTTCAATTGTGGGATATATATATATATATATATATATATATTTTCCTATTTAGGCTCAGCTGGGATTTTGGTTTTACAAAATTACATATCCTTTTATTGTTAATTTGCATCTTTGTTCTTTCGGTTTATCCATTTCTGTTCTACATTCGTGTAGTAAATGATGATAAAGGAAAAAATAAAAATAAAAAAGTTTTCGTGCATTTTCACAAAATTAATGTATATTTCCTCCAATGCAAAATTTTTTTGCAAATTGTTCCTGATTGGAAAGAGAGAATGAAGGAATTTGAGGGTTAAAAAACAACCAAACTGAGACCTAGCCCAAAAAATGAATAAACCCACACCCACACACCAGTTATAATAACTTCAATGCTATTTTGTTGTTCATTTTTTTAATTATGTCTTATCCCATGCTTTGCTATTTTGGTGATTAACTAACACACAAATCTCAATGAACTAAGACATGAATCTCAAATTGGGATTAAAAAAAAAAATAGTCTATTAACAAATGTCCTAAGAATATCCATTAAGTATATATATATCAAAAAGCAGCTTAGAGATTTTTTTTTGAGTCTACCTAAATGTAATCAAATATCTATATTTACCTCAAATCTTAAACTATCACATATTTACTGTTGCACACATTGCATAGTCACTTTTTTGAAAGCGTCCTTTAAATATTTTTTGCTAAACAGCGTCCTTTAAATATGATTTCAGATAATTTCACAACTTTATCTAAAATTTCTTGATTTCATATTTTAAACCGAATTTGTGTTTTTAATACATATATATATATTTCTTTTGAGAAAATTTTAATACATAATTTTAAAAATGTATGAGTGTATACCAAGATTTAACCAAATCTTTAAGGATGATGTACAAGCTCCAGCACATGTTTATGTCCCATCCCATAAAGATCCTTTTAGAAAAAAGACACGGACCTGATAGACGTGTGAAAAAAAGATGTTCCCCACTAAAAAATAAGAAAGAAAAAAGTTGCGCCCACAAATGATAATAGTAGTTGCTTTTTATCTCTTTGGGTAAATATAAGGCGTAAATGCACTTTTAGTTCTTACATTTTGACGTTTTTCCATTTTAGTCCCTACATTTTATTTTTTCTACTTTTAGTTCCTAAACCAATTAACGCCTCTTCATTTAAGTCCTTGAAGCTAACTTTCGTCACTAATCTAACGGGAACCAGTAACGGATGAATAAAATAATATTAAAAATTTACTGTAGCACTGATATATTAGTATATAAATTTAAAAAATTAATTTATTAATTTTAACTAAATAAAAAAAATAAAAACAGAAATAAAAAATCATGTTCAAACGCATCATCTTTTTGAAAGTCCATACCCATTCTTCTGGATCTTTGCCTAGAATAAATGTAGGGAATAACGTATCACAATTGAAACAACCCCACCCACGCTGTCCGTCAAGCCACCAGATCAAACAACTGAGACCCAAAATCCATCAACCAAAAACTGTACAATCTTGATCACCATATCCACCACCTCCGACCCACTAAAAGCAAGTCCCACTACAACATAACCTCTAGAAACCAGCTAAATAATATTGAAGAAGGAACAAGATTGACAGTTGCGCCAAGAGAACTTGAGAACTGGTGGTGGCGCCGATGACATGGACCTAGTGATGGGTGGCAACGGTAAAGGGAGAGCCGGTGATGGGTGGGTTTGTTCTCTCTTTTCTCTGTCTCGAACCATCTCTCTCAGATCGGCATGGAGGGTGTGGGTTTGTGGGGATCGGCGTGATGGAGGGTGTTTGTTTGTGGAGATCAGCGTCTGTGGTGGAGATCGGCGTTTGTGGTCGAGGTTGAGGTGTGGGTTACGATGGTTGCTGGGCTGTGGACTGGGTTATGGAAATCGGTGACTGGGTTGTGGGAATCGGTGTTTGGGTTGTGGGATTCGGTGAGTGGATTGTGTGGGTTTCGATTTTGGTGGGTTTGGGTTTGCTCAGATCGGCGTGGGTTTGCTCAGATCGGCGTGGATTTTGGGTTTGGGTTGTGGGATTCGGTGAGTGGGTTGTGTGGGTTTCGGTTTTGGTGGGTTTGGGTTTGTGGGTATGGATTTGGCAGTGGTGGCGGTGGTGGTGTTGTTGGATTTTAGGTGGTGGTGGCTGCTGTGATGTGGGTTTGATGTTGTTGCTGGGTTTGATGAGAAAGAGCTTCATTTAATTTAAATAAAAAATGACCAATTAGGGAATATGGAGGTCGTTGCTGGGTTTGCTCTTTGATTCTGGGTTTGATGTTGTTGCTGAAGATTGATTATAGGGAAGAACACAAAGAACATGAACATGTTATTCATGTTCTTCCCAAAAAAAAGAGAAACAAAATTAATTGAAAATCTTTTTTTTCTTTTTAAATTTTATTATTATTTTATTCATCCATCAGTGTTCCCGTTAGATTAGTGACGGAAGTTAGCTTCAAGGACTTAAATGAAGGGGCGTTAATTGGTTTAGGGACTAAAAGTGGAAAAAATAAAATGTAGGAACTAAAATGAAAAAACGTCAAAATGTAGGGACTAAAAGTGCATTTACGCCTAAATATAAATACTCCTCAAATAGTTACTGCTATTCTTTATCGTCACAATTCTTCTATACTTCCCAAATACTTCCAGCATATTTGTGACTTACCTGAGTACCAAAGAAAACATGGCTGCTGAGGCTATCGTTATTGATGTTGTTGAGGGAATACTAAATCAACTGATTCCACTGGTTACCGAGCAGATTGGCCTTGCTTGGGGCTTCAAGGATGACCTGACACGGCTTCGTGACTCAGTACAGATGATTCAAGCTGTGCTGGCTGATGCAGAGAAAAGGCAAGTGGGAGATGAGCGCGTGGGGCTTTGGCTGCAGAGGCTTAAAGATGTTGCTTATGATGCTGATGACGTGCTAGGCGAGCTTGCTTACGAGGATCATCGGCAAAAGGTTGAGAGCCAAAACCAAATGAAGTGCATGGTATGGTTCTTTTCAATTTTAAATAGCATTGCATTCCATTTCAAGATGGCCAAAAAAGTTAAGACTATTGTTGATTCACTAAAAAGGATTAATGATGAAGCAAATGGATTTGAACTTATTAGAGCCGAATCAATAAAAGCTAATCTTGATACTACGCTAAACCGAGAGACACACAGGTTTATTGATAATTCAGAAGTTGTAGGAAGGGAAGATCGTGTTTCAGAAATAGTGAAGTTGGTGACAAATACAACTAGTCAAAATCTCACAGTAATTCCCATACTCTCAGTAATTCCCATAGTAGGAATGGCGGGTTTGGGGAAAACAACTTTAGCAAAACTGGTCTACAATCATGAGCTAGTAAAGAGTCATTTCAATAAGAAAATATGGGTATGTGTCTCCGATGATTCTGATGAAAAAAAGATTTTAAGAGGCATTCTAGAATCACTTACACTTAACTCAAGTCAACTAGAAACAAACAATGCAATACTTGAGAAAATTCAAAAAGAGTTGGGGGGAGAAAGATTTCTTTTAGTACTTGATGATGTATGGAATGAAGAGTCAATTAAATGGGATTCTTTAAGAAGTGGTTTGTTGGGAATTAATTCAAATATTGGAAACATCATTATTGTAACAACCCGTATTGACACTGTGGCAACAATCATGGGGACACTTTCTCCATGTCACTTGGAAAAACTTTCAGACGATGAATGTTGGTCCATAATCAAGAAAAAAGTATCTCTTAATGAAAGTGTTCCACTAACTCTAGATTTGGAGGAAATTGGAAGGGATATTGCCAAAAAATGTGGAGGGGTACCAATAGCTGCAAAAGTCTTAGGAGGAATGATGTGTAATAAAAAAGAGAAAAATGAATGGTTGGCAATTCAAAATAGTGGAATTTGGAATTCCGTAGAGGGCCAAATGCTATCAATATTAAAATTGAGCTTCTATCATCTTCCATCACCATCTATTAAACAATGCTTTGCATATTGTTCAATTTTTCCTAAAGATTATGAGATTGAAAAGGAAAAATTAATTCAGCTTTGGATGGCTGAAGGGTTCCTTCAACCATCTCAAGGAAGTACTTTGGTGATGGAGGATATTGGTAACATGCATTTTGATATTTTGTTAGCAAATTCCTTATTCCAGGATGTGGAAAAGGATGTATATGATAATATTACAAGTTGTAAGATGCATGATTTGGTACATGATCTTGCCCTCTCAATTTCAAAATTTGAAACTTTGATTTTGGAGAAGGATTCATGGGATGATATCAATCATGTACAAAATGACATCAATCATGTACAAAATGACATCAATCATGTACGGCGTTTATTAATCCAATATGATGGGGAAATAGTACCAAAATTTCCACTTTCAAATGACCACGTTTGGAGAATGCGCACACTTGTTTCAGAAAAAGCTATGCCTGGAAACGTATTATCAAATTTTAAAAGCTTGCGTGTTCTAAAATTATCTGGGTATCAGATAACAGAGTTATCAGACTCAATTGGTTGCTTGGTACACTTGAGGCTTCTCCACATCTTTCAGACGGACATCAAAGCATTACCAAACTCCATCACCAAGCTCTACAATTTGCAAACTTTAAGAATTGAATATTGCTATTATCTCAAAGAGCTTCCAACAGATTTAAAAGAATTGGATAACTTGAGGCATATTTATGTTAATTGTTATGGTAACATCCGATCACCAAAAGATATGGGGAATTTGAAATGTCTACGAACATTGTCATTTTTCATGGTGGGTAAAGGTGCAGGTGAGCAAATCAAGGAATTGGGATGCTTGAATCAGCTTAGTGGAGAATTAGACATCAGAAATCTAGAGAATGTGAGAGATCAAGAAGAAGCTAGAAGTGCAAAATTAGCAATAAGGGCGAAAATAAACCGGTTAAGATTTTACTGGAGTAAAAGATCAGATAGTGAAGTCAACCACCATAATGAAGAAGAAGTGTTGGAAGGCCTCCATCCTCATCAAAATTTGAAATCCTTAACAATTGATGGCTTTGGTGGAAAGAAACTCCCATCATGGATGTCGCTTTTTGACAATTTGATCCAGATATATTTATGTAACTGCAACAAATGTGAACAAGTTCCCACCCTCGGGCATCTACCCTGCCTTAAGGCTCTTGCAATATGGGGAATGAATGACGTGACATGTATTGGAGTTGAGTTTTATGGCATGTGCAGTAATGTATTGTTCCCGGCATTAAGAACACTCACAATTGGTAGCATGCGGAGACTAGTGGAGTGGAAGGATGCACTAGAGGAGGTGACATCAGCACGTGTAGTGTTTCCTTGCCTTGAGGAGTTGACCATTGTAGACTGTTCTGAACTGAGGAGTGCCCCATGTAATTTTCCGTTTCTACAGAAATTAAAGATTTCTGAAGTCTACGACAACGACTACAACACGGTTTTGGAAAGGATTAGCAGCAATCTTACTACACTCAAGTCCACCGATATTTCTGAAGTGATTGGACATATTTTTGTGCCAGAGCAACTTTTCTGTATCTCTCTCCAATCACTCACGATAAGAGATTGTGAGGAACTTTTCAGTCCCTCGCAACCCCTCATTTCCCTCGAGGAGTTGACAATACGAAGTTGTCGTACGCTGAAGTGTTTTCCACGTATACAAGGTCTACGCCGCTTGACTATAGTAGAGTGTGGTGTTGAAGATCTAACTACTCAGCTACAATTATGTACGTCTCTCTCACAATTGCATATAGAAGATTGTCCTGATCTGAAATCACTTCCAGAATTACAAGAATTCCATTCTCTTGCCCAATTAGAGATCTACGAGTGTGATAATCTCAAATCAATTCCAAATCTAGGAGAGTTGTGCTGTCTTACAAGATTACAAATTGAAGGTTGCCGCAACATCACGCGTCTGCCAGAGGGGTCATTAAAATGCTTGAAGAGTTTGGTGATTGGTTGGTATTGTGTGGAGCTGGATGTTTTTCCCAGTCTCAAATTCATCCAACACTCTCATACGACGCTCAAAGATCTAGAATTGAAAGGGTGGGCTAAACTCAACTCTCTCCCGGGCGAAATTCAACATTTCACTGCTCTTGAAACTCTGCTTATCAGTGGTTTTGGTGGAATAGAAACTTTACCTGAGTGGTTGGGCAACCTTTCTTCCCTTAAAACACTCAAAATTTGGTTCTGCAGTAACCTGATGTATTTGCCCACAACCACAACACGCCTCATCAAATTAGAAGAACTAGAAATTTGGGGTTGCACCAAGTTAAAGGAAAGATGTGCAAAGGGAAGCGGGGAAGAGTGGTTGAAGATTGCCCACATTCCAAAGATAGACATGTAAGTTTTCTGATACCTCAAATCCTCTTCTCATATACTCTCATTTGAATGAACAAATTATATATATTATTCATAGTCAACCCTAATTTCTTTATTCCTCTATTCACTTTCCCAAATAGACGATCATCACCATGGTAATTTCCCAATTTCAGCATCCCCAGTCACAGGAATAATGTGGTAATTTCATCTAAACCTGATCTCCTCCTCTTCTTTTCTAGTAAACCTATTTTTTAAGGAACCAAATATAAAATGATGTGCTTGTAGGTTATTCCGTGGTGATAATGCAACTGGGGAACGACCTGAAATGCATTAATGTGCAAAATAAGTTCGGGTACTTCAATTTCTTTTTTCTTTTCCAACATAACAGAAAGCTGTAGAGTTGTAGTTCACATAACATTCACAGTCTTAGCATTGTATTATGCTCTTATCAGGTCCAACGGAAGCATCACTTTGTACTATCATCATGCTTCTAATCTATCGCTGTTCCAAAGTAGCTCAATGGTACAGTGGTTGCCGTTAACTGATTGGTTGTAGGTTTGAATCCTACATGGGGAGATTTGATTCATTTGCTTTTGACTGTTATTGAGAGGTAACCTGTTCCTATGTCTTTGTTTCTATTGCATTCTATACCAACAACACTCATAATATCTAATCTTTAAAATCAATATTTATAACATCTGCCACTGTCAAAAAAAATTGTGAGAGAAAAAGAAAGCTAAAGAAAATGGGTGATTTTTTTGTGTGGAAATTATGTCACATTGAATAATAGACATTTATATACTAAATGCAAACAGGGATAATAAAAACATCATCTTTCTTCTTGCAGTGACCTGAGCTATAGTTTTCAAATTTTTGGTTGAAATTTTGATGATCTTAAAGCTTTGCTGGACTGGTGGGACAACTTTGCCTTTCCTGAATAGCTAATTTCTGGAGCAAATTATGTAAGAAGCACAATCCATGCCAATAGAGATGCTCTCTGTTGTTAGTGAAGTGGAAGGTCTGCCAAAGTGGTTGGAAATTTATTAGAATTTACAAAAAAAGCTGAATATTTCGTACTGTTTGCTGCCGGAGTGGTTAAATGATGGACATAGACAATCCAGGAATTTTGTAATGCCAGGGTTTTGATTTGATTCCTATCTTGTTGAAGTTCATTAAAATTTGTGAGTTCCTCCAATCTCATGTTCTTCTCTTCTGATGTATCCCTCTTAACTAAACATAGCCTTCAGATTTCTCTATTTTGTGTGCTTGCTAGATTTCTTGAATTTATAAAAACTGTGATTACAGTGCAATAGAACAAAATGACTGTGTTCGTGAAGATTGTTGAACTTAATAAGTCAGGCACCATCCTTTATCTTCTAACATTTAGTTCTTCTTTGTTATGTTCAAAATTTGTGGCAAATTGATGTCAGTCAGAGCTTGAGGGCCCTGCACATGTTATAATTGTCATTGAAGTTGGATTCTTGAAGGTTTTATTAATTTATCTTTTTCTATGTTGCTCATTTTTTGACTTTTTCTTATGCATCTTCTATGCATTAAAATGAAATCATGCATCCTGGAGATTTTCTCTTTCACACGTTTAAGACTATAGATGAGCTCAATGATAGATATTTGGAAAACTGTAATGAATGTTTTATCATATCTACTTTTGGTTTATGTGCAGTTGTATTGTTGTTTTCATTAGACATTGAATATGCATTGCTGTTTCAGTATAATGCCTACATGTTAGGACTAAAGATCGATTTCTGTTGGACAAGGCTAAATGCTTAGGGATTTTATGCTTACCTCAAGTCTCTGCCTCATCCACTTCAACACACAGCACCATAATAATTGAAAGTTAAAACCACAAATTAGAAAGAATGGAATTTTTTCTTCTGTAGTTGGGGAACCTTTCATTTATACATCCTCTGTCTGTTAACAGTTGCAAGAAGCCAGAACTTCTACCAGCACTGGATGTGGTGGAATGCCTCGGTAATTTAAAGATGCCAGTTATTTTTCAATGTTCCAATAAAAGGTCACATTTGATCCATAGGCTCTCAATCTATTTCATTCCCTTCAAACTTCAAACAGCTGACAAAGGATTTGAGCAAAGCGCTGTGAAATTCTATCATTTGACTTGTCTGTAAATGACCTGTTTAATGTCCCCAAGAAAGAGGAACAACCTGAGATTCAAGTCAAAAGAGAGCATCTTTTCATTTTGTGTCTGATATCAAGTTCCAAATTTTTGGTAAGCCATCTTCGTTATAACCTGTGTGAAATTTCTGGTTGCTGGCTAATTGGACTATTATTGTGTCTATCTGCAAATGTTTACAAGTTTACTCTGCATGATAGCTCTACTACCTTTGTCAACCAACAAAATATCAAGTGAGTCCAAGTTCTCCAGCTTTTACATTCCATCTCCTATGTACTTAGCAATGGATCTTTTCTAATAAAATGAATTCCAGTATGTCATACACCCATTGAATCTTATTTTTTTCCTGGCTTATGGTTGGTTAACCTAGGGACCTTTTTTTCACCAACATCTGAACTTTACTGCACTCTATGGTATATATCTGCCCAAATAATTTCTTCTTCATATCTTTCTAGCTTCAATTAATGTCAGTTTTGTTCTTCTCTTCTTGTAAGCTTTTCCTTAATGAAAGGGCCAATTGTTTTGGATGCTCCAATTCATGAACGTGTTGGAAGAACAGTTCTTAATAGTAAGTAGATAAGGTAATGGACATATAACTTTTATCGGCTATTATTCAAAAATTACCATTTGGTTTAAAATTTCATTTTGTTACTCTGAATGATTTGAAAGTTTTACACATTAAGTCATGTATGAGTATGGATATAAAAACAGGGAATGGCCACTCTCCCATAAGATTTTGATGACTCCCCTAACCAATTAGAAGAGGGCAAGATCCATGACATACTCCAACAGTGTGGCAGGATGGCATATTCCTGTTTCAATTGGGCTGGTACAATTACAATGAACTTGCCACTTGAGAAGCTACACATATTCACGAGTATGGTGGCTTCTTAAAAGCTTTTTGAATTTCTGCATTTTGGTAAGCTATGTTTCTTGTGAATAAGTTGGTTAGATTCCTTGAAATTGATTGTGGACGATGCTAACCAAAATTAGCTACACAGATTCCCAACAGATCTTCCACCTATCAAATCTTATTCGGTTATTGTGGCCTCACCTAGAACCCTTTGTTCTAGTGACTTCAACACTTCAATGCTTGCTAAGGTATGAATTTGATGGTTAGCCATCTTGCACGCTTGATTGATTGTCAAAATTGTTCCACATAAAATCACTTCTACATATCTTTACCAGAGATATTTAACATACTAGCTTCATTTATGGATTTTTACATGTCTGCTACAGCCTTCTGTCCTTGTCAATCTTGTTGTCTTAACTAAGAGGCCAACCCGTTGGGTGCTCCAATTCATACAAGAGTTTGAAGGATACTAGCCTACAGTGACTGGATAAGGTAATGAACATATGTCTCTGTAAGTTGACTTTTATTTGCAATCAATTAGTACCATTTTTTAAAAAAAAATTAATTGTATTACTCAGAAATATGAGCTAAAAACCTCTATTTATTAAGTCCGTCATGACAAAAATATCTTACTGTGCTATTATATAATTTTAATAACCAACTGTATGCTTCCTGTATACTTTGGGAGATTCTATTTTGGTCTCAATAAAGTTTATCACTTAAAAAAAAAAAAAAAGTTGTAGTTCCTATGCTAAAAAGTAAAAACCTTATTGTCAATGAATAGTTGAAGCAAGATACAGTATGTAGTTTTGCTGGAAAAAGATAGAACATACATGTATGAAAGCTAAATCTCAATTGCTTACATAAACTAATTTTGCAGTGATAGTTGCTAATAGCTAATCAAGGTTGAACAACTTTATGCCTGGTCAATATATTGAGACTTAAGCTTTACTATTAATAACTCTGTTACTTTATCTTGTAGCCTAAACAACCCTCTAGCAAATTTAATTTTGTGTCTGATATCAAGTTCGCACAATTTTTGGCAAGCCATATTACATTTTATAATACTAGCTTCTCTTAATTGAGTTTCACTTGTCTGGTACAGTCTTCTCTTCTCAGCAGTCTTGCTGTCTTAACTAAGAGGATATGCGGCTTGGGCGATCTAGTTCATTCAAAAGTTCTAAAAGAACTAGCCTACACTGCATGGGTAAGGCAAATGAACATGTCTCTGTAATCTGACTCTTATTTGCAATTATTCAATTAGTACCATTAGGTTTGGAATTGATTGTACTACTCAGAAATATGACTTAAAATTTCCATCAATGAAGTCAGCCATGACTAAAATATCTTACTGTGTTTTAATCCAATTTCAGTTGTAGCTCCTATACACTAAAAGCCTCACCGTCGGTGATAAGTTGAAACATGGTACAGTATGCAGTTTTCATTTTTTTTTTTTATAAGTCAATATGCAGTTTTCTTGGAAAAAGATAGAACATACCAGTATGAATGCTAGATCTAAAATGTCTTACGTTACTAATTTTACATTCTACCCCAAAATGAAGCTACTATAGCTGCTAATTTCTAAACAAGGCCAAACAACTTTATGCCTAGTCAACATTTTGAGCTTTAAGCTTTGCTATTAATAAATGTGTTACTTTATCTTGTAACCCAAAACACCCACTAGCACATTTTATCATATTCTTCTCCTGGTTAAATTTATGTTGAATATTTGTTTATACAGGTCCTGAAGTTGTCTGATTTGCTACAATCTCAACTAAATTTAAACTTCACTTGTCGAAAGCTGATGTCAATAGCTGATGCTCACTCCTTAGTGCTGTTCTGCTCTTCAATTCGTTGGGCTGATATCTTGGAAAACATCAAAAGCTAATGGCAATTGCATCTGAATTTGAATTGTGGTGGTCAGTAGAGGAATCATTGCTGCATGTATATAAGACTCCAATCTGGAAAATAGGTTACCTCATCTGCTGCAACAATAGAATGAGTTCTCTAAGACCTGACTTAGATACTAAAGGTATACCTTCTGTCATTGTTACAGTTTTTACATAGTCATATTTGACTTGTAAAAGAATAACTAGTGTTATTTAATGCCTTATCCTTTGTCATTCGGTTTAACCATTGACATTGTAGAACATAAAGAAATGTCTTTTGTGTTTTTGTGTACCTTGTGATGTTATTGTTGTGATATCAGAAGCTCTAATACAGATTTGGTTGTCTTGGTTGGCAGCCTTGCATATGCAGTAGTACGCACTCATCGTCTCGGCCCAACATTTCTCAAGCTGTCAATGTGGAAACCTAGTCACTATGTGCAAGATTAGGATAATGGTCATTCACAAGTTAATTGAGAGATGAATCTGTTGGAAGACATTTAGCTGGATATGTTGATTCAGACTATGCTGGAGAAGATCTGGATAATCTTTGTTCTACTCTGAAGCTAGAGGTTGACCTCCGGTGAGTTGGAGGTCGATACTGCAGTCAACTATTGTATTATTAACCAGTGAAGTGGAATACATGGCTATGATTGAAGCTATCAAGGAGGTTATTTGGCCATGCGGTTTGACTGAGGACTTTGGGAATCATCAGGAGCATGATCTTGAAAATTCAACATAACTAGGAAAACTATTTGACTTCGACAACTTTTATATATATGTTGCTTTAACTAAAGAGAGGGCTGCAGTGCTGTGCAACGATTAGAGAGTAGAAAAACTTCTCTTTAGGTGAAGCCTTAAACTTTGTATTTTTTAGAGATTTTTTAGGGTATATTTGGGGTATGAGTTTTGTGAAAGTGACTTTTTGCCTCTCATGTAATCCCCATATTTGATTAGTGAAATTTTCTCCACACCATCACTCGATGATGTAGGCTATTGTTGAACCATGTAAATCTTTGTTGATTTTGTAAATGTTTACTTTTCTTTTAGGTATTTTTAATTTGTTTGGAGATTTTTTTAAAATCCAAACTAGTTTTCACAATTAATCTTGTATGGAAGTGCTATCCAGAGGATGTTTCCCACCATTTAGTTGCGAAATTGTTTGCTATATCTATAAAATAATTTATCATCAATTATCACTATTCTCACAATCCAGATTTCTATATGTAGGCATTGAAATATATTTCGTGCCATATGTAGGCATTGAAATATATTTCGGACCTACAGGCAAAGCAAGGGAGACATGGCAGGCTATAATAACCTATGTTAACCTCAAAGGTGGCTGCTTTGTTCTAACTGCAAACCAATTCTGGATAGGAAGGGAAGACTATTATCTGCTGTTACTATAGTGTATCTTGTATTTCATTTATAAACTAATCACCATCCAGATCCATCATTCAGTTCTAAATGATGTGGTCCATGAATTGGTCAAAGGTTTGAACTACGTAGGATCACATGCTCTTGATAACATCACATGCACTAGAGGTAGTGTTGTTATATCACCATCCGGCCCGGTCCATTTTAGCTAGACCTAATACCAAGGGGAGTCTTCTCAAGGTAAGAATTTATAATTGCATGATTGTTAACCGTTGGGAATTGACCAAATCTGAAAAGTATAGGCATCTTTTCATAAAGATGGATTGATCGACATTGTCTCTCAAAACTGAAACAATTTTATTCACTCTTTGATGCTCCAGATCTTTAAGAGAATTGTTCGAGCAAAGCTAGATTTTAGTGGTATTGGGCATCGAGTGGGACTAAACATTGTTAAGCAAACTCTAAATATACCCAATCCAATTTTGTTTACAATTGTAGCGAAAGCAGAAGTTCTTGATGGGCTGTAATGATGAATTATCTGTGTAGAAAAATTGAGTTCTAGAATTTACTATTCTAGTTGTCTTCTTACTAAATAGTTAATTTAGGCTTTGTATTTTATTTTCTAAAGTTTAGAGGATGTATAGAGGTTGGATAGTGGCCACAATTTGTCAAAAACATTGCAAGAAATCAAACCCGAAAAAAATAATAAAAACAATAAAAATTAAACATGGTGTAATTTTTGAAATTAGAGTGATGAACTAAAATATGTAGACAAAACATTGTATACATTACATATAGCTTGTACTAATAAATATGAACCGGCCAAATTGTGTACGATGCGAAGAACACAATATATTCTTTCAAGCTGTGGTACCATCCCTATTAAAGAACACTCACTTGGTTGGTTGGAACTTGGATTAAGTGTTGTTAAATAAGTCGACAATAACATACATTATCTTCCTATTGGGGGTTAATACACATCATCAAACCCAAAGTTTGGAGAAACTTTGTCAATATATATATATATATATATAAAATCTTTTCACCGAGCACACTAGAAGAAAATATTGAAAGTACCATGCAAGATCTTTTACCTTTTTTTGGATGAGATTATAGTTAGACCCTCAGTGTCAGGATTTTTTTTTTTTTTTTTTTTTTCATATGGCCTTAAATTTGTGAGTGACACAACTCCCCTTAAAATTGCCAAGGATTTTCTACAAAAATTCCTCTCAATAAGGTTTTGACTGGACTAAAGGAATGTGGGAGGTGATCATAGAACCTAGATGTATTCACAGATGCCCAAATACATGTAGAATCAATTTTCCAAAATGGAACATAATCTTCCAACATTGCCAATAAAGATACCAAAAGTCAACTTGGGGAACTATAGTAGAGATATGAATACAACCTTTCGAAAGTCTTTGAGGGGCCCTTACAGAGCCAACAATTAGCTGAAATAACGGTCACTAAGGTGTAAGTTCTTCAAGTTGCGATTCTCAGATCTCCCCCAAATAAATCTGTTTATCACTACCGCAAGATCCAACAATAGGTTCACTGGGATGGAAGACACACTCATTGACTGAACCAGTGTGACCAGGGAGCTTATACAAGATGCGTCTAGATGTAGTATCCCAAATGTATACCATCCGATCTGAACTCCCGGCAGTGACTTTGCTTCCATCAGGTGACCAGCTACACTTCAACAAGTTCTTTTCAAAGTTGTGTTCGTGCCCTTCCATTACCTTTACACACCGATTTTGTGGTGCATATGGACGCATATCCCATATGCAGAGTTTGCAATCCATACCATTTGTAAGAAGATAGGAGCCATCAGGACTCAACTGCATACCTGTTATCATATCTTGATGACCTTGAAGTGTCATTGTAACTTCACCTTTGCGCAAGTCCCATACCTTTACTTCATTGTCAATACCACCTGTGAAGATCTTATCAGATGCATCTGAGAAACCGACGGCTGTGATTTGGTATTTATCTGGAAATGTCTGAATAGCACCCCTCTGACGCATATCCCACAGTTTGGCAGTTCCATCATCAGATCCACTGACAACAAGTGGTGGCCCTCTCCGAGATGGACAGCATGAATTCACGAATGAGGAGTGTTCTGCCATTTTCTTGATTTGTTTTCCTGTTTCAACATCCCATGCCCTCAGCGTTTTGTCAGGGCTGGCTGATATTATCTGTGATCCATCAGTGGTCCAATGAAGATCCAAAACTGCATTCTTGTGCCCTTTTAAAACCATGAAGTTCTTGCAATCCCCGTGCACATTCCACAGAAAAATTTCTTTGTCATGGGACCCAGATGCAACAACTGTTCCCGCAGGATTGAACTTCATTGTATATATGGCACTCTGATGGCCCGTCAGCAACATGATTGGCGATTCCAAACTTGAAGTCCGCTGTTTTCCATTTGGCCCAGGTGCTTGAGGAGTACTATATGGGACAGTAGACCATTCCATTGGCCTTGGACCAACTGTAGACAAAGCATTTTCACCCCCTGATGGAATAACTTCCATTTTGTCTTCTGCTTACTCTAACCAGTGATAAATCTAATCTTTATGGCGTATATCCTGATATAAAAACTAAAGAAATTAGTCATCCATGTTAAATAAAGCAGGATGACATAACTTAAACTGATTATCATGACTACATCCTACATGGGCTATAATTTATTCTGTCTTTCTGATACCTCATAAAGTCAATGGTTAAACAAGATAAAAGTAAAAAATCAAAACCATAATAAAGAAAAACAGGAAATCAACAACTAGACCGTGCTATCTTATTTTAGTTTTAATTTTTTTTTCCCTAAACTGGTAGAATGTTGGAAGAACAGAATGTTGAACTTCCAATTTTCAACCGGTTTAGGGAAAAAAAATCCAAAAACTAAAAGTTAGTGCAGCCTTTCCCCCCACCCCCGCCCTTTTCTCTCTTTAAAAGTATGACTTTGAAAATGATCAAAATTCATCTATACTATGAATCTCCACCCACGTCATGTCACAACCAATCTAAAGCATTGCGCATGCAAAGACAATGGAAAATGAGTAAAACTAAGCAATTGTTACAATCTGCACTCTTTTTTTTTGGGTGATGAGTTAATTATTCTTGCCAATGATGTTTAACATTGCACTAGATGTATCAATTTGTTAAGCACTACAACAAAAACATTTTTGTATTGCATGGTCAACCCAAAAAAATTGACAATCACCCATACAATTAAATATAGGCATAAATCATTATAAATAGAAATGATGATCTAGTTACCAACAAAAGAAACTGAAAAGCATTTAGATTTGATCACATGCTTCAATCAAAGTTAACAAGGTGCGTGTTAAACTTTGATTAGTGCATACATGCAGTCAAAACTAAATGAATTGGGCCCTATTTAACAATAGTCATACAAAGTTTAAACATAAAAAATTAAAAATACTTCTACAATGTTGATTACTATCATTGTTTTTATTTTTTTGGGTCCATGACGTACTATGTGTGAAACATTAATTTTTCTCAAGTTGCTTACTTACACCATTACACCTAGTAGGGGAATAAACAAAATCATAAGCACACAAAAGAAATGTTCATTTTTATCAATCCTAACAGTGCATGAGGAAAAGTTTTTTCTTTTTTATGTTTCACTATAATCATCCAGGGGATGACAAAACAAGGGTAAAAAAATTATTACCATGAGGTACAAGTACAATGTTGCTGATGGTCAAGGACTGACCATTTGCAATTTTGTTTTTAATAATTTTTTTATAAGTAAACATCAATTGGTAAGAAAGAATGGATGAGGACTTAGGTTCCAATCTTACTAAATGATCAAATTAGTAAGATTTGCAGTCCCATTGCTTTGGGTGGCTTGGGGATAAGGAAGGTAAGACTTTTTAATGACGCTTTGCTTGGGAAGTGGCTATGGAGATTTGGGATGGAGAGGGCTGCCCTTTGGAGGCAAGTGATAGAGGTGAAATATGGCAGTGAATGGGGTGGCTGGTGTTCTAGGCCTGTTAATGGTCCATATGGTGTTGGCTTGTGGAAATACATTAGTCAGGGATGGCTTTCTTTCTCTCGCCACATTCTATATGATATTGGGGATGGGTCTAGGGTGAAATTTTGGCAAGACCATTGGTGTGGTGAGACTTCTCTTGCAGTCAGTTATCCTGAATTGTTTAGAGTTTGCCGAGACAAGGAGGTTAGTGTGGTTGAGCTTATGAAGATTGATAATGGAGTCCTTTTTTGGGATGTAAGTTTCTTTAGGGGTGTGCATGCTCGGGAATTAGAGGCATTGGCTGGTTTCATGGATACCATTTATGGTGCTTCAATGAAAGGGTTTGGTGAAGATAAGATGTGTTGGAAACTTGATAGAGAGAAGGGCTTCCTGGTTAAAGACTATTATAGTCTCTTAGTGGGATCTAATGACTATTGCTTTCCTTGGAAAAGTATTTGGAAACAGAAGATTCCTTCTCAAGTAGCTTTCTTTGTTTGGATTGATGCTTTGGGGAAGTGCTTAACAATTGACAATTTACGAAAAAGGAAGGTTTGGATATTGGATTGGTGCTGCATGTGCAAGTGTAATGGTGAATCAGTTGATCATCTTTTTCTTCATTGTCCGGTTGCAATGGATATGTGGGCTATGGTGTTCGGATTGTTTGGAGTGAGCTGGGTTATGCCGCAATCTGTAGTGGGGCTTTTAGCATGTTGGCAAGGCAGATTTGGTTGTCATCAAAATGGGTATATATGGTTGATTGTTCCCCATTGCTTATTGTGGTGTCTTTGGAGAGAGAGAAATAGTAGGTGCTTTGAAGAGATCAATATCAGACTAGAAGCTATTTTTCTTTAGAACTTTAATGGATTGGTTGGCAGCATTGCGGAACCAATCATTTTTATCTTTTCTTGATTTCCTAGATTCTTGTAATTTTTGTCCTTGATTGTTTGACCCCTTGTACACTCCCTGTGTACTAGGGGGTGCTCCCCTTTTTGATATCAATAAACTTATTACTTATCAAAAAGATTTGAACCTAAGATGTAGCCTAACAAATCCTACCCCTTTACTAAGGGGGAAAAAGGAAAGAGAACAATAATATACATAAACTCATGACTCATGAGCATGTAGACGTGTTTTTTTTTTGGTACATGAACACCCACCACCTACTTCTTAAAAAGTAGAGTAGATGCCACTTGAGCTAGAGCTCAATCCTCAATGGTATTACCTCCTTTTTATAAATCCTAAGACAATGATCAAAGAAGAATAAAACCAACACCATGAGGTAAGGGTAGAATGTGATAAAGATGTGAGATGGGACTGATTTAGATTTTCGTTCAAGCCTTACTAATTTCTTTAACTTAGTAAGATTTGGACCTAAAATCTACACTAACCATATCTTACCTCTTTACTAATAATGAAAAAAAAAAAAAGAGAATACACGCTCATGTGCACCCAAAAACAGTATTCAGCTATATCAATTACTAGTTTGAAAATGTATTCTGGTTATTCCTGAGTTCATCATTCAACAAGACTAAATAGAGAGAGAAAGGAACTATCACGGTTATTAGACAACTGAGTATGTATACTCAGTCAACTGTTAGTTTAAAACTTTAAATACACTTGGTACACTCAAAGAATCCATTAGCTCTATCTCTTTAGCTTGATACTTTATTTTTCAGACATAAAACTCCATAAAACTTGAAAATTGTAGTAGTAATAAAATACTAAGGCCCAGAATTAGGAACAAACATTCAATAAAAAAGTATATAAAATACCTGAATTTTGCATGCCGAAAAGAAACTTTAATATGTATATTCCAATATCCTTTTTTTTTTTTTTGGATAAGTAATAAAGATTCATGTATATTCCAATATCCTTTGCCGCATACAATTTAATTTTTCTTCTATTTCTTTATGTTTGTGTGTATAGTTAAGTTCCTACAACTCAATAACCCCAGTTGCAATATTGTGGACCAAAGGGAAACCATTAAGGTAGAATTCTCAATGCAGTCAAACCAATTTTTCTAGGCAGTCAGAGCCACTTTCAGTAAAAAAGTCCCAACTTCTTATTAACTTTTGCTACTTTAGCTGCTTCCCAATGTAGTTGATACCATTTTATCCTTTTTAACGATTTCCCCAAGGGCACCCATTAACATATTCCATTGTACAAATCTAGATATCCAGGCCACGTTTATAAAATAGAAGATTAAATAAACTGCATGCATCAAAATCTTTAGTAAAATTGGCACTCTTTCAACCAAGGAATAAGGCTTCTCATGCAGTACCTAAGATTTAAAACTAAATAATTAAAATCATTTCTTTTTCCCAGTCTTCAAGCTAAACCCAATATACCTAATATTCAACCACTTTACTATCTTCCATGACCTAAATACTTTCTCAGCAACCAAACAGACAGCTAAAGCATTAAACCATCCCCTCACCCCCAAAAGAAATTCAAATAAACCACAAAAGGCTAATCCAATCTAAACTCCCCCAACCACTAAAAAAAGAAAAACAGACCAAAATCTTAACTTCCAAAAAGAATCAAACAATAAGGTAAATCAAGCTCAGTTATTGAGGTTCTAGGAAACCAAACAGCAGAGTAATACTTCTAAAGAAATGAAAATGTCAATTCATGGAATCAAACTAGCCAATATGATACCTAAGATTTAAGCTAAATAATTAAAATTCCTTTTTTCCCAGTCTTCAAGCTAAACCCAGTATACCTAACATTCAACCACTTTACCTTCTTCCATGACCTAAACACTTTCTCAACAACCAAACAGACAGCTAAAAAGCCTTAAACCATTCCCACCCCACAAAAGAAATTCAAATAAACTACAAAAAAGCTAATCTAACCCGAACTCCCCAAAACACTAAAAACAGCGAAACAGACCAAAATCTTAACTTCCAAAAACGAATCAAATAATAAAATAAATGAAGCTCGGTTATTGAGGTTCTCAGAAACCAAACAGAAGAATAACTAAGACAATATGATAACTAAGATTTAAAACTAAATAATCAAAATTCCACTTTTTTTTTCCCAGTCTTTAAGCTAAACCCAGTATTCCCACTATTCAACCATTTTACTGTATCCATTACCTAAAAACTTTCTCAGTAACCAAGCAGACAGCTAAAGCATTAAACCATCCTCATCACCCAAAAGAAATTCAAATAAACTACAAAAAGCTAATCTAACCCGAACTCCCAAACACTAAAAACAGCGAAACAGAACAAAATCTTGACTTCCAAAAAGAATCAAACAATAAGGTAAATCAAGCTCGGTTATCGAGGTTCTCAGAAACCAAACGGCAGAGTAATACCTTTACAGAAAGGAAAATGTCAATTCATGGAATCGAACTAGCCAATATGATAACTAAGATTTAAAACTAAATCATCAAACTTCCCCTTTTTTCCCAGTCTTCAAGCTAAACCCAGTATACCTAATATTCAACCATTTACTGTATCCATTACCAAAAACTTTCTCAGTAACCAAACAGACAGCTAGAGCATTAAACCATCCCCTCACCCCCAAAAGAAATTCAAATAAACCACAAAAAGCTAATCTAACCCGAACTCCCAAACACTAATAACAACGAAACAGACCAAAATCTTTAACTTCCAAAAATGAACAAAACAATAACAATAACAGCAGAGTAATACATATACAGAAATGAAAATGCCAATTCATGGAATCACAGTAGAGAAATATGACAGAAATTGTACGGAATTAGGGTTTTGCAGAGAGAAAGAGAGAGTACCTGGTAGAGATTTGCGTGTTAAGCTTAAACCCTAGAGAGTTCTTTTTTTTTTCTCTGATAGTGAAGGAGATTTGGGATCTGACTCTGTTTTAGAGTTTGGACCCCGGTTTAATATCTTTCATTGCACGTCGTCGTTTTGGTCCAAACTTACACTGTTTAGATTTTCTTTCTTGTATTTAATAGTGTGAAACTGTATATACAAATATTTTTGTCTTAATTTTTTTTGTTCGGCTTTTCACTCTACTAATTACTTTTTTTTTTTTTAATCTCATAAAATAACTAAAATTTAAAATGAAAAAGAAAAAAAATATATAGGCACATGACATCTTGTTTGAATTTAGCCATAGTAATAGGGGGGAGGATTCTTTATTCCCAAATGATTGATCAACGCTTAAGCCACATCAATTTAGATGGGTTGAGATGAAAAGTTAATAAGTTAACTTTTCACCTCAATAGTCACGATTTGAGGTGAAAAATCATTTTTAAGCTTTTTTTTTTAATCTTAGTCATCTATAACTATTTTACTCAATATGGATTCCTTATAGTTATAATGACTATCATTTAAAATGTGGAAACTAATTGGGATATTAAATGCGATTCGATCTAACTATCAAGATATAATTGACAAGGTTAAGGGTTTGTTCGGAATGAAGGGGAAAAGAGAAGGCAGTAGACGGGAGATGGTTGGAAGTCCCTCTCCCTCCATCCAAACATAGGGTAAGGGAAAACTAAAGAGTAGCGTCTATTATACACTACTTGTTATACACAATGTACACAAATTTTAGATTTTGAATTGAAATCATAACTTAGGGTCCGTTTGGTTCAGAGGATCGAAAAGTGGGAGGATAGAAAATGGGGAGAGGATGGAAAAGTGGGAGGATAGAAAAGATTTTAGTTTTCCTCATTTGTGTTTGGTTGGAAGGGTGGAAAAGTGAAGGGATGAAAAACTTTTTTATTTAGTTGGAAAGAGAAATGGGAGGATAGAAAATGGAGTTTGTATAAATTTACTCATATGTCCTTATTAAAAATAATGTTCAATTAAGAAAAAATAAGGCAAACAACCACAAAAAAAATGCAATAATCCAAAGTTTATTAAAAATGAAAATTCATGTCCAATAAAATATAAGAAATAAATTTACAAAATTAAAAAGAAAAAACGTTCAAAAAAAAAAAGGCACTGGTACTATGGTGAATCACGGGTTCATGCACTGATGCACATCATCATACTTAAAAAAAAAAAAAAAAAAAAAAAAAAAAAAAAAAAAAAATCAACGTCCAGTGAAACTGTGAAACCCAAAAGAAAAAAAGGAAAAAAAAAATAGTAGGCAAGCCACATTTATTACGCCAGGTTGAGGTTGCCCAAAAAAAAAAAAAATATAATAATAATAATAAAAAGAAAATGTGGGCAATTTTGTCCAACTTTCACTCTCATTTTCTCTCCAATTTGGAGAGATTGTGTTTTGGAGGGGAGGAGAGAAAACTGGTGGGTCCCACCAAAATCTCTCCTCTTTTCCACCCTCAACCAAACAACCAAAAATATCATTTTCTCTCCACTTTTCTTTCCTCCATTTTCCATCCTCCCTAAAATCACTCCAAACAAACATAGTTAAAGTCAGTAACTATGAGTAGGACCAAGGTCACAACATGATTTTTAGTGTCTCATTTTGCAAAGTACGATTCTAGTGTACAATAATGCTCAATCCCACAAAGCATAACATCAATAATAAATAAGACTACATTAGGAAAAATAACAAGGTGGAAATGTATGAATACAAATCCTCTTATATTCGAAATGTAGTGAACATCTTGTTTAGCTTTTGAAATAATTTTTCATTATTGATATGCATATATATGCAAAGCTTGCTACAACAAGAGTTGCCAAGCATTTAAGTCTTGGAAATCCATAGCCTAATTATACAGACAGTTTGATAACTCCCGTAGAGTATCAGAAACAAAATAATAACAAGCATACAACTAAAACTCAATCAAATTAAAAGCATCGCAATTGCCAATAAATATTAATATAAAGAACAGTAATAACTCCTAGAAAGAACACGATGTATGATACTGAAAAGCTGGCATAGAAAACCACTTGATCTACTTCATGCCATTTCCCATCACTTATGCTTGAGGATTTTGGCGGCATCCGAGGCAAATCATCTATACTAGTGCATTTTTTATCAAATGGTAGACCACAAAGAAAGGGATTTCCTTCATAGCTACTCTAGCTAAATGTTCCAAACTGTTGTTTCATTTCTGGTGTCTTACCCGATAAGTTGTTATGAGCAACACTAACCACTGCTAGAAAATGGAGCTCAATAAGTGTTGGAGGGATTTGTCCACTCAAAGTATTGTAAGAAAGGTCCAAGCTTTCTAATTCAACCAAGTTTGAGAATGTTTGTGGAATGGACTCGGTCAATTGATTGTGAGACAAGTTCTATGCTCGAACTGAAGAAAGTTTCCTAAGCTCAAGTGGGATTTCACCTGTTAAGTTGTTACAAGACAAATCCAATCCAGACATGTAATTTAGAATGTTATCCTTGTAAGAGCTAAGCAAGTTTTTGGTAATGAAGTTAACTTCTTCCGTTGATTTATAGTCATAAAAAACTACTAGGAGGCATACTATCCTCCGAGACACTTCCATATTTCGTGGATGTCATAATTATTACATAATTAGGGCTGAACTCATAAGAATGATTCTTCCCAAAAATAATGTCTTGAAAGCAATGAGAAATGGACCCAGAAAAGAAGTTGCTAGAGAGATCCATTAGGCTTATTTTGACCAACTGACATAAATTTGTTGGAATAGTTCCACTTAACCGGTTTTTTCTTAGTAAAATAATTTTCAAGCTAGAAAGTTTACCAATTGCACTTGGAATGTTGCCGGACAACTTGTTGTGACTAATATCCAATGACAAAAGACCTGACACATTTAGAAAAGCTTTTGGTATTGATCCTAAAAAGAAGTTTTCCTCCAAATGTATGTGATTAAGAGATCCCTTGTGTGACCATGAAGGTAAAGACCCTGAAAAAAGGTTATGAGAAAGGTCTAGAAAGATCAATGAAATTGTTTCACAAGAAACTTGACCATTAAAAAAGTTATCCCGCAAGAGTAGTAGAGTAAGCTTTGTTTGGTGACATATCCAACTGGCAATCTTACTAACCATGTAATTATTGCTGACATCCAAGAAACTTGGGGAACCAGAGCATTTGGATAACACATTTGACAAAGTTCCAGAGAACTTATTGTCATTTATTCTCAATACCTCTAAATTGGTTAAGTTAAAATTGCTTGAAAATAAATGTCCATGGAAATAATTATAACTTCAAAACCAGCAATTTTAAGCAACCTGCAAGCAATTCCTTTGGTACTTCTCCTGAGAAGTTGTTGAAGGACACGTCTAATACATCCAAGAGACTCATGTTACCAATTGAGTGTGGGAGACAACCTTCAAAATTGATTTTCGATAAGTCTAGATAGGATATGTTGGGTAGGACATTTCCTATATTTCCTTGAAGCTGTCCAATGAGCTGATTGTTCGACATCCATCCAACTAGCAAAGTCAAGATTGAGTGGTACATGGAAATGACCTGAGAAAGAGTTATTCTTAAGAGAGACAAATACTAGCCTTGTGTTGTTCTCAAGCAACCAACTAGGGAATGGTCCTTTCAATTGCTTGTGAGAGAGATCAAGCACTCTGAAGTTGTGCTGGTGAAAGAGGAATGTTGGCATTTGATTGGAGAGCTTGTTCACAGTACAATTATATAGCACAAGGAACTCCAACTGAAACAAAGGTACCCACCTTGAATTTTCTGTTTCTATATCAAGCTTCTTGCTATCACATATAATTTGAATGAATTCAAGCTTGGAGTGATTAGCAAACTTGTCAAATGAGAATTAACCCTCAAAAACATTATAACTGAGATCTATATGCTTAAGAGGTGTGAGGCCAGCTATTAAAGATGAAATGTTCCCTTTGAAATGGTTCTTTGAGAGATCTAACAGTTGAAGAGATGTCAAATTTTTCAAGCAATGAGGAAGGGTCCCTTCAAAAGAATTCCTACTAAGATCTAACTCTTCAAGTTTCTTCAATTCACATAAACCTGAAAAAATAGAAATAACTTAAGAGAAAAATGCTAAAACTATTACCAATGTTACTACAAAAAGCTTAAAATTTACATGATAATGAATATGATTGGTAATTTGGTATCATCTCAATAACATAATATATAAAATCTTTTGAATAACATAGAATTCTAAGACTAGTAATACATCAATTTATAAGTTTTGACATAATTTTCTTCGATTTACTTATGGTTGGATGGCACTTCCTAGTGTACTGCAATGAGGATAGGAATACATCTTTACATAAAATCTTGATGAAATACTTGCCTTGAGTTGGTAAAGAGCCAGTAAGATAATTACTGGACAATAATAAAGATCTGAGAGAGGATAATGCCCCTATAGAATGAGGAAGATTTCCAGTAAATCCATTCCAACTTAAATCTAAAATCTCCAACTATCAATTATCAAAAGCTTCAAAAGCTACATACACAAAAATAAAATAAATATTATTTGTGTTGAGGAGATATCTAAATTGACATAGTTGTGTTTGTGTGTGTATATATAAAGCTTGTTTTAATGGCATGCGCAACCAAAGGCAATTTAACCATATGATTCAATAAAAAGAAAATTTATTACATTGAATCGGTAATGAACCATTGAAAGCCTTGCCCCTCAAAATGAAGACCTCCAAGGTTCTTAGACTTGCAAGATCTGTAACAATCAAGGGAGTTAATACCGTACTGGAGGCTGTACCGGTTTGGCCAGCGGTACGATATATTTTGGATACCGGTCAATACCAGTGTACCATTTTGGGTTTA
This sequence comes from Quercus robur, assembly GCF_932294415.1. Taxonomy (NCBI): domain Eukaryota; kingdom Viridiplantae; phylum Streptophyta; class Magnoliopsida; order Fagales; family Fagaceae; genus Quercus; species Quercus robur. Next base: position 5,318,669 of record NC_065543.1, on the reverse strand, counting down.
CCGCTATTTTTTATATTTATAAATATATATATATATATATATATATGTATGTGTGTATATATATATATTATAATAAATATAAAAGTTTACCATAAAACATATTCTCAATTCAGAACTAATTATTCATGGTTTTAGACTTTAGTATCAATTAAAAGAAAAAAAAAAAAAAAACACAATATAAAAAATAGAAAGCTTAAAAGTTACCATTACATACTAAGAAAACAAATAATACTAATAAGTTAATGCAAATAAGTTATCATTCTGCCTTAAAAAAATTCAAAAATTACAAAACTTAAAAAATAAAAATAAAAAACATTTTTTAGTACCGGCCGGTATTGCCCGAAATTGGCAGGTATGGCCGGTACATGGCTGGTACGGCCGGTATTTAAACCGGTACGAAACGTTGATGTTTTGATACTGGTACGGCCGGTATTGGTACGGTATTAACTTCCTTGATAGCAATATAAATGTAACATATTTAGAATAAAAAAAGTATTATATATAAGAAAATCTATACATACAAAAGTGACATTAATGGTGAGCCCAAATGATGTGGTAAATTGTTAACGGTATGTGAAAAAGTTATGTCAATGGTGAGCTCAGATGAAAACTAATACTGTAGGCACACGATTTGCGTTAAACCGCAATTGAGTTGGGTTCGCACGTAAATGGGCCCATACAATATCATTTGTAGAGAGTGGGATCGAAAGGCTAAGTCATGTTTACCCGGCTGTGTTTTTGTTAAGTTGTTCATGCATGATTTAGGGGTATTCACCCTTTTGGCCCTTTTCTCTGGAAGGATCGGACCTCTCTCTCCGGAAGGCCCCCCTCCTTTAGGTTGCATATTTTCCTTTTATATTAGCATGCATTCAATTTCCTTCGTCCACGTGTAGGGTCGAACTTTCCAAGACTGATACTTGTCCCATCAGTTTCAGACCCCAGTTGTTGGGGAGTGGTTGAGTAGGCTAAAGAAACACGACTCTGTGAGAGGCAAAGCTCTGTCTAGGGCCGGTAGTATGGGCAGCCTTTCCTAGATATTTTAGATTTCTTACAAGATTATCCCTATGCCGCTTTTGCCCCTTTCCTTAGTGTAGCTCTGGGCCAGCCGAGGGCTGTACCCTCCTCGGCGGCTTCTCTGGCCCATTGATGCTTTGCGTTATTGGGCTTGGACTACTATCTTCTTCGGCTTGGGCCTTAAGTCTTCCTGTGAACAGGTGGATCTGGCCCATCTGTGGTCGGGCCCCACAAATACAATAAAAGTTTGTCAACTTAACTGTTGTAAAAAAATGTTTGAAATTTTTTTTGTATGTAATATTGCTTGTTGTTATATATTGCAATGCAAGAGAGTAAAAAACAATGCTCATGTAAGTTAAAACTGCATCAAATTTTAATAAACCTTATATAGCAAAGCATTCTGATTTAACTGAGTGTAGAAACCAATAGAGTTTGAGACTTTGAGTGACGGTAGAGATTTATTACACGTGTTATAAATTGATTTTACAATTAGCATGAAGATTTTTACAACATACCGAGACCCAATTTTCATTATAATGCATACATGATATACTATAATATCAATACAAATAAACCAATTCAATTGCTGGATAAAAAAATATGAAACTAAAATTAGCATCCTTAGTTTTCAAATAGTTGGAAGAAATATTTGTATAACCAACTATCCATTGGCTAGCATACGAGTCTATACAAATCATAAGAAACAATAACAGGGATAAATTAACATTCCTTCATTCCCAATCCAACCTTCAAACTCACTCATGGATAAATTTAGACTTTTAGTTCATTGAAAGCATCAAGTAAAGAAATGTTCAAGAACCACATTGTATGATTTGTTTCCAAGTAATTAATGTAATTATCCCTGTCATTTCATAAGAAATAATACTTAAAACGAGGACCATAAACATATGATAATTCCTTGACATTTGAAGGAACAGTTCGACCACATGACCAGTGTTCGAGTCACAAATGACTCGCTCCCAATCACAACACTCACTCTTTGGGTCATTTACCCATGAATGGAGAAGATGATCTACATCATTACCATTGGATCTAACAAACTCCTTGATTTCTGATAGACCCATCCTCTCTTCTTCAAAGCAACCTCTGTGCCCATGGATTTGAATTTGAACTATCAAACCCTACATTAAGCACTTCACTAGTATAGGCCACTCCATTATGAAAATGTAGAAGTAATAGAGAAATGTGTTAACGCTCCTATGTAAGCTCATTGCTATACCAGTTTTTATACTAGGTAGGAGAATGAGTCAAGTCAATGCTGGAAATGGTGTGGTAAAGGTACCAAGGCCCACAAGTTTGAGGTAAACAATTGGAACCGATTGAGATAGATTAGACCCTGACCTTGACCCAAGCAGAGCTGAAATATTAAGATTTTGGATCTGATTATTGTCCGAAGAAAAAGAAACTAATTCCTTATAGAACAATTTAATTTATTTATTCATGTATTCTCTTCCTACAGGATTGTGAGAGGGCTAACAAATGTGCAGGCATGCTTGCAAGTTGTAAGAATGGGTTGCTTCCAATTTGAACCTTGTATCATTTTAGATGAATCTTGCTTATCAAAAAATAAAATAAAATAAGTTTTATAATGAATAAATATATATCATTGATAAAATAAATAATAAAAAAAGGGAGAAGGGCCCAGCAGGCACATCTCCATCTTCTGGGAAAAAAAATCAAGGACAGAAGAGAGAAGGTGAGAAAGTGCTAATTCCAATTACAAAAGACGGCCCAAGGGGCAAGATTGTAACCAAAGAAATTAACCTCCTATTTTACAAACAAAAATAGTAAACAACTAGACCCAAATTAGATTGAAGAGGGATTAAAAATGAATTATTGTGTTGCATAATTCAATTAATTAGTAAAGTGAGCTAGAGAGAAGTTAAAAAAAAAAAAAAAAAAAACCATTTTTTGAGGCAATTTTAGAAGATTTGAAGCTTTGAATTTTGAAGAACTAAACCCTAGAATGCTAGGAGAGATTATTATTCCAAATGTACTAAACAATTGTTGGAGAAAATTTCACTCTGGGGAAGTGGAAACCGATGAGTTTCTCGAATGGTAATCATATGCTTCAAAAGCCAGTGATAAGTGATTCCAAACTTCAAAAGAAGTGAGATCAATTCTGTCTCATTCACCTTTTAATTAATGATCTCTACTGCACGAGACTTAAGTTTGGAGTTTCAATTGATTGTACTATCCCTTGAGATTTACGTAATATTCATGGTCAATATGTAAAATTTTTGCCTAGAGTTATTAGATTGAAGACAATATTCTTAATTCTAACCTTTCATTAAAAAAAAAAAAAGAAAAAAAAAAAAGAGAATTATTAATCCAAGGCTTTCCATGCTCTAAAGATGAAATGATCCAAATGTCTACATAAATTTTGATCATATCTCTCCTTTCTTAATTCGTTGATTTTAAAATTTTACTTTTCATCACTGTAAGTCTGTAATAATAATAATAGCCTTATTTAACACCCAATCTAATGAATTGCAGGTATACACACTTGACTAAAAAACAATAAACAATAAACAATATTCCACTGTTAAATAGTAAATGTCTCTTTTTTTCTTTTCTTTTTTTGAGAGAGAGCTTCAATCTATGACTCTCTTGATGATAGCTCTTTATTATCAGACCAAGATACAAATCAGTTTTTGGTATAGACGAGGATTGAATCTCAGATCTCTTATACAACCGTCAGAGATTTTACTAATAAATGCCTCTTGGCTAGTCTCAACTCCTCCAAATGGATGGTCAAATAATATGTGAATGACAATAATTACTAGATGGTGTTTTTTTTTTTTTTTTTTTGGATAGACTATATGGTGGCTTTTGGATTACAAGTTAAATTACATTTTGACTGCTCCCATTTACAGTCTTATCTCTTGGCTACAAATACTTTCTAGGGGGTAAAGATGTGACTGTAAATGTAGTATAAATGAGGGGCGTGATTCAATAATCACAGTTTTACTAGATCAAACTATCTGTCTTGGGAGTTAATTCTAAGCGCTCATAACATAAGAGACTCGATTTGTTTACAAGTAATTTTTATCAGACCACATTGTTAATTTTAACCTATAATATTTTAAATTATTATGAATTTGATGATTTTATGAATAAATTTTTTTATATAAGATAAAAATTTTATTCTAACTTAATCTAAGTATATATACATATAAAACTCCCTCTTAGAGTGACCATTACATCAATGATACGCAATGGTATTGCTACATTGTTAATACTTCTCCATAAATGTATGCGTTGTTTTACTTATAAAAAAAAAAAACATTGTTAATACATACATTTTGGACCATAAGCTTCTTTTCCACACATTTTGGACCATAAGCTTCTTTTCTCTTTTTGTCATGTATATATAGCTTTCTTTCCATCATTGCAAAATAAAAAAAAAATTTATTTGACACCCAAGCCTATGAGTTGTAGGTATATTTTTTTGATGGAGATGAGCTGTAGGTATATTTGACTACAAACGATTTTTCCAATTTCTAAGCAAATGGTAGATGTCTCTTGGTTAGTCTTGCCACTTCCAAAATAATGGTCAAATCATATTAAGAATGATGGCGATAACCATAAGTTGGCCTTTGGGTTTCAACAAGTTAAGTTACTTTTGAAAAAAAAAAAATTAGAAAAAAGAAAAAGAAAGACTGGAGGAGGAAAAAAAGGGTTAATTTACTTCAGACTTTAGCTTCTCACAGTTATTCATTCTCTCATGGACCATGAAAGGGATTCAATGCATTTGGTTTAATATTGTTATCAAAGTGGTCATATGAATGCAACTTATTTATCGTAAATGTGACTGGAAAATATAATCAACTACGGGTATGATTCAATAGTTACATTTCTATTAATATATATATATATATATATATATAGTTACATTTCAATTCTACCCAAAAATTAAAAAATAAAAAGTTACATTTCAATTGGACCACCATTGGGGCCATCCACATGATTATTTTGATAATTACCTACTTTATGTGAGACAAGGAGATTGCACAAATGGGAGAATTCTCAATTGGTTATCTCTCAAAGGGCACTATAATTATCTACACACCACATTAGGGAATTAAAAAAAAAAAAGGATATATTTTTAATTTGATCGACCAACTATTAGGAAAAATTCTACTTGTCGTATTAATTATTAATTATGTCCCTTAACTTTTTAAAATGAACTCAATTTTTGCAGTTAAGAGCTTTATAACTCAAAAAAAAAAAAATTGTAAATAACAAATTATTTAAAATAAAAAAAAAAATTCAATTTTGCATCTTCCTAAATCTCTATATTAATTGTGTTAACCTGCATCTTATTTTATATAATAAAATTGAGTTGATTTTGAAAATCAAGGCATGAAATTAACACTATAAATAATTATAAGTGATTAGAAATTTAACCTCAAAATCTTATAAAACTCTATTTGGTCAAATTATGCAATCCAAATTTTGATTGTTTCTTTCAAATAAATTAATCATTTTACATATTTTAATTAATTTAGGAGTCAAAATGGTACATGCTCACACATCAGTCCGGTTTCAAAGAGCTCTATACATTCTCTTAGAACCACCCAAAAAAAAAAAAAAAAAAATTCATTTGGGTCAAACTCAAACCACTTATTAGAAGTAGATTTCAATTAGTTCAATTGGTAAAGTTTTTAATGGTTAAATAAGAGATTTGAGGTTTAATCTCTACCTACACCAAAAATTGATGGGTGTTTTAATTTGATAATAAATAACTATCATCAAGAGTAGACATTATAGGTTGAAACTCTCTTAAAAAAAATACTCCCTCCGTCCCACTTTGTTTGTCCTCTATTCTATTTTGGGATGTCCTAAAATATTATCCTATTTCTAAAAATAAAAGTTGTTAGTTTACTAATGTTCCTATTATACCCCTAAGTCTCATTAAGAATAACTCTTTTTAAAAAAAGCTGATAAATTTATTTAAGGATAGTTTTGTAAACTTATACATTTTTATAAGGCAGACAATATAATAAATGATGTTTTCTTAAAATATTTGACTTTTTAAACAGCCAAATAAAGTGAGATGGAGAGAATAGTCATTAGAAAATCCCAAAACGACATCGTTTTATTTAAATAAACTGTGTTACATATTTTAATGGCGAAACTACACTATTAGTCCCTGAAATTTACCCTATGTGCGCAATTGGTCCCTCAAGTTTCAAGTGAGCACAATTAGTCCTTCAAGTTTTTAAAATGAGTAATATAAATCCTTTGATTAACTTCTATTAACGGTGTTACTTATGTGGCTAACAGAATAATGATTTGGCATTTTTTAAATAACGTGGCGTTTATTTTTATTAAATACCATAAATGGCTTTTGAATTAGATTTAGATCATCCCAAATACAATTGTCCACTGCACTATTCATTTGTTATCACACTCCATATATTATTTACACACCGGTTATATTTGGAATCTTCAACTCAAATACTTTATTCCAACTCAGACCTTCCCACTTTACTCTCTCACTCTCTCTGAGTTCCAAATTGCTGGCCACATTTTCGTCGGCCCATCACCAGAACCCGACCTAAGAAATCATTGGACCATCCTCCACCAAACATGGATGACCATGGTGGTGCATATCTGCAACTATTCATGGATGGGGCCACCTTTTACAACCGCATTGTTCTTGGGAGTCTCTTGTCTATGAAACTGTGTGACCCACTACCCCACTTCATCCAAACATGGGTCCGCAACTACATTGGTGGAAATTTAGTCTAACTACTCTTTGGTGGAACTTTAATCTACCTACTCTCTGGCTTCCTCTGGTATTTCTGCAAAGCTCGTAGATCTCTTCGAGCTTGTACACCGGAGTCACCTTGTCTTCGTCCGACGTGGCACTGTCAGTCATTCTAAGACAATTGCTTAAAGGTTGCACCGTCGAACAATAACGTTTTTCTTTAAGAAAATTGCAATTGTCTTAAGCCGATTAAAGCCAAGGCACATAATTGACGGTGCTGGATAAAGTTTTTCTAAAAACAATTGCACCGTTGAACAATAAAGTTTTTCTTTCCATTACGTTGACATTGGCATATATGGCACCGTCGATCACTTTTGTACTGGGCTAGGATAAAGATTTGAATTAGAATGGTCTAATTTCTTTCTTATGTGTTAATTTAATTTTGTAATTTTTTAATAAAAAAGAATGCCACATCATTTAAAAAATGTTAGGTCATTATTCTGTTAGCCACATAAGTAACACCACTAACAGAAGTTAACCGAATGACTTATATTGCTCATTTTGAAAACTTGAGGGACCAATTACGCTCACTTGAAACTTGAAGGACCAATTGCGCATATATGATAAACTTCAAGGACTAATTATGTAGTTTCGCCTATTTTAATACCAGTCGCTTTCAAATTCCAACACGTAAAACGTCATTATAAAAAGAACTTTTAGAAAGTAGCAAACACAACCCAAAACGGCAAAAAACACAACCCCAAAAAAATTCAAAACTTTAGGTACCGAAAAGGCCCTCGATATTTTTCAAAAATCCCCATCATGTCCCTAGACTCAGACTCTCTTCCTCCTTCGACTAGCAGAGACTGGTTTTTTCCCACTCCACCGAAATACCCAAAATGCCCTCGTAGATTCACCGCAAACCCCAGAAGCTCCTTCCCATATTGCCCTCCTCCTCCTCCTCCTCCCAAAACGCCGTCGTTCCGAGACGTTTCGGAAACCGCACCGACGCCGTATCGGGATTTCAAGTATGCGAGGACTCGCCGAAGAGTCGACGTATCTCAACGGAGCCAGAGGAGTAAGGTTTCCGACGAGGCTAACGGCGCCGTTTCGGGACCGAAACCAGAAGTTTCGGCCGTTTCGGCGAAAATTGAGGACGTTTCGGCGGTGAAGAAAGTGAGTAAAATTATCGGGGTTTCGGTTCGGGACTTGAAAAATCGGTGGTACATGGCGGTCTCAGTAGCTGTACTTCTCTCTCTCTCTCTCTCTAACATTGCAATGAAATTTTAGTTTATCATTTTTTTTTTCTATTAATTTTGTTAATTTTTGTGTATTAATTTTGAATTTTTAATAATCTCTCTCTCAATTGTATGGCTAACAAATGTGTATGTGTGTCAGTGTGTGTGTGTGTGTGTGTGTGTGTGTGAGTGTAGGTTTTGATAACAGTGTTTTCTTCATTGCTGCACAAGAATTTCTCATTACAGAACCAAGTCAATGAGCTTCAGGTACATTAAAGTTTGTTTCAAACTTTAATCAATTTTTATTTTTTAAATTAAAAGCTGGTTTGGCTTGTATTTCTATTTTTGTTGCTTTTACTATTATGATGGATTATTGATTGTTTTAGTTGAAGCGGTTTTCAATACATTTCATAGAAGTAGTTAAAAAGGACTGGTTGATTAAGGTAGTAACAAAGACTATGACTTTAGATAGAATAGAATGGTGGTACAAAATACATGTGGCCACCAATTACGCTATTTTGTTGAGGATGTATAGCTGACCCTAAAAAATTTGGGACTCAGGTTGTCATTTTAATTCATTTTGTAAATGAGCTATAGCTCAACTATCTCTTCCTTCTTCCATTATATCAGTTGGAGGGTGAGGTCATGAGTTTACTACCAACAGGTGCTTGTGAAAATACTTGATCTAAAGGAAGCACAGAGACAGACACGGGTACGGGTACGGGTACGGGTATGGACACAAGTACTACACAGTGATACGAGCAAATTTTGAAAAATTAAAACATGAAATGGCCGGTATGACACCGGTATGAAACGGGTACAACTCAGATATGACATCCTAAACGAAGTGTCCGTGCTTCCTCGGCGTGAATTTAGGAACACGCAAGCATGGTGAGCTGGACTGAGTGAAGTTTTTATGTTCTCTTGTATTGTTAAAGTTGGAGTTAGATAGAATTTAGGTTGAGCTTGAGCTCAGGCTTAGCTAACAGATTTAAGTTTTGTTCATATGTAGAGCCATGCTTGGACTTGTTCATGAGCCAAACGTTTATCCTAGTGACCTAATCTAGTAGTTACTGCTTTAAAACAAAATCATTTGTGATACCATAATGCCTTTAAAAGCTTTTTCCACCTTTTAGTGTTTTGTCATGGTTTTATGTTCTCATGATGATTACTTCATTTGGTAAGACCTGAATAAGCCTAGGTTGGCATTGCATAATCTTGGATTATTAAGCGATCAAATTCACACCTGCTTAAGATTAATTTGTATATTTGTGATAAAGCCTGAAAGAGCTACTACTATTCAATGGTCTGCAATCTTGTTTAAAAATACTTCTGCATGATTTGTTTTTGGGTTAGCAATGACTTGAATTTTTTGTCTATGTTTTGGCTGGGACCTATTAATTTTGTGTGTTATTTATAAAGTAAAATCTTAATGATTGGAACTAGTTTCTGCTTGCAGGACCAGATCTCCAAATGCAATATCTCTATAGGTGCTACCAACTCCATTGAACAGGAGATTGATCATCTTCCAAGCAAAAACTTGAAAATTTTAGCTCTCATTCTCTCTATCACACTTTTATCTGTCCCTTTTCTGATTTTCAAGTATGTTGATTATGTCTCTAAGTCAAGATCATTGGACAATATTTCAGAAGAAGTTTCTCTTAACAAACAACTAGCATATCGGGTGGATTTGTTTTTATCGGTACACCCATATGCTAAGCCATTGGGTTTGTTAGTTGCAACTCTATTACTTATATGTCTTGGGGGGTTGGCACTCCATGGAGTGACTGATGGTAGCTTAGCAGAATGTCACACCCATATGCTAAGCCATTGGGTTTGTTAGTTGCAACTCTATTACTTATATGTCTTGGGGGGTTGGCACTCCATGGAGTGACTGATGGTAGCTTAGCAGAATGTCTTTGGTTATCTTGGACATATGTAGCTGATTCTGGCAACCATGCTGACTCTGAAGGTATTGGTTGGAAACTAGTTTCAGTTTCCATTAGCTTTGGTGGGATGCTTATATTTGCAATGATGCTTGGACTTGTTTCTGATGCAATTTCTGAGAAGCTTGACTCATTGAGGAAAGGAAGAAGTGAGGTGGTCGAAAAAAGCCACACTTTGATACGTGGGTGGAGTGATAAATTGGTAAGATTTGGATTCCACCAGCTCATTGTATGAAGACATCTCACTCTGTTTCTTTCTTTCTACGCTTAAATTTTCCTGTTGCTAATGATGCCATTGTGCACTCAGGGATCTCTGCTTGATCAACTTGCTATAGCCAATGAGAGTTTGGGAGGAGGAATTGTTGTTGTGATGGCCAAGCGAGACAAAGAGGAAATGGAACTTGACATTGCTAAGATGGAATTCAATTTTAAAGGAACATCAGTGGATATGCCGAAGTGGGAGCCCTCTGATTCTAGCTGACCTGAAAAAGGTCTGCCTACTTTGGTTGTTCAACATATTAGCCTTATCATATTACTAGTTTCTGGTTATGTATCCCTTTCTGTAAGTTTGCTGACTGATCTCAATCCACTGGCAAAGTTGGATCATTAAAGAGATCATTGGTTGGAATGCAGTATACTAACTTCTGCCTAAGTGTTCGTAACTCTCCAATAAATCTACTAAAGACTTTTGACAAAAGAGTTTACAGATTTCCACAAAATACATAACTTTTAATGACTTTTATGTCTGTTAATATATAATTCTTACTTTGAGTTCATTTTAGATTTATGTTTATCCTTTTTTGTGCTCTCTCTCTCTCTCTCTCTTCTTTTTTTTTGGGGGGGGGGGGGGTGGGGAGGAATGAAGTCATTATTTTCTTATCAGTCCAAAGTGAATTGAATAAATAAGTATAACCCGTCCCCCGACGCCACCCCCCCCCCCCCTCTTCACCCTCCAAAAAAAAGCCCAAAAACTGAAATTCAATTTGAAAATATAAATTAGTTATTCCACAAACTTTTTTACTACTCTGTGATTTTAGCTTCTCTGCCCCCAGTGTCAAGTCTGTTGAGCAGTTATTTTTACATAACAGTTGTTTTAATTTTAGATGTACAATATACTGCAGCCTCATTGAACTAATTATTCTTTGTTGGATAAGAGCTACCTGATGATAAGACCAATGTAAGCTTCATGAATTTTGCTGACAACTTTTGCTTCATAGGTATCTGTCTCCAAGGCCCGTGCGATCATTGTCCTTGCTGAAGATGGAAATGCTGACCAGGTCTTCTTGAGTGACAACATTGATATTTTTTGGTTGATATGAGACAAGGTTAAATTGCTATTAACTCACATTTGATCTGATACAGAGTGATGCTCGTGCACTTAGAACAGTTTTAAGACTAACCGGAGTTAAGGAAGGGCTTCGAGGACACATAGTTGTGGAACTTAGTGATCTTGACAAGAAGGTCCTTGTTAAACTTGTTGGCGGAGATCTTGTACAAACTGTTGTGGCTCATGATGTAATTGGTCGTTTGATGATTCAATGTGCTCGGCAGCCAGGACTTGCACAGGTTAATTTCCATTACTCTATACCCTTTAACATTATTTTGATAGTTTCTTAATGTTAATTTAGTATTTCTTTTTTATATTACTAGTTATTTGAGTTTCATTTACTGCCCTGTATCATCATATTATGCAAATTAAGTTCTATAATAAGATTCATTTAATTACTAGTATGGGATGTCTGTACTTTTTCCCCCTGATGGGTTGTTGTCTGTGGCAGATCTAGGAAGATATTCTTGGGTTTGAAAATTGTGAGTTCTACATCAAGAGATGGCCACAGTTGGATGGCATGCAATTTGAGGATGTCTTAATTAGTTTTCCTGATGCCATTCCTTGTGGAGTCAAGGTTGCATCATATGGTGGTAAAATTGTTCTTAATCCTGAGGATTCCTATGTCCTACAAGAAGGCGATGAAGTTCTTGTTATAGCTCAGGATGATGACACCTATTCTCCAGCAGCACTGCCTACGGTGCTTACATTTTCCTTGGAACATATAGATTTCAAATAAATTGCTTGATATTCTGCTAGTTTGTTTTAATTGTTTTTGTTTAGTGGCATAGTTGAGTTATTTTGTTGTGGGAGACTTAGTTTACTCCACTTACCATGCACACGCACACAAGAAAAAGAAATACTTTGATTACTTTTTGTCCACATCAGGTGATATTCAGACCCTTCAATTGAAAAGGGAAAGGAAGCAACAAATAGGCTTAGAAAAAAGTAACTGTCTGAATTAGGAAAACATTTCTATGACTTGGCTAGGAGCAAATATAGGCTATATAGTTGATTTAGTAGTCAAACAAGAAGCCAATGATCGATATCTCTTGGGGAAATACAGATCTGCATCAGCATATTGCAGAATTTTCCTTTGTATTGAAATATATGCTTTTCTAGTGTTCAAGTGAAATTGTCCATTGGACTGCACTGGACAACTTTGCTAATATTTTTTCATTGAGAATTTGAGTGTTACTTGCATTTGGCTAGATGTTAGGTTCAAATTATATTGATTTAAATATTTATTTCTCCCTCATAAACTTCAGTCCTTTGGTTATTGGCTGATCTTTTCCTCTAAAAAGGATTTCCTAGACATAAATGTTCAGTGTACATGCAAGAAAGATAAATATTGCAACAATATAATTGTAGCTTCACTAAGAGGTTTTACTATTTATATGTCGTGCATGTTTGTTTGTTGCCAATGAGCTTTAGTTCAAATGGCACTTCCTCTTTTTGCAAGAGTTGACTGCGGGTAAGATTTTGAGTTCAAAACCTACTAGATGTGTGTGTAACTTATCAATTAAAAAAAAAGTAATTGTCCGTTTTTGTTGTTATATTCCATAAAATTGAGATGCCAATGCTTATACCATCACAATAACGTAATCAAATTAGACAGGTCTACCACCTAATAGGAATAAAAGAGTTGTTGAATGCATTTGAAGGTTTAAACAAACCCATCTACTTGACCAATTGAATTTTTTAATCATGTGGGTTGTCCCTACTTGATCTCTTAAGTCTTAAGTGGCGTGCAATGCTGTGGGATCTATCAACCTATGTATGCCTTGATTGTGTATCGTATACACAACTGTACTTTGATGATGGTGCCCATTGTTAATGCAGAGGTAGTCATTTCCATTTTACTAAATATGATTTGACAAACTAAATACAGTAGGAAATAGAGTAAGTGTAATGTTTTTGGGATCAAATGACATCTCTCTCATAACTGACAATTGGTGGAGGGTGAAGTCATAACTTCAATCTAATACGAGAGCATGATTTGTGTTTTCCTGTTAAATTATAGTTAATAAGTCACAGTTAGGCCAATCAAACTAATATAAATAAATATAAAATAAACAATAAATAAAAGATCTTCTAATTTGTGCACATTGGAATGATGCCTACCATGGAGTTTAAGTGAATGAGGCATACCATAATTAAAACTTACAAAAGCATTATCAATCTGATCGTTCAGGTCAAAGAAGCATCATTCAAAAACATTGCCCGACCAGCAAGAAAGTCACAGAAGATTCTACTTTGTGGATGGAGAAGGGACATTGATGATATGATTATGGTAAGTTATTTCTACTGAAGCCCCTAATTCCATCTTCTTTTGGCCTGAATGCTGCAGGTTTGGAGAGGAAGTCTACCCAAAGATTTTTTTTGTTCCAAAATCTACAGAAAAGATACTTTTATGTTGTTGGCGACGAGATATGGAAGATATGATTATGGTAATGTGACACGAAAATCTGCAATCATGCTCCCAATACTTCTTGGGTCCAGTTCTTGGTATAAACGAAATGGTGGTAGTAAAATCAAAAACTTTTTTTCTTTTTAAATTTTTTTTTATTTTAATCTTCGTAACCAGGACACTTGTAAATTAGTTTTTACTAGCTTTCCCTGTCTTCACTTGCCATATCTGTTTTGGCACTACAGTAGAACAATTGAAATACTCAACTTTCATTTATTCATCAATGTTTTAAGGTATTGGATGCGTTTCTAGCACCTGGTTCAGAGCTTTGGATGTTCAATGATGTTCTTGAAAAGGAGAGGTAGAAGAAGCTTATTGATGGTGGACTTGACATAAACCGATTGGTGAATATATCCTTGGTTCATCACGAGGGAAATGCTGTAATACGGCGTCATTTAGAAAGCCTTCCCCTGCAATCTTTTGATTCAGTAAGTAGCATTAAATTTTAGCTTCTCCTCTATAAACATTTGCACTAGGGTGGCATTCAGGAACAATTTTCATAGTTAATGAGATCGAGGACTTGTGATTCTTGTGGAAGTATTGGCACCACCAACAGGATCTCCCATGGGAAAAAACTAACTGGATTAATGTAACCATGTCAGTGGTCTACGGCATAGCTCTCCTGAACAGTGCCATAATTTTACCTTCTTAATGCAGTAAATCAGGCTGTGAGAATCATAAATTAGGTTTATGATATTTTGATGTAGTTTCTGGTCTTTACAGGTCTTGATTCTGGCTGATGAATCTCTGGAAGATTCTGCAATTCAAGCTGATTCCAGATCTCTTGCCACATTACTATTAATTCGTGACATTCAGGTAGTTTCCTTAAAATTTGATCTTCTAATGGACCTTTGTGAACCTTATTAAGATCGTTACCTCTTTTGCATTATTTCTTCTACTTTAATATTTCCTATTAGAGTGTTCCATTTTAGTAATGAGTTAGTCTGATTATGATGATCAATTCTACTTATATCTATCTGCTTATCCATCAGCTTTAAACTTAGCTCTTCAAATTTTGTTCCTAATATCACCCATCTCAATGCTTTCTATACTTTGGATGTTTTGGCATTATTTCTAGACCAACAATGGACTCAAGAATCAGATTAGATTTCAAATATTCTATAAACTTTTTCCAATACTTGTATAGAATTTGTTGGATAATGTTGGCTTATGTTCCTTTGTCCATAATTTGAGACTAAGAGTAGGCCAGGATTTGAAATAGATGCTTTGTTCTTTATTGCACTATTGAGATTAGTGTTAGACAGTATATCACAGTGCTTGCCAATGAGATTGAGTTATGATTCATCTCTCACCCTTTCATCAATTCTGAGCAAATTTTTTTTTCCAGGCAAAACGTCTCCCATTCAGAGACACTCAAGTTCATAGAGGAAGCTTCGCACAAGGGTCCTGGATAGGAGATATGCAGCAAGCTTCAGATAAATCAGTTATAATCAGTGAAATTCTGGATCCAAGGACAAAAAATTTATTATCCATGTCAAAGATCAGCGATTATGTTTTATCAAATGAGCTCGTCAGCAAGGCACTGGCCATGGTTGCAGAGGATCGACAAATAAATGATGTATTAGAAGAGCTCTTTGCTGAGGAGGTAGTCTTCTTCTGATAATGTAATGAGATATGTACACACAGCATATAGAAAACTTGCAATGAATGCACATGAAACTTTTTAAATTGTTCATATGTGGATCCTTGTGCACATAAATCTGTATGTTTAATATCTACAAAAACACTTGTCAAAGGCCACAAATAATTGAGACGCCAGAATGTTTACACAGCTGACCAAATTTGTGCCACTCTGCCCAGGTTGTATGACAAATTTCTGGTGTTAAAATTCCTTAAAAGTTTGTTCCTTTGGGGGTCGATTCTTTTGTGAGCATAAGTTAATGGAGTTCCTATAGTGATAGAGAAGTTCCTCTTAGAAAGGGCAAACATTAACAAGACCCTTATTTTAATATCCTCAAAAAGTTTGTAGAAATTCCATTTTAACTAAATTATGGATTATCTAGTAGTTTCCCAACTACTTAACTGTTAGGCCTGGTAAACTTTGCTTTGACTGTTGATGTTTGAAAAATAATCTTTCTTTGATGTTCTTGTAGCCTTTGTTAGTTGCAACATTATATTTTTCCTCTTCGTTTCTCTATTCCATATGGTTTTATCAGTTGCTTTCTCTTTGAGTTGTAAGATATCTGAGCCTGTTTTTCTTTCATGCTGTTACCAAGTATACCAAAACTGAGAAACAAAAATGTTATGGATTCATTTGGACAACAAACGCCATGGGAGGCCAGAAGCTTGTTGGCCTAATTGTCAATTTTGAACAATCCCCAATCCCTCCTCTTTCAATTGAGAGAGCTTTATAATATGTGAATATGCATCTAAATCTTTGAAATGGAAGAAAATGCAAAAAAAAAAAAAAAAAAAAAAAAAAAAGGAGGGGGGAAATAGGAACATTAGGTGTGAATATATTGATTGGGTGTTAACACATGCTTCAGGGGTCCATGCCTTAGTAATACTATCCATGTAAATGGGTTGCATACTATACTTTGATTACCTATCAATACACACACATGCACGCGCGCACGCAGAGAGTTACCCATTTAATCAATCATAAATGTTTTGGTTATCAGGGGAAGCCCGACAAAGGAGGGAGATTGTGATTGGTTATCGTTTTGCCAATGCTGAGAGAGCTGTCATCAATCCCCCTGCTAAAAGCGAGAGACAAAGGTGGTCATTGAAGGATGTATTTGTGGTAATTGCTGAGAAAGATGAGTGAGGAAATAGGGTATCCTTGAAAGGAACGAAATTTTGCTTATAATCAGGATAGGATTGAAGACCTTAGTCTCCAAATTCATTGAGATTGTAAATTTACTGATGGCCTGCAATTTCCTGTCCCAAAATCAACCTCAGATTTTGACCGGTAGTCCAGATAATTTTCTGATCAGACGGAAAAGAGCAACTCAAATTTAATGCCCACCTCTCTTTGTATTTCATTAATCATAGTGATTGCTTTACATTAGTTAGCAGTATAGCATCCGTCTACATACCATCACTGTAAATAGAGTTGAAAAAAATGCCATGTTCTTCCTTGTCCTGCCTGCAAGTGTGGTTTAAGGATTTGAATCCCTCATTCCTATGGTAGCTTTTATGTTTATGGCTGTAAATGGATTGAACTTTTTATACCCTATCAATTATTTGAATCAAATTGACTTTTGTAATTCTTTGTGTGGTTTCTTTTCTCTCTGTCTCCGTAGCATATATGATAGAGCTGTGTTTGTATTTCTTTTCATCATTCTGTAAGGATAATCTGGTATTTGAAAATTGTAGATAACAAAGGTTCTAAGGTTTTCCTGTTTGTTAGATCACCTGCTTTACAAAATTACAAACCAAACTCAAAGCTTTAAGCCAGAGCATAATAGAACGAAGGTTTGAGTTGTTCAAAATTTTCTTCATTTTAGACTAACTTCAATTGGATGTCAAATTCTTACTTAATTATATGCACTAGGAATTGAATTTCCACCAAAGTGGTGTAAGGTTGGTTCATTCCTAAACTAATGTAATTCCATTGAATATCCTTATGAACATTCCTTTAGAAATGTGTCATTCAATTGTATGGCAGGGATGCTTAAGTGATAAGGTTTCCATTAGTAAGCTCTTCCTAAATAAAGGACCGAAAAAAAGAAAATTAAAAGAAAGAAAAATGAATAGAGAAGTGCTATTGGGCAAAGAAGCTTCAAATATATATAAATATATATATATATATATATATATTTATAACCAAAAAGGCTTGACTGTTAGTGACCAGACTGCATAATATTACGCAGTCTAAGTTTTTGAAACTTCATAATTTTATATGTCATTATTCTCATATATATTTTAATTGAATTTAAATTTTATTCCATATTTGAACACTCTATTAAAATCTTGGCACATTATATATTTTTTCAAATAATAAAATATACAATAACATATAAAAACACAATTATGATGATTGCCTAATGCTATAATATATAGTTTCATATACAAATACAATTATAATAAATGCCCATTTAACTTTCTTGTGCATTACACGGTTGACTGATCAACTAGTTACACCAATACGAAAAGACATCATATGGTTATGAAAAATTAACCCCACTATATCAATTATATTATTAGTGATGACCATATGTTTCTTTTACTGCTTTCCTTCTCCAAATTTTCTGAACATGCAATACACATGGTCTTCTCAGGCCTTCAAGGAACAACCTATTATAGTTAGATATAATTCAGCAAATATGAATCCAAAAAGAAACAAATATGTATAACTAAAAAATTAAAAAAACAGTCAGCAATATCCATAGTTCCATACAATAACGAAAGGTGGGAATACAAAGTTCAAAATATAATAATTTATCCATTGTTGGTTTGAAAACCATATTATTGGAGACTGTTCTTCTTCATATTTTATCGTGTTCTTTCATGAACAACGATCTTCTCTTTGAGTCATTTGTATCGTTACTTTTAAGTCCGACAATTTCTTTGAGAATCGGATAGCTCATCATAAAAATAATTTTTTTTTTTTGTTAAAAGAGTACTCCATCAGTATTTCTTTCTGCCTCACAAATCTCTTTTTCTTATATTCAAACTTACTTGGAGTCCTTAATTTTATATAAACATAACGACATAAACGTTTTCTACACTGCATATTTGTTAATATTATGAAGTATATTATTTATAAAATTAAAATAAAACATATGACATATATCTTTCATCATAGTTATTGTATGATATGCTTAATATGTCTACGTATTACCATTCTTTCTATCTTTGCAATAAATTTTTTTTATCGGCAAGAAAATCCAACTAACTAGGCAACAACTAATAAAAATATATATTTTCATTAATTCTTAATGTGTTTACCAAGACATTTGCGAAGAGCAATATCTATACTGCGAAGAGCACTTGCTAAAATGATATAGGATAAGTAAATGCTTACTTATCCTATACATATAATTTTGTAAATGCTTATAAATGCTTTCTTTCTTGATTATATGTATAGGATAAGTAATCTTGACTTCTTTTTAAATATGGCTCTGTGTGATGTTTATTGTGAATGCAATTCTTTGGAAGCATTGATAATTTTTTATCCATGAAAGTTTATATATTTATTATTATTATTATTATTTGGAATGTGTGTGAGTGCGTTGACATGGTGATAAAGTGATAATGATAACATGTGGCAAAAAT